>NW_026712249.1:12244292-12844292 GCF_030504385.1 Musca domestica | reverse complement strand
ACCCACATACCCAGAAACGTGGATTTTTTGAACAATATTTTTCAAGGACCAACAGAGCCACAAACGTGGATTTTTTATAAAAATATTTTTTCAAACACCAACAGAGCCAGAAACGTGGATTTTTTGAACAATATTTTTCAAGGACCAACAGAGCCAGAAACGTGGATTTTTTAAACAATATTTTTCAAGGACCAACACAACTAGAAACTTGAATTTTTTAAACAATATTTTTCAAGGACCAACAAAGCCAGAAACGTGGATTTTTAAAAAAATATATATTTTAAGGACCAACAGAGCCAGAAACGTGGATTTTTTTAAAAAATATATATTTTAAGGACCAACAGAGCCAAAAACATGGATTTTTTAAAAAAATATATATTTTAAGGACCAACAGAGCCAGAAACGAGGATTTTTAAAAAATATGTTTTCAAGGACCAACAGAGCCAGAAACGTGGATTTTTAAAAAAATATATATTTTACGGACCAACAGATCCAGAAACGTGGATTTTTAAAAAAATATGTTTTCAAGGACCAACAGAGCCAGAAACGTGGATTTTTAAAAAAATATATATTTTAAGAACCAACACAGCCAGAAACGTGGATTTTTAAAAAAAATATATATTTTAAGGACGAACAGAGCCAGAAACGTGGATTTTTAAAAAAATATATATTTTAAGGACGAACAGAGCCAGAAACGTGGATTTTTAAAAAATATATTTTTAAGGACTATCAAAACCAGAAACGTGGATTTTTAAAAAATATATTTTTAAGGACTATCAAAACCAGAAACGTGGATTTTTAAAAAATATATTTTTAAGGACTATCAAAACCAGAAACGTGGATTTTTAAAACATATATTTTTAAGGACTATCAAAACCAGAAACGTGGATTTTTAAAAAATACATTTTTAAGGACTATCAAAACCAGAAACGTGGATTTTTAAAAAACATATTTTTAAGGACTATCAAAACCAGAAACGTGGATTTTTTAAAGAGTATTTTTCATTGACCCACATACCCAGAAACGTGGATTTTTTGAACAATATTTTTCATTGACCCACATACCCAGAAACGTGGATTTTTTGAACAATATTTTTCAAGGACCAACAGAGCCACAAACGTGGATTTTTTATAAAAATATTTTTTCAAACACCAACAGAGCCAGAAACGTGGATTTTTTGAACAATATTTTTCAAGGACCAACAGAGCCAGAAACGTGGATTTTTTTAAACAATATTTTTCAAGGACCAACACAACTAGAAACTTGAATTTTTTAAACAATATTTTTCAAGGACCAACAAAGCCAGAAACGTGGATTTTTAAAAAAATATATATTTTAAGGACCAACAGAGCCAGAAACGTGGATTTTTTTAAAAAATATATATTTTAAGGACCAACAGAGCCAAAAACATGGATTTTTTAAAAAAATATATATTTTAAGGACCAACAGAGCCAGAAACGAGGATTTTTAAAAAATATGTTTTCAAGGACCAACAGAGCCAGAAACGTGGATTTTTAAAAAAATATATATTTTACGGACCAACAGATCCAGAAACGTGGATTTTTAAAAAAATATGTTTTCAAGGACCAACAGAGCCAGAAACGTGGATTTTTAAAAAAATATATATTTTAAGAACCAACACAGCCAGAAACGTGGATTTTTAAAAAAAATATATATTTTAAGGACGAACAGAGCCAGAAACGTGGATTTTTAAAAAAATATATATTTTAAGGACGAACAGAGCCAGAAACGTGGATTTTTAAAAAATATATTTTTAAGGACTATCAAAACCAGAAACGTGGATTTTTAAAAAATATATTTTTAAGGACTATCAAAACCAGAAACGTGGATTTTTAAAAAATATATTTTTAAGGACTATCAAAACCAGAAACGTGGATTTTTAAAACATATATTTTTAAGGACTATCAAAACCAGAAACGTGGATTTTTAAAAAATACATTTTTAAGGACTATCAAAACCAGAAACGTGGATTTTTAAAAAACATATTTTTAAGGACTATCAAAACCAGAAACGTGGATTTTTAAAAAATATATTTTTAAGGACTATCAAAACCAGAAACGTGGATTTTTAAAAAACATATTTTTAAGGACTATCAAAACCAGAAACGTGGATTTTTAAAAAATATATTTTTAAGGACTATCAAAACCAGAAACGTGGATTTTTAAAAAATATATTTTTAAGCACCAACAGAACCAGAAACGTGAATTTTTAAAAAATATATTTTTAAGCACCAACAGAACCAGAAACGTGAATTTTTAAAAAATATATTTTTAAGGACTATCAAAACCAGAAACGTGGATTTTTAAAAAATATATTTTTAAGCACCAACAGAACCAGAAACGTGAATTTTTAAAAAATATATTTTTAAGCACCAACAGAACCAGAAACGTGAATTTTTAAAAAATATATTTTTAAGGACTATCAAAACCAGAAACGTGGATTTTTAAAACATATATTTTTAAGGACTATCAAAACCAGAAACGTGGATTTTTTAAAAATATATTTTTAAGGTCTATCAAAACCAGAAACGTGGATTTTTAAAAAATATATTTTTAAGGACTATCAAAACCAGAAACGTGGATTTTTAAAAAATATATTTTTAAGGACTATCAAAACCAGAAACGTGGATTTTTAAAACATATATTTTTAAGGACTATCAAAACCAGAAACGTGGATTTTTAAAAAATATATTTTTAAGGTCTATCAAAACCAGAAACGTGGATTTTTAAAAAATATATTTTTAAGGACTATCAAAACCAGAAACGTGGATTTTTAAAAAATATATTTTTAAGGACTATCAAAACCAGAAACGTGGATTTTTTAAAGAATATCTTTTCAAGGACCAACAGAGCCAGATACCTGGATTTTTTAAAGAATATCTTTTCAAGGACCAACAGAGCCAGATACCTGGATTTTTTAAACAGTATCTTTTCAAGGACCCACAGAGGCAGAAACGTGGATTTTTTTTAATATTTTTCAGAGATCATCAAAGTCGGAAACGTGGTTTTTTAAGAATGTCTTCTCCAGGACCAGCAGAGTCGGATACCTGGATTTTTTAAACAATATCTTTTCAAGGACCCACAGGGGCAGAAACGTGGATTTTTTAATATTTTCCAGAGATTATCAAAGCCAGAAACGTGGATTTTTTGTAATATATTTCAGAGATCATCAAAGTCAGAAACGTGGATTTTTAAGAATATTTTCCAGAGACCATCAAAGCCAGAAACGTGGAATTTTAAGAATATTTTCCAGAGACCATCCATGTTTTCTGTACCGATCATATACCTCTTTATAAATCCAACCCCCCACAAATCTTAGGCAAACAATATGGAAATTTCAAATTTTATTGGTATGAAAAGGGCTCCGGCCACCAATCCAAAGGAAAACTGCAATAAAAGCCCTGTGTTGCGCTAACAAACAGTGGATGGGAAAAAAATTGAAGGAAAAAACCCCATGTCATGTCAATGTGATGTTGCAGTTTTTTGACATTTTTTGTTGTTTTGGAGTTGCAAGGATGCTAGCGACAACCTGCTTCCACCAAAAAGGTTTTTGGGCAATGAATGACAGCCGGCCGTTTTCAACCCAGCATTCATCTCTTCAAATTTGTGACCCGATGAACAAAACAAAATCGAAGAGGAGACAGCAACATATTGGTCTTTTGCATAAGCTGCATTAATGGAAAGGATGTGCAAAAAAACAGCAACAACAGCAACAAACATCCTGATTGCAGCCTGTAAAAAATGCCAATAAAAACACCAACCAGCCAACAAAGAAAAAAAAATGAAACAAAGGCGTGAAAAAAGTACTCAACAAAAATTCAAAATTGCTATTTGCACTCAATAACAACAACCGTCAGCCAACAAACACCCCATCATCCAAGGACCATTTGTTGGTCGGAAAATGTTGCACTTGAAATGTTGTTGCACCCGCTTTGCCACCCAGTTATCGGCAGCATTATCAACGCCAATGGTTCTACGACACGCACACATACACACATGCATGAATGTTTGAACGGTTGGGGTTTATTGCTTTCTGTTGCTGCTGCTGCTTCTGTGCAACTGCAGTGGCAATAGTATTGGTTAAGGCATAAAAACAACAACACCAACAAACATGTCCAGCGTTACAACCAGAACCATTCTGGCCACAAGCGCTGACCCAACTATATTGGATACCCACAAAAAATGCTTGAACAACCAACATTCACAAAACACAATTGGGTAACACACAGTGTCATTCACACACACACAGGCCGGAGTGACATGTGTAAGTGTGTGTGTGGGGAGAGAGATGGTGTGGGAGCATAAGGTTTGGTTAATGAAGATTTCGAAATGATAGAAAGTCAAGAGCAGAGATATAAGCCACTTATACAGGGTGAGATGAAAAAAACTACAACCAACTTCAGACTGATGTCATTTCTAAGACACTCGTCCGACAGCTAAAAAAAAATATTCCAGTGACAGCTCATTATATTGTTTACAAGCGTAGAAAAGTATTTTGGTGAGAGTTTTCCAGAAAAAAGGTTATTCCTGATGGAATTCCAGCGTGATAGTGTGATTTCTTTGAATTAGGCTGGAAAGCCACAAGTGGTTATAATTAGGGCACTCAAGTATTTAAATGTGAATAAATCCGTGATGCTGGTAGCCCGACATCAAGGAGTGAAAGGAAGAAAACAGCAACATCAGCAGAAATGGTTCGAAAAGTAAAGAAGCGACTTGATCGAAACTCGCGTCATGGGAAATATTCTTAAAAATCCAAGTTTTTGGCTTTGATGGTCTCTGGAAAATATTCTTAAAAATCCACGTTTTTGGCTATGATGGTCTCTGGAAAATATTCTTAAAAATTCACGTTTTTGGCGCTGATGGTCTCTGGAAAATATTCTTAAAAATCCACGTTTCTGGCTTTGATGGTCTCTGGAAAATATTCTTAAAAACCCACGTTTCTGGTTTTGATGGTCTCCTGGAAAATATTCTTAAAAATCCACGTTTCTGGCTTTGATGGTCTCTGGATAATATTCTTAAAAATCCACGTTCCTGGCTTTGATGGTCTCTGCAAATATTCTTAAAAATCAAAGTTTCTGGCTTTGACGGTCTGTGGAAAATATTCTTCAAAATCCACGTTTCTGGCTTTGATGGTATCCTGGAAAATATTCTTAAAAATTCACGTTTCTGGCTTTCTTAAAAATCCACGTTTCTGGCTTTGATGGTCTCCTGGAAAATATTCTTAAAAATCTAAGTTTCTGGCTTTGACGGTCTGTGGAAAATATTCTTCAAAATCCACGTTTCTGGCTTTGATGGTCTCTGGAAAATATTCTTAAAAATTCACGTTTCTGGCTTTGAAGGTCTCTGGAAAAGATTCTTAAAAATCCACGTTTCTGGCTTTGATGGTCTGTGGAAAATATTCTTCAAAATCCACGTTTCTGGCTTTGATGGTCTCTGGAAAATATTCTTAAAAATCCACGTTTGGGCTTTTATGGTCCCTGGAAAATATTCTTAAAAATCCACGTTTCTGGCTTTGACGGTCTGTGGAAAATATTCTTCAAAATCCACGTTTCTGGCTTTGATGGTCTCTGGAAAATATTCTTAAAAGTCCATGTTTGGGCTTTTATGGTCCCTGGAAAATGTTCTTAAAAATCCACGTTTCTGGCTTTGATGGTCTCTGGAAAATATTCTTAAAAATTCACGTTTCTGGCTTTGATGGTCTCTGGAAAATAATCTTAAAAATCCACGTTTGGGCTTTTATGGTCCCTGGAAAATATTCTTCAAAATCCACGTTTCTGGCTTTGATGGTCTCTGGAAAATATTCTTCAAAATCCACGTTTCTGGCTTTGATGGTCTCTGGAAAATATTTTTAAAAATCCACGTTTCTGGCTTTGATGGTATCTTGAAAATATTCTTAAAAATCCACGTTTCTGGCTTTGATGATCTCCTGTAAAATATTCTTAAAAATCCACGTTTCTGGCTTTGATGGTCTCCTGGAAAATATTCTTCAAAATCCACGTTTCTGGCTTTGATGGTCTCTGGAAAATATTTTTAAAAATCCACGTTTCTGGCTTTGATGGTATCTTGAAAATATTCTTCAAAATCCACGTTTCTGGCTTTGATGGTCTCTTGAAAATATTCTTCAAAAACCACGTTTCTGGCTTTGATGGTCTCCTGTAAAATATTCTTAAAAATCCACGTTTCTGGCTTTGATGGTCTCCTGGAAAATATTCTTAAAAATCCACGTTTCTGGCTTTGATGTTCTCCTGGAAAATATTCTTAAAAATCCACGTTTCTGGCTTTGATGGTCTCCTGGAAAATATTCTTAAAAATCTAAGTTTCTGGCTTTGACGGTCTGTGGAAAATATTCTTCAAAATCCACGTTTCTGGCTTTGATGGTCTCTGGAAAATATTCTTAAAAATTCACGTTTCTGGCTTTGATGGTCTCTGGAAAATATTCTTAAAAATCCACGTTTGGGCTTTTATGGTCCCTGGAAAATATTCTTAAAAATCCACGTTTCTGGCTTTGACGGTCTGTGGAAAATATTCTTCAAAATCCACGTTTCTGGCTTTGATGGTCTCTGGAAAATATTCTTAAAAATCCACGTTTGGGCCTTTATGGTCCCTGGAAAATATTCTTCAAAATCCACGTTTCTGGCTTTGATGGTCTCTGGAAAATATTCTTCAAAATCCACGTTTCTGGCTTTGATGGTCTCTGGAAAATATTCTTAAAAATCCAGGTTTCTGGCTTTGATGGTCTCTGGAAAATATTCTTCAAAATCCACGTTTCTGGCTTTGATGGTCTCTGGAAAATATTCTTCAAAATCCACGTTTCTGGCTTTGATGGTCTCTGGAAAATATTTTTAAAAATCCACGTATCTGGCTTTGATGGTATCTTGAAAATATTCTTCAAAATACACGTTTCTGGCTTTGAAGGTCTCCTGGAAAATATTCTTAAAAATCCACGTTTCTGGCTTCGATGGTCTTCTGGAAAATATTCTTAAAAATCCACGTTTCTGGCTTTGATGGTCTCCTGGAAAATATTCTTCAAAATCCACGTTTCTGGCTTTGACGGTCTGTGGAAAATATTCTTCAAAATCCACGTTTCTGGCTTTGAAAATATTCTTCAAAATCCACGTTTCTGGCTTTGATGGTCTCTGGAAAATATTCTTAAAAATCCACGTTTCTGGCTTTGAAGGTCTCCTGGAAAATATTCTTAAAAATCCACGTTTCTGGCTTTGATGGTCTCTGGAAAATATTCTTAAAAATCCACGTTTCTGGCTTTGATGGTCTCCTGGAAAATATTCTTAAAAATCCACGTTTCTGGCTTTGACGGTCTGTGGAAAATATTCTTCAAAATCCACGTTTCTGGCTTTGATGGTCTCCTGGAAAATATTCTTCAAAATCCACGTTTCTGGCTTTGATGGTGTCTCGAAAATATTCTTAAAAATCCAATATTTTTAAAATTCCACGATCCACCGCCACAAAAACTCGCGTCGCAGTGGCCGAACATATAGCAATATTCCATTCGGCAAATATTGAAAAATGAGCTCGGGGTAAAGCCATTGAAATTCCAAAAAGTGCAAGAACTTACAACGCGACAGAAAGATGAGAAAACATTCGTTGTCCAGCAGTTTACAACCAAACAAAATGGTCGTGTTTACTTCCCAAAGAGGTCAGCTGAAAATGTGCAACTTCGGTTGGCAACCAGAACTCAAACGCCGGCCATGGTGACGGTGTGCACCGCCATAACAACCGATGGTCGCTCTCCGCTCGTATTAATCGAACGTGGCATCAGAATAAATGCCGAATATTATCGCGAAAATATACACCCTTCAGAATATTTTCGCGATAATTAAAGCCTTGGGCACGCAAACATTTTGGCCGCAAACCTTGGACATTCCAATAGCATGTGATGGCGTGGGCTGCCGTAACAGCCTATGGTCGCTCTGCGCTCGTATTAGTCGACCGTATTATTCTGAATAAATTCCGCATATTATCACGAAAATTTTCTGGAGGGAGTATTAAAGCTTTGGCCACGCAAACATTTTGGCCGCAGACCTTGGACATTCCAACAGGACTCAGCACGCGCCACCCAAGAATAGTTGCAAAATGAAGTTCTTCCCTTCATTTCAAAATCTCCGGATACCAATCCGTTGGACTATTGTGTCTGGAGTAGTTTGGAAAGCAAGGTTGGCACTAAAAAATACCAAAGTGTCGATCACCTCAAGCAAGCGCTTCGCGGGGAATGGGCCAAAATATCGCAGAGCAACATTCGGACATCGTGTGACGGTTTCATTGGCCGTTTGAAGGCCATATTTCGTGCCAAAGGCGATCAATTCGAACAAATCGACTTCTTCTAAAATTTGATGCTATTTCCGAAATTTGTTGCTTTTATTCAATAAAATTAAAAAAAAAAAAAAAAATATATATATATATATAAAAATTATGTCGTTTGACTTTGTTGCAGTTTTTTTATCTCACCATGTATTTATCTAATAGATTCTTCAGGCTCCTGATAGAAAATTTAAGAAATTTAAAATTCCCCCAAATTATCATACCAACCCCCTCCTGTTGGGTGCACTTTCTAAATTTTTTACAGAAAAACCCCCAACGACTGGACGCAAAGTGCAGGCAATAAAAAATAATAAAATTTCACCAAATCTTCCAAAAGAATGGCTTATGGCGGAGTGCAAATCTATTCACAAGTGGACTTTGTGTGTTGGGCCCCTCTCTCTCTCCACCACCTGATTTTTTGCCGTTTCTCGGTTTGGGAAAAAAATATAAAAAATTGGGAATTGTTTTAGACGCAAACTACTAGTATGGCCACGGGACAGACAGCGAGTACTACAAAACCCGGTATCAGGAAAACCCCAACCAATTGGAATGGTTGTACGACTAGTACCGGAATTTGTTGGCGTTGAAATTCCACTGCGTTTTCCCCCTTTGCATATCTACGAGTACATGTATGTATAAGTGTGTGTGGTTGTATGGATCTGCTGTTATTTTTGTTGTCATGCCATGTTTTAAGATTCTAAACAACGATTTCGTTGTTTAAGGATATTGCAGTCCAGTATTGCTTGTTCCTGTTCTATTTCATGGTTGTTGCTGTCGCTGTTGTTGTCATTTTTATTTGTTATTAGAATTGCTACAAGCGCACTTTTAGTCGCCCTACAATTGCAATTGATTGTTGCAGAGGCTGGGGTGGTGGGGGTCCATGTCACAAAAAAATAAGGCAACACCAACCCAATCAAATGGTTTTGAGTTTGTGGTGCAGATATGTTCATATGTATGTGCAGTGCACTGGATGTTGTCGAAAAAGTAATAAAGTGGATTAATTGACATGAGTTTTAAATTAAAGGATTTATGAAGAACTGGAATGCATGGGACACATAGCGGCGAACATATATTACTTTTATTTTGAATGTAATGGGGGAGTTAGAATTGGATTGGGAAAATTGAGATATTTTGCAAATATAAATATGGATTCTGCATTCCAATTACAAGGTGGACTGGAGATTAATATTACACTATGCAGCACAAAAACACAATAACTAGAGAAGAAACTTAGCAGATTAGGAAAGTGGAGATATAAATAAACACGTACAAAGGCGTGGATTTTTAACGAATATTTTTCAAGGATTATTAAGGACAGAAAATATGATTCTTTAAAGAATATTTTTCAAGGACCAAACGTGTTTTTTATAACATATTTTTGAGGATCAACAGAGCCAGAAACTTGGATTTTTTAAAGAATTTTTTTGAAGGACCAAACGTGTTTTTTAAAGAATATTTTTCAAGGGCGAACAGTGCCATATAGGTGGAGTTTCTAAAGAATATTTTTCAAGGACTACCCCAGCCAGAAACTTGAATTTTTTAAAAAATATTTTTCAAGGATCAACAGAGCCAGAAACTTGGATTTTTTAAAGAATTTTTTTGAAGGACCAAACGTGTTTTTTAAAGAATATTTTTCAAGGACCAACAGTGCCATATAGGTGGATTTTCTAAAGAATATTTTTCAAGGACTACCCCAGCCAGAAACTTGAATTTTTTAAAAAATATTTTTCAAGGATCAACAGAGCCAGAAACGTGGATTTTCTAAAGAATATTTTTTAAAGACCAACAGAGCTAGAAACGTGTATTTTTAAAGAATATTCTTAAAGGACCAACGGAGCCAGAAACGTGGAGTTTTTACAGAATATTTTTCAAGGACTATAAAACCACAAACGTGGATTTTTTAAAGAATATTTATCAAGGACTAATAGAGGCAGAAAAGTGGATTTTTTAAACAATCTTTTTCAAGGGCAAACAGAGCCAGATATTCGGATTTTTTAAAGAATATTTTCTAAGGACCAACAGAGAGAGAGATTTTCTTAATGAATATTTTGCCGAGCCAGAAACGTGGATTTTCTCAATGAATATTTTTTAAAGACTAAAAGAGCCAGAAACTTGGCTTAAAAAAAAATATTTTTTATATGCTAATAGAACCAAAAATTGGATTACTACTACTAGCAGAGGCAGAAATGTGGGGTTTTAAGGAATATCTTTTCAAGGACTATCAGAGCCAGAAACGTGGATTTTTGAAAGAATATTTTTCAAGGACCAATAGTGCCAGAAACGTGGATTTTTTAAACAATATTTTTCAAGGAATTTTTTTCAAGGACCAAACGTGTTTTTAAATAATATTATTCAAGGACGAACAGAGCCAGAAATATGGATTTTTTAAAGAATATTTTTCAAGGACTAACAGTGCCATATAGGTGGATTTTCTAAAGAATATTTTTCAAGGACTACCCCAGCCAGAAACGTGGATTTTTAAAAAATATTTTTTCAAGGACTATCAGAGCCAGAAACGAGGATTTTTTAAACTAATTTTTTCAAGGACCAACAGAGCCAGAAAAGTCGATTTTTTAAAGAATATTTTTCAACGATTAATAGAGTCAGAAACATGGATTTTTTAAGAAGAAATTTGAAGTAATACCCACAAATCCGGATTTTTTGAGAAAAAAAAAATTCCAGGACACTGAAAACATTGAAATATTGAGATGTGGCAAGTTTGAATGAAATCGGATATTAATTTTTCGTTTTATAAACCTCTTGGATATTCACAATTTTGACCGTTTGTGGGGGAGGTATCTAGCTCGAATTAAATCGCTGACTTGTCTTGCATTTTATGAGAGTCGTAATTGTTCAATATTCTAACCGGGAGACACACCGGATCTTGGTTTTATAAAAAGATTGTGATATCTGAAATATGAAGAAAAAAAGTTAAAATTATTTAAAGTTTTGGGAGGTACTTGATGGAGTTTGCCGATATTGTCAATTTTCGCACCTGACCTTGCATTGACAAAAATATTGAGATTTTCAAAGCTTGAACAAATTCGAATGATCCTTCCTTTTTCTATGAGATAATTTATTGTCTTGAAAATTTTGATCTTTCCAATACTGCCCATCTCCGAACTCGAAGATTGATAACAATTTTAGGATGTACCAAGTTTGGACTCAGATGCTCCCTTCGAGAGTCATCGTGCGCACCAGCCAGGCAGACGGTCGGATACCCCTGGATAGACTCCAAAATTTTGAGACGGATTTGGTCCAAAGAGAACTGGGATCCAAAACCGTTATTTCAATGAGGCACGTTTTTTGCCGTTTCAAATGATATAGACGCTCTAGCCATATGGCTGAGGGTATTAAAAGTATGTGGAAAATCAACATAATATGGATTAGTATATTTTTAAATTTTATTTTCAAAATATTCTAAATAATAGATTTAAGGTAAGGTGTATTACTATCCAAAGGTAAATGTTACTCTAATAAATATGAGATTTATATTATCTGTAATTTGGGTGATGTGAGCGCCAAGGCACAAAATAATCTGACGTAATCTTCACGCTCCCAAAGTTAGTATTGGTTCTTCACGACTCACTTGTTTATAATGACCAATATTAAAGGCCTACGAAGTCTCCCGCAAATATTTGAAGGCATCAATCGAAAATGCAACCTTTCCTTGTGGGAGAAATCCCTTAGAAGGTCATGTTGAAAGCACCCTATCTGATGCAGTGGGTCCGTGAAAGCAGTTTGTCTACCCCTTTATAGAGATAGCGTCCATAAAAGCTTTTAAGTTTTAAGGAAAGAGTTCTAACTCCTAATGAAGATAAAAATAAAAAAATAAATAAATAATAAAATAATAACGCTCCCTTTGAAGCCCCTTCTCTAAGAAAAAGGGATCTTAAAGATTTTCTGGGAGATGGATAATGATTTAAAAAAAGAAAGCACCCGTTTTCAGAGGAAGTTTCATTATTTTCATGAAGAGAGGAAGTCTCGTACAAATTCCTAACATAAGTCTTCTAAAAAATATCATACTCAGAACTCCGAAAATGTAACCTAGATTTTTTTCCAATTCATCTCTTAATAACTTAGTCAAATTTTCCCTACAACATGCCATAAAATCTGTACTGGCCTTTGCATACAAAAACAATTGGGCCAACATTTTGTCAAGCTACAAATGCAACACCCCAGGAGTCCATTTAATTAATTTTTCCCCAAAGAGAAAAAAAACTCACCATCATCACATCTACCGGATACAAAACATTGGCGGCCATCGTATCCTGGAAATTTCGATAAGAATTACCACACATATGAAATTAGTTGAAGCTGCTTTCAAATTACAAACGAAAATCCAAAATCCGACCACACAATATGGTTTTTAATTAAAAAATAAACTCCAAACGAATGGACGAACATTAATGAAATGAAAAAGCTTATCATCGGGCAAACATCAAAAACCACATGTGGACACACAAGCACAGCAGCAGGCACACACACACATGCAAACATATCTGTCATCGTATATGTGTCCAAAAAAAACTAAAATCAAGTTAATCCCAAATATTAGGCTAATTACATTGTCAAATGTTTACATACAACGTCCATAGTCCGCACAATCCTTTTTCCCCTAAAGCCACTCTCTTTGACTCTCGCCCCTGGGGGAGGATGTGAGCAACAGGAAATGCTGCACAGATTAAAAGTGAAAAGTCAACGGAGGTAGTAACGCAAAGGGTTAATTATAATTAAAAATTTCTCAAATTCTTCCAAAAATAATGGAGGAGTTGAAGGTAAAACAGGATGGGATCACAGTTAGTCCGTACTTCACAATAAAATCGAAATGAAAACACCAACAGCCTCCTGCCTCCTGCTACAGTTTGATCTACTTTCGGAACGAATGGGCGATTTGTTTGAAACTAAAGCCCCCGGATCGTTGCTAAACTCCGTTTTCCGCCATCGTTTAAGCTTCAAACGTCGTGAAATCGTTGTGGAACGAATTTTTAAAATCCAGGATTTCTGCTGATCTGGCAAATGCACCAGTTTTACGCCCACATCAACAAAACTTCCCAGAAGTTTGCTTTAGGGAAATGCGATTTCTTTTTACCTGGGGTGTGCATTTTTCGTGTGACCGTTTTGATTTAATCCCTAGGGAAATTGACTTCTTGTTTTAATCCTTTGACAAATGTCCTTTAAGCCTTTCGCCTGGCAAGGATTATCCAAATGGTCAGATTATTGACAAATCTTGCTTCCGCCCGCCCACAAACTCAATGAGTTCTCGTTATTTAAGGAGTTAAATCCATTACGACAATTTGGAAGTATAGGATCGGTAACGAGGAAAAGAGAGGGAAATAGAGATCATATTTCCTAAAGGATTGTGAAGATAAATGCTTGAAAATGAGCACACGGAAGAAATGACAATGCTTGTTGTACGAGTAAAATACTGCTACGAAGAGTATTATAAAGGAGTAGGTTTGCGTAGTCATTTTATAAGATACTAGCAAATACTCGAAGTAGCGGGTATGCGGAAAAATGGATTTATATTAAGTGAATTTATGTATAATCCCAAATCAAAAAATTATCTCACTCCTACCCACCAAAAATGAACCACATGAGCAATTTTAAAATTCTGGCTTCAGCCGCTTCGTTTTGTACAATTTACCAAATTTTGTATCTAATACCAAATTTAGTACCAATTGGTACTAATCGTACATATAAAAATTCATACCAAAACCATTTTATATCTCAACGCTACAGAAATTCTGACACCAAAGCCAAAATTCGGAAATCCAAAAATAGATTATATTTTTGCAATATTTAATATTGTACAATATTTAATATTGTACAATATTTTGCCTTTTGCTCTATTGTAGTACTTATTTTCAAAAATAATTCCAAAGTTCAGGACTTCAGCTTTATAGGTTCACCTAAATCTAATTTGTTCAAAATGTAGTTCAATTTAGTGTTCAAAGTCTCCTACATACCACAATCCTATACTCCCAGAGTAACTCCAATTGTAAATTTCGCGATTTTATCCCAATCGGTTCGCCTTACTAAAAATTGTACCAAATTTAGTACCATAGCATAGATCATTCTTCTATGCTTCTACACTTCAACAGTAATCCAAATTCAAAATTTCAGGATTCCAGGTCTACACCCAAATTATACTAAATTTAGTACATTTTAGAACATCTTATTTTCCAATTGCAGGAATCCAACACTACTGGTCCACCAAAGATTTGAAATGTTCCAAAATTAGTACCAATTAGTATACATAAGTACGAACTTTTACCACTTCCTTCATATATCATCCTATCTCCAAATATCAAGCTTCCATATCAATTGAATCTCCCAAAAAAATTAAATTGTACCACATTCTATTAGAAAACTTATTTTAAAATTTTCTGGATTCCAACCCTCCCGGTTCAACCAAAATTTAAAATGTACCAAATTTAGTACCATTTAGTATAGATAAGTACGAATTTTCAAAACTTCGCACATACCTCATTCCCATAATGCAATAGTATTATTATCTCCAAATTTCAGTGTTCTAACAAAATTTAAATTGTACCAAATTTAGTACATTTTAGTACAAATAAGTACACATTTCCAAAACTACCTACATCATACATTCCGATCGAAATCTTACTTTCGCATTTCAGGATTCCAACTATACCAGCTGTCCCAAAATTTAAATTGTACCAAATTTAGTACCATTTAGTTCACATAAATTCGATTTTCCAAATTGCCTACATTCCTCAGTCCTAGCAATCAATAGTAATTTTATTTCTAAATTTCAGATTTCCAGCTCTAACGGTTTAACCTAATCGAAATTTACCAAATTTATAACCCTTTTGCAGTTTTCGTGCAACTGAGTACAAATTTCGAAAACCTCCCGCTTATTAAAATCCTGCACTCCGCCAATAATATAAATTTCAAATTTCAGGATTCCAACTCCGTCTGTTCCTCCAAATTGTACTAAATTTAGTACTGTTTAGTACTTTTTGTACGCACTTCCAAAGCTACCTCCTTACATCGATCCTACTCTTCAACCTTGATGCTTATTCCAAATTTCAAGTTTTTAGCTCTAATGTTCCACACGATGAGAAATGGTACCAAATGTAGTACATTTTAGTACTTTTCGTAAATTGGTAGTGTACATTTCTTAAATCCCTTTGGTACATTTATCGTACAATCCATTAGTGACCCTCATTCCAAATTTAAGCTAGCTCTTCTCATACCGTTCTACTAGAAATTTCCAAAAACCCAGCCTTATCTGGCCCCTTCGGGCTTGCTTTAGCCAGATGCTTGCTTTAGCCGTTTCATCTGGGCGTTGATGAATTGTTAGGTCAGTCAGTCTGTAAATTACTTCACTTTTTTATTAATTTAGCTAGAAATTTAAGAACAGATTTTTTTCGGAGATGGGCAATATCAAATAATATCAAATAATAAAAATATCAACAAATCAAATTTTCATAGAAAATAATTGAGGTAATAGAACAAGAAAGGGTCATCTAATTGTGTTAAAATTTTTCAAAAATTATATTTTTATCAGTGCTAGGTCTGGTGCGAAAACGGACAATATCAGCCCACTCCATCAAGTACCTCCCCCACAAAGGGTTAACATTTTTAATAATCGTAACTCTTATAAAATGTGAAATAAGTGTCCGATCGTCTTAAAATATCAGACATTTCAATATTTCTATAAATTTTGATTAATCAGAAAGCTCATAAAACGCTAAAAGATTCTTGGCTATTTGATATTCTATTAGCTTAAAATCTGGTGTGAAGATGGAATAGAACGAACGACTCTTTCTGGTAACTCTCACACGACGGGTCAAAATTTCTCTTCTATATCTATAAGAGGAAAATCTTTGTACGTTTGTTTATAAATTATGGACCCAAACGAATATACATTTGCCAAATTATATTGAAGTCGGTTCAGATTTGGATTTAGCTCCCATATATATTTTCGACCGATTTCGTTTATTTGATGCACCAAACACGATATGTATGTTCGATTCCAATATGATTTGGAATTTGATCAGAAAATATATTTGACAAGTTGTATAAAATCGGTTCAGATTTAAATATTTGGTACAATAATAAATTCGCCAAATTATATTGAAATCGGTTCAGATTTGGATATAGCTCTCCTATATATTTTTCGCCCGATTTCGTATATTTGATGCAGAGATTCCAATGACACTCGGAACGGGTAAGGGAATTTGGAATAAAAATAAATTTTCCAAATAATATTAGAATCGGTTCAGATTTGGACATAGCTCCCATATACTTTTTCCGATTTGGCAATATTTGATGCACCAAACACGATATGTATGACCGATAAAACCAAATAGGATAGCGAGACGCACCGGGCTCAGCTAGTCTCTCATAAAATAAGAAATAAGTATCTGATTCTCTTCAAATTTCACACACCTAAATATTTTTTTATTAAAAAACATAAAACCGTTAGTGAATATCGTAGATATCGGCAAAATCCTTCTGATAAGGGATAAACATTTTGAATAATCATGAAGCTCACAAAACTTGAAATAAGCACTCTATTCCTCTCAAAAAGGGCACATCCCAATACTGCTATCGACACAAGATATGTTGTGAAGATGGGATAAAAGAGGCCACCTTCTGGTACCTCCCCCAATAAGGGGTCAAAATTTTAAATAATTTTATCTCTCATAAAATACGAAATAAGCTTATGATTCTCATATCTATATATTTCTACTAACATAATATCTGTAGTTAATATCGTAGATATCGGCCAATTCCTTCTGGTACCTACCCTATAAAAAGTCAGAATTTTGAATATCAAAAGCGTTCATAAATAAGCATTCGATTCTCTTCAAATTTCACACATCCCAAAACTTTTAATAACGGCAGATGTGCTGTGGCCGATTTTTATTGGTTCACCGCTTTTAGTACCTCCCCATAAATCGTCATACTTTTCAGTACTTATATCTATTATTATAACTTGCGGAACAAGTCTCTCAACAGAATATGGCATTTATTGGTCCGCACCATCGGGCATTTCCCTCACCAAAAGGGTATTTGCAATTTTTATACCAATATATTTATTATTATTAGATGAAGTGAAATACTACGGTCCGCCAAATCTGAAACCTCATGCACATTTCAATATTTTATAAAAATTATCATATATTGCATATAATTTGATGGAAATAGTCGATTCAGTCCAAATCTGGCATGTTGTAATATTTATAGCAAACTTATGTCTGATACCCAATTGAAAATATTGCACCACCCTTTCGGAACCTTTCCAAGTCAAAAAAAGTCAAAATATATATTCAAATAAACAGACATTGGCTGAGGGTATTTACTTCAATTCGCCACGAAGACGAACGAAATTCCAACTCTGTGGTCCTTGGAACGTCGTTGAATGTAAAGGCAATTGCTAATATGCCAAAAAAAAAAGTAATGATGAAATTGAAATAATTTTGCAATATTTGGCTGAATGATTTATCGATATTTCAAATCAATTCCGTCAATGCAATTCCGTTTTATTTGTTTTCCTTTTTTTTTTTTTTTTTGGTTTTGCATTCTACTTTTGATTGAAGTGTCGTAATTTGTTTGCAATATGACGGCTTGTTGTTAAAGTTTTTTTTTCGTTTCTTTTTTTGTTTTGCCAATTGTCAGTTAGTTAGCTTGACTTTTCCTTTGGTAGGGGAGAACACACACACACAGGAAGCAGAAGAAGGGCTTACGGTAAATTCTTTGTCAGTTGAAAGTATTTCCACAAACCACTGACAACTTGAAGCAAACAACGCCAAAAATTAGCCTTGAATGTTTACCGTCAGCAGCCACCGAATTTGTTGTGAAGTTTTTGAGGCGAAAAGTTATGGCTCCGGTGGCGGAGCGAAATTGGAAAATAAATAAGAACTGTCAAATGTTGATTAACATTTGACAACCTCCTGGCAAAGGCAGTAGCGGGTAGTAACGAAGGAAAAACAACGAACAAACGATTGTGATTATTGCGAAATTGTTTAGCTGTAATAAACTGGAGTAGGCTTGGAGAAAGGGTGAAATATTTTGATTTTTTATGAAAGGATCCAATATTTGGTGATGTTTGTAAACCAGTAAAGAAAGTCTTAAAGTCGGGCTGGGCCGACTTTATGATACCCTACACCACTTTGCTAATTTAGTAGAGCTCCGCATAACAATTAAACGTTTTAATGGGAGAATTCAATCATACACGCCATGATTATAATTATAATTTAAAGTTCAAAGGACAAATTATGCCGAAGCATTTGTATCTTTTAAATTCGGACTTGTATTGCCCATTTGGTGGACAATTAATTTGAAATCGGATAAAAATATATATGGGAGCTATATCCAAATCGGAACCGATCTCGATAAAATTTGGCAAAGATATTTCTGAGCTGTATTCGATATATTTCCCTGAATATCGTTGTTACGGAGTGCATATTACGGCTGAGGAGGACAAAAATAACAAATCGGATGAACAATATATATGTGAGCTACAGCTATGTCTGAACCGATTTCGATCAAATTTGGCATACTTATTTTCAGGTCCAATCTGATCGTACGTGCAAAATTCCATACTATTCGGGCTGATATTACACGTTTGGTGCACAATAAAAGGCAAATCGGATGAAGATATATATGGAAGCTATATCTAAATTTTGACCGATTTTCTCCAATTTCAATAGGGTTCGTCCTTGGGCCAAACAAATGATTTGTGCAAAATTTCATCTGGATAGGGCAATAAATGCGAACTGTACTTTGTTTACAAAAATACATGGACAGACGGACATGCATAAATCGACTCAGAATGTGATTCTATGCAGATCATCAAAAGGAACTACGGGGTCTATCTAGTTTCCTTTTCCCTTACAACGGATTTCATTTAAGTGGTATTTTTAGACTTATTTTTTTTAATTATTCAAGATCCACCTTGTGGTGTAGGCTATAAAAAGTAAAAGAAGTATATAAACAAGTACATAAGCGGCTAAGTTCAGCCGGGCCAAACTTTTAATACCCTTCACCATTTAGGAGGATCTTGAAAAATTAAAAAAAAAATAAGTCTAAAAATATCACTTAAATGAAATCCGTTGTATGGGGGATGCACGAAGACGTGGACCTGCATAAATAATTTTTGGTCATAGGCTGTAGTATTGATTTCGAACTTCAAATACGATATTTGAAACAATTCCGCTAAATAATGTCGTTTAATATCATCAAATTTGAAACAATTCCGGTGAGTAATGTTGCTAATATCATCAAAATATGAGAGCTATACGAAGACGGGGGCCTGCATAGGCAATTTTCTGGCATAGATTGTAGTACTCATTACGAGCTTCAAACTTTAAATACGAAATTTGGGACTATTCCATTGAAAAAATGTGCCTAAAATCATCAAACTACCGAACATTGGGGTGTACCGTTATATAATATACGATATCGTCGGCCTTTATAGACAATTCTCTTGCAGGGGGTGACGTACTCAGAAGCAACTCCTGGTGCGGATTCAGAGACAATTCCATTAAAAAATGTGATTAAAATTATCAAAATATCGAATATCGGGAGGTACCGTTATACGAAGTCGTGGACCTACATAGACAATTCACTTACAGGCGGTTAAGTATCCACAAAGAACTACTTTTGTAGAATTTCAGAAAATAGAATTGAAAAATGTGCCTAAAATATCAAAATACCGAATATCGGGGGACCGTTATAAGGGGGCTGTACGATATCGTGGACCACTATAGACAATACTCTTCCAGGGGGTAAAGTACTGAGAAAGATCTCCTTTTGTGGATTTGCATTGAAAATTTTGGCTACTATCACCAAAATACCAAATATTCTGGGGAGTACCGTTATATGGGGCCCATACGATATCGTGGTCCGATATAGCCCATCTTCGAACTTAACCTGTGAGTGAGGGTCACTCTTGGTCCAAGGATGTTAGATAAGGCTGGGTTTTTGAAAATTCATGCCAGAATGGTACGAAAAATACAAAATATTGTACCCTTTGCATTTGATGGATGGATGTAGCAAAGGGTTTTTGGAAATTCGTACTATAAGTGTTAGAAAAACACTACATTTGGTACTATTTCAAATCAAGTGAATGGTTAGAGCCAAACAACTTTAAGTTTGGTATGAGAATCATGATTGAGGAATAGGGTCGATGTTAGGAGGGTGTTTTGGAAGTGTGTATACGAAAAGTTCTAGACGGTACTCAATTTAGTACAATTTGAATTTGGACGAACGGATGGGTCTGGAATCCTGAAATGTGAAATTAACATTACTGGCGGAGTCTAGGATTGGGATATGGTGGTAGTTTTCGAGTTTTGTACTTATGTGTATTAAAGGGTACTAAATTTGTTACTATTTCGATTTTGGGTGAACAGATGGAGCTGGAATTTTGATATTTGGAAATTAGATTACTATTGTATTTTTAGAATTGGGGTATGTAGGATGTTTTGGAAATTCGTGCTTAGGTGCTCTAACTGGTACTAAATTTTGGTACAATTTGAATTTGGGTTCACCAAATCCTGAAAGGAGGCCTGAAATTGCGATTACTGCGGTAGTATAGGATTGGGCTAGGTAGGAAGTAAATGGTACTAAATTTGGTACAATTTAAATTTTGGGAGAACCAGCAGAGTTGGAATCCCGAAGTTTTGAAAATAAGATTTCTATGGGATTGTGCGATGTTGTAATAGTCATGGACATTTGGACTTATGTGTACTAAATGGTACTATATTTGGTACAATGTGAATTTGGGTAAACCGATAGAGCTAGAATCCTGAAATTTGGAATTTAGACTACTGTAGATAGGGTATGTAGGACATTTTCGAAATTCGTACTGAGTTGTAATAAATGGAACTAAATCTGATACAATTTTCACTTTGAGAAAACCGCTAAAGTTGTAATCCCGAATTTTTGAAAATAGGATTCTATTGGATTCTATGTGGTCATGGATTGTATGTGGTCACGGGAGAACCGAAATTCTGAAATTTGGAAATAGGATTACTATTGCAATGTAGGACTGGATTATGTAGGAATTCTTAGAAATTAGTACTTGTGTGTGCTAGATGGTACTAAATTTGGTACACTTTGTATTTGAGCGAACTAATAGGGGTAGAATCCCGAAATTTGGTATTAAGTTTACTGTTGGAGTGTAGGATTGGGGTAAGTAGATAGCTTTGGAAAATCGTACTTACGTGTACTAAATGGTACTTAATTTGGGACAAAATGGAAATGGACAAAGCTATGGATCTGAAATCCTGAAATTGTGAAAAAAGATATCGATTGGATTGTAGGTTGTTATGAAAGTTTGTACTTATGAGTAATAATTAGTACTAAATTTGGTATAAATTGGAATTATGGTAAGCAGATGGGACCAGAATTCTGAAATTTGGAAATAGAATTTCGAAGATATTTTATGATTGAGGTATGGAGACATTTTTTAAAATTTGGAGTGCAGGATTGGTTTATATAGGAAGTTATGGAAATTCGTACGTAAGTGTACTAAATTTGGTACAATTTGAATTTGAGTGAACCGATATGGATGGAATCCTGAAATGTGGAATTAGGATTTATGTTGAAGTGTAAGATACAATATTTGATACAAATTGGATTTGGTGATCCCTAAGAAGCTGGAGTCCTGAAATTTGGAATTATTTTTGGAACTAAGTACTACAAGAGTACAAAAAATAATAAATTGGTACAAAATTTGGTATTGATTGTACGGATAGACTTAGATTTCTGAATTTTTGCTCTTGAGGTCAGAAGTGATGTGTAGTGTTGAGATATGGAGGTAGTTTTGGAAATACGTACCGTAGATGTACAAAAGGTACTAAATCGTACTAAAATTGTAATCATGGTCGATATCGGTGTGTAGGGTTGAGATATGAAGTGGTTTTGGATATGAATACCTACGTGAATGAAATGTACCAAATTGTACTAAATTAGCATTTTTAGTATTAGTATTAGCCGCAGCGTGGCGTAGTGTATAATTATACTAGACACATCTTAAGTATTTTGCCAAATTTTAAAGATATGCGTAAAATAATATGGCCTGATCTCTAATATAGGTATATAGGTATGGTGGGGTTAAGAACGATATGACAAATTTGATATACCCTCTTTGCTATACTCCAGGGTATAATGAATAAAAATTTCGGCAATTTCTTAGAATCCTCTCTATTTTACATTCTATGTGTTCTGCAAATTATTAACTACTCTTAAACTAGTTATCCTTTTTCCGAAATAAACAACATGCCCAAGTTACCAGGGAAATTGCATACAAACACATGCGTGTTCCTACTACTCAAAGGATTAGAGACTCGAACACCTCACTCCTTTCTGTTTCATGCCGCTCAAAACTACAACAAATATCGAATTCTAGCCCTTAGGTGTGATATGTAAATTTCTCAATCACTCTCGGCCAGCCCACGCTCTTCCTCTCGCTCCGCTACTCGGCCGCCCGTTCTGTTTGTTTATTTGTTTGTTTGTTTTTCAATCCTTTAAGCCTTTCCCCGTTTAGCCTTTAAAACGGGGTTTAACTTAATTGCCCAAATGACATTGAACTACAAAATTGTCTTAAGCCTTTCTTAACGAACGTTCACAAAGTGATCGCAATCCGCCCTCATTAAATGACCCTTTTGCTGGGCTGACTGGCCGGCCGCTTAGTAGCGATTTTAACCCTACTGCCATAGACACAAGAAATACCTCAGACCTTTTGTCTGTTGCCATTAGGGCCATAAAACGCAAAGGACCACACAAAGACCGGGCAACAACAGCAAACAATGAGGCCAATAAAGTTCACAAAACGAAAGGAGTAAAAGTGTAACGGAACGGAGTGAGCGATCGCTCCATGGAGTACCTGCAAGGCATGCGCGGCCGGATTAATGAACGGATTGAACTCATTAGTTGTGTGGGTGTGCGTGTGTGTGTGTCCGTACTCCGCGTGGGTGGGTAGTATCTGTGAAATGCGAAAGAGTTGAACGAAGAAAAGGGTTTTCCATTTGCTCGCGATTTCTTCAAACAAACTTCGAAGTAATTTGAATAACAATAGACCGACCCCGGAATCCTGATGTTTGAGTGTGAAGAAATGGAATGAAAATGAACGGCGAACGACGTAGGCGGTAGGGTAATTTAGTGCAAGGTCATTAACGAGTTGACACACAGCTGGTGAGAGTATCGACATCTAGGCAATTAGTATCGATATTAGTAGGCGTACATTGTGAATCACCAGATTTAGAGGCGAAAGAAATTCCAGTTTCATCGAAGTGCATGGTGGTGGCTGCCTGCTATGACTGTTAAAATTACTGCCACCAAATTTTTTCTTAAAGAAGTTTATATTTTTATACCTTCAGCCATACGGCTACAGAAGGCATATATAATTTGATACGGCCAAAAACGGTTCAAGACTTAGATCAAGTTCGGAGATGGCCTATATCAGTCCACTCACAAAAGGTCGAAATTTTCAAAAAAAATATTTTACTGCCCACAAAAAGAGAAAGGATTGCCGATTTTGCTCCAACTTTGCAAATCCTAGGTCAGGTACCTTCTCCAGAAAGGGTCAAAATTTTGAATAAATATAACTCCTATAAAATGGGATGAAAGAGTTCGATTGTCTTCAACTTACACACATCACAATACTATTAGTAAGCCAAGATCTGTTGTGAATATGGAAGCTGTCGGTCCACTCCTTCAAGTACCTCCCCCCAGAAAGGATCAAGATTTTGAATATCCATGAAGGTCATAAAACGCGAAATTAAAACCCGATTCCATTCAGACCAGACAAATCTCAATATTTCTATCAACACAAGATACTTTCAATACCCTGAACCTTAGGTTAGGTTCAAGATTGTTTTCTTTAAACTTAATATACCTGTAAGACCGTTTGCATCAAAAAACCATAAAGTGAATGAGGCCGTTATATGGGGTCATACCAAAATGGGGACCTCTATAGGCAATTTTATAATTCAAGGTTTGTCATCTATCAAATCTTCTAAAATATCAAATTTGACTAGGATTATCAAAATACCAAATATCGGTGTGTATAGTTATATGTGCGCTTTAGAAAAACGTGGAACTAAATTACAATGTTACTCCACCGGAGCTAGAACCCATTATGACCCACAAATACCAATTTTTAGACAAATCTGCTAAAAAATCTGGCAAAAATTATCAAAATCTCGAATATCGGGAGGAACCGTTATATGGGGGCTATACCAAAACGTGGACTTATGCATGTAATGTTTCACCACCGGAGGTGGGTTCTAGCTATGACCCACAAATATCAATTTTTAGACAAATCTGCGAAAAAAAGTGACAAAGGTCATCAAAATACCGAAAATCGGGAGGTATCGCTGTTTAAGGTCTATACAATAACGTGGACCTATACATACAATTTTTCGCCACACGAGGTAGAACCCATTATGACCTACAAATTCCAATTTTTACACAAATCCGTGGAAAATCTGTCAAAAAATCATCAAAATACCGAATTTTGGAAGGTGCCGCTATATGTGGGCTATACCAAAACGTGGACCTATAAATGCAATGTTCCGTCTGTGAAACTAGAACCCATTATGATCTACATATACCGAATACATGAAAAAAATGAGGCGAAAATCTTTAAAACACCGAATATCCGGAGGTGCCGTTATATGGCGACTATAACAAAACGTGGACCGATATATCTCATTTTCAATCACAACCATCCTAGACACAATACAAATTGTTCTTTCAAATTTTGAAGGTCTATGCCAAATGATGTGGGCTGTATCGTGATTTCAACAGAGACAGACGGACATCATTGAATCGACTTAGAATTTTATGCTGATTATGAAAATATATACTTTATGGGGTCTATGATAAATATTCAGGGCTGTTACAAACGGAATCACAAACTTAATATACCTTCCTTTCCAAGGTGGAGGGTATAAAAATGGTAGAGATCGCACCATTCCTTCTGGTACCTCCCCCAGAAAATGTCAATGTTTTGAATAACCAAAACGATTATAAATTTCTAAATTATTCCGAATGTTCATATTTCACACATTGCAATATTTTTTATGAACACAAGGTCTGGTGTAAAGATGGGATATATCGGTGAACTCCTTGTGGCACCTTTCCAACAAAGCGTCCAAATTTTGAATATACATGAAGCTCATAAAACTTAAAATTAATTCTGGTACCTCCCCCACATAGAGTTAAAGATTAAAAAAAAAAAAAAACAAGTTAAATAGCAGTGAGTTCGGCCGGACCGAACTTTGAATACTCTCCACCATTTGGAACGAATTTGGAAATTAAAAAAAAAAAAATAAAATCCTTAAAAAATTCTTTTAAATTTTAAAATACCGAATATTGCCGTTATATTGGGGTCTATACGACGTGGACCTACATAGGCATTGTTTGCCATTAGCCATTACCATATTCAAATTCGAAACTTGAAATAAACGGTGAATAATGTAGCTAAAATCATCAAAATATCGTATATAGGGAGGTACCATTATATCGGAGATGTGCGAAGACCTGGACCAGCGTAGACAATTTTCTGTCACAGGCTATAGCATCCCTTACTATCCATTACTCAAATACGATATATCAAACAATTTTGGTGGGTATTGTACCTAAACTCGTCAAAATACCGAATATAGGGAGGTACTGATATATTGGGCCTATACGAAGACCTGGACCTGCATAGGCATTTTTCTGTCACAGACTGTAGTTCCCATTACGAACTCTAAATACTTAATTTGAAATAATTCCGGTGAATAATGTCGCTAAAATCATCAAAATACCGAATTTTGGGAGGTACCGTTATATGGGGGCTATACGAAGACGAGGACCTGCACAGATAATTTTCTGTCATAGGCTGTAGTATCCATTACGAACATCAAATACCAAATTTGAAACAATTCCAGTGCATAATGTCGCTAAAATCAACAAAATACTGAATATCGGGAGTTACCGTTGTATGGGGGCTATACGAAAACGTGGACCTGCCCAGACGATTTTCTGTCTTAAACTGTAGTTTCCATTACGAACTTCAAATATCAAATTTGAAACAATTCCAGTGCATAATGTCGCTAAAATAAAAAAAACCGAATATCGGAAGGTACCGTTATATGGGTGCTATACCAAAATGTAGACCTAAATGGCCCATTTTCAATACCAAAAGTCCTGCAGACATAACATATATTTAAGTAAAATTTAAGTAAAATTTTATCAATCTACAGTGGTGGCCATATCATATGCAACTGAAATCTAACCTTTACCAAAAACCGTGAAAAATTTTTCTGAAAACAAAATTATGCAATTATTTTTTTAAATATTATTTTTTATTGCTTGTAGTTTAAGAAAAAAACATATACTCCATAGATATTCAATTCATTTATAAAAAAAAAATAGAAAAAGATATTCAGTCTTATTATGAAGTGGCCAAAACATATGCAACTAATTAAATCGAGCTCAGTAAAGTGCAAATAAAGTTAATATTTTGTTGCAAATCCGTTGTTGTCGATTACAGCCTGACATCTTCGAGGCATTGACGCTATAAGATTGTCAATGACGCTTTTTGGGATTGATTTCCAGGCATCTTCCAGCCGGCAAAATAAAACATCTAAACTTGTACAATTTTCTCGATCAATTTTATTGTTTACGATTTCCCACAGGTTCTCTATTGGGTTTAAATCTGGGGATTGGGGTGGCCATTCCATTACCGTAACTCTATTATCGGCAAACCACGATTTGACCACCTTCGAAGCGTGTTTGGGGTCGTTGTCCTGTTGAAAGACCCACCGCAATGGCATATTATATTCTGCGAATGGGAGCATTACCCTTTGCAATATGTCTTTATACATAAATCTATCCATAATACCAACAATTCTATGTAGGGGGCCAACTCCAGCACCAGAAAAACAACCCCACACCATTATATTGCCCCCTCCATGCTTGACCGTTTTTTTACAGTAACGTGCTTCGAGTCGTTTTCCTTCTGGTCGCCTTACATAGCACATGCCATCGCTACCAATGATGTTAAATTTGGACTCATCACTAAATAATATAGTTCTCCATTTACTCTCTGTCCAATTTATATGAGCTTTAGCAAATTCCAAACGCTTTTTCTGGTTTCGCTTCGATATCAGTGGTTTTTTTGCAGGACGTCTTGCGCAGAGGGAGGCTTGTAAAAGTCTTCTACGGATGGTGCGAGCAGAAACTGGCAACTGAAATCTTTCCACTATCTTAGAGGAAGATATAAATGGGTCTTTTTTCACGTGTCTGATTATTAATTTGTCCGTCCGATCGCTTGTTTTTCGACTTCGACCACCACGGTGTATAACAGAGACTTGTGAATTTTTTTTGTAATTATTAATGATGCGCGATATGGAGCTTTTATGAACGGTATATTTCTCGGCAATACATTTCTGTGATAATCCAGAAGAATACGCAGTCACAATTCGTTGTCTGAGCTCAAATCCAAATTTATCGCGTGCCATTTTTGACCAAACTCTATTGTAGCTTTGTGAAAAAACAACGCAATAAAAATGTGAAGGTAGCTTTAAATCTCTTTACGCAGTGTCTCTAGCTAATAATAAGAAGAACAATCGAACAAAGGAAATTGTAAAAATGCCGTTATTTAAACCAAATATATAAAGTTGCATATGTTTTGACCACACCAAATTTCATATTTGTCAACAAAACACCTGTGAACATAGAGATATAAACAAAAGCTGCACATTTTGATAATAATTTGAAATCGTAAGAACGTATTGACTATAATTAACCCATCTTTATATACTTCGTTGTGAAATTTACAAATTTATATAGCCTTTTAACGTAGATGAATCTTAGTTGCATATGATATGGCCACCACTGTACATCAATTCGTTCGGAAGCTAGAGTGACGGATAGACGGACGGACATCGCTAAATTGACATCGAATTTTATGCTGTATACTTTGTGGGGTCTAAAATGTAAATTTCGAGGTGTTACAAACGGAATGACAAACTTTATATACCCTCCATACTACGGTGGAGAATTTTACTAATACTAATATGTTTTTACTAATATCCTCCTCGGAAACGGTAAATATTTTTCTCTTGCTCTTTTCGAATAAGAAAAAACTTAAATAATATATAGTTTTGAACAAAAAAATGTTATCAAACTGAAAACAATTAGCAAAAACTTACATGTGATTTTTTATACCCTCCACCATCTAAATACTTATGATAGACCCTGCAAATTGTGTATATTCTGGATCAGCGTTGATTTAGCAATATCCGTCTGCATGTCTATCTTACTGTCTGTTGTAATCATTCTAACTTGCGAAAGAATTGAGATAGAAGGTTAAAAAATTTGTTTTCGTATAGCCCCCATATAACGTTTCCTCATTTTATCACAATTGGTAGTGTGTAGGTTGTAGGCCCTCGCCCACCGCCTGATTTTTATTAAAAAAGTTATTAAAAATGTTTAAAATTACTTTTTTCCCAATGCTTTTAATTTGTTAACAGAGCTCTGTCGATAACATTAAAATTGAACTCTCCCAAAAATATTAAAATTTATCCTCGGGCACATTTTCTCTTCAGAAGTTCTGTTTCCAGTAAAAAGCAATTTGAAGATCATATGTTGTGACCTGGCTGAAGGAGAATTTGTTGCCACCCCAATGGGATATTAAGGATACCGATATGCTTTAAACAAGTGTGTTTTAATGACCCAAATATTTGTTAATAAATTTTATTTCCACAAATTTAAGATTTCAATACTCATTAATTCAAAAGCATAGCTCTTAGATTTTATCCCGCAAGCAAGATACCAAACTTTTGTTATGTAACCATACATTTCCTAATAATACGTTTTAATTTATTTTTCAATATCGCAAAATACTATCAAATTCCAATTGCAAAATTTCTCCAAATGTAATTTAATAAGATATTCATTTCCTAGCCAATCAAAGGGTTGGTCATAACTAAATAAACCCCCCAGAAGCGAAAACATCCATTTTTTTCCTTACCTCATTGTTTTTGTTTTATTCCCGTTTTTTTATTAATGACTCAAATTACAAAGTCCTTTGTCCACACTGGCTGTCATGGCAAAGATTTATCCGATACGTTGGCCAAATGATAAAGCGTTTTCCTTTTTATCTCATTTTTCCTTTATTTTCCTCGCCATGCAAACACATGTGATGGTCATCTTAGGTTATCCTCCGAGTTCCCCTGCATCCTTATTCAACATATATTTTAATTCATTTTATTACCAACACTTACATGGAACACTTGTCCTGTCTCTTGTTCTTCTATGCTTTGTTTCAGGACATCTAGGGTGATTCTGGTTGCTTCCTTAGAGTTTGCTCCTGCATGCATTCTATTCTATTTTTGTCCTGTATATGTTATGGTGTTGACCCGTTGTCATGGCCATAAAAATATGCTCTTTGTGTGCTGTGCAACCCTATGCCAGGAGGACATTAGTTGTGTCCGGTGTTGGCATCGGCCCACCTTTTTTTGTTTTGCCGTTTTTGACCTGAGAATGAGACATGCTTTTAAAAGCCAATTACATGCGTTTTGAGTGTGTAAAATTGTGTAATATGATTTAAAATCCTTTCATTAAATTTTTCTCATCGTCCATTTTTTAACCTCTCGGGCAGCTTTCATGGACACATATGTTAAAGGCCCCGGAACCCCAAAGTCCTTGTGATGGTGTCCTTTTTTTCGCCGTGTGTAATTGAAAAGGTGCATACTCATCGTATTAGTTGTAGTGAGGATAGAATAGCATGTTCATATTGTGGTTGCCAGGATACAGACAGGGTCAGTGCGAAAAATAGAGAAAGTGTGTGAGCGGGAGAGAGTGAGCGATGGAGAATGAGATTTTCTGTGTAATGATGATGATGATGCTGGCATAGAATGTGAACATGACATTTTGTTGTAATCAAATATTTTTGCTTGTCCTCCAGTTATGAGAGCGTATTTATTAATTTAATTTTTGCACTTTATTAAATTTGATTTTATTATCGTCCTTTTCAAGGACTTGCTGCAGGTAATAATTGCATTGTGAGAATATAATATAACAATTGGGGTCATAATAAATTGGTGATAATAAAGAGGGCAAAATAAACTCGCTGTGGTGGGATATGGGTTGACGAAGGTTTTGGGTTGAGCGAGCAGATCGGTCTCATTCAGGAGGAGGTGGCATTAATCTGTAGAAGGATTTTTAAATGTCAGTATATTTTCGGTCATTGTGAGGTAATATTTTTAGTGGTCTCAGATAAAGTTGATGAATAAAAATCTTTGAATGAAACCAAATTGTGACCCTTTTTGGAGGAGATACCTTAGGAGTAGACCAATATTATCCACAAATTCTCATCTGAACTAAGCCTGATATAAATATTACAACGTTCCCGATTTGGACCACTTCCTTCTTTGACTACTTCTTGATTTGACTACTTCCTTCACTTTATATGAGATAGGTGATAATATTTGGAAAATATTGGAAATGTCTGAGGGTCAGATAAAAAAGCTGCAACAAAGTCAAACGCCATAATTTTTAAATTTTTTTAAATCTTATTGAATGATGGCGAAATGTATCGGAAATAGCATCAAATTTTAGAATAAGTTCAGATTCGTAAAAATTGGACACCTTTGGCACGAATTATGGCCTTCAAACAGCCAATGAAGCCATCACACGCTGACGAAATGTTGCTCTGCCGTATTTTAGCCCATTCCCGGCGAAGCGCTTGCGTCCAAGGTCTGCAGCCAAAATGTTTGCGTGTCCAAGGCTTTAATACACCCTCCATATATTTTCCAATAATATTCGGCATTTATTCCGATGCCGATGTGGCGGCCCACACCGAAAGTGCACATTCTCAGCTGACCTCTTTGGCAAGTAAACACGATTATTTTATTTGTTTACAAATTGCTGGACAACGAATGTTTTCTCATCGGAGAAAACCAATTTCGCCAGTTCACCACTTTCGGACAAGCGAAGCAACTCTTTAGCTCTTTTGAGTCTATTTTCATTCTGTTGCGTTATAAGTTCTTGCACCTATTGGAATTTCAATGGCTTTATCCCGAGCTCATTTTTCAATATTTGCCGAATGGAATATTGCGATATGTTCAGCTCAAGAGCCATTTTTCGGACACTGTCACGCAGGTTTCCATCAAGTCGCTTCTTAACTTTTCGAACCATTTCTGCTAATGTTGCTGGTTTCTTTCGTCCACTTCCTTGACGTCGGGCTACGGTACCAGGATCACGGTAACGAGCGATGGTACGAGACATTAAACATTTATTCATATTTAAATGCTGGAGTGCTCTAACGATAGCCACTTGTGGTTTTCCAGCCAAATAAAAAGAAATTACACTATCACGCTTATGAGAGATAAAGGTATTGAAAATTGTGACCCTTTGTTGGGGGAGGTACCCGAAGGGGTTGGCTGATAAATGCCACCTTCACACCATATATTGTGCTGAATGAAATCGGAATCGGATTCTTATTTCGCACTTTATGCGCGTTTTGAAATTCTAAATTTTGACCCTTTTGTGGGGGAGGTACCAGAAGGTGTGTTCCGGCATGTCCCATCTTCACATCAGATCTTGTATTGATAAAAGTATTGCGATGTGTGATATTTGAAGAGAATCAGGTGCTGACTTCGAATTTTAGTTAGTCAGTCATAATTATTAAACATTTTAACCCGTTCTAAGGGAGGTACCAGAAGGAATGGTCCGACATATTGCATAATCACATCTTAGTAGAAATATTGCGACGTGTAATATATGAAGAAAATCGGACTCTTATATCATATTTTGACCCTTCGTGGAGGAGATACCGGAACTCAAAATATTGACCGCTTTGTGAGGGAATGGTCCGACAAATTGCATCTTCACACCAGACCTTGTGTTAGTAAAAATATTGCAATGTGTGAAATTTGAAGAGAATCGAATGCTTATTTCTTATTTTATGGGGGCCACAATTATTTAAGATATTGACCCCTTTGTTGGGGAGGTACTAGAAGAAGTGGTCCCATATACTCCATCTTCACACCAGGTCTTATGTTAATACAAACATTGCGATTTGTGAAATATTAAAATAATTGGTCTCTTATTTCACATTTTATGAGTGTTATAATTATTCCAAATGTTGAACCTTTGTGGGGGAGGTACTTGAGGGAGTGGGCCGAGATTGTACATTTTTGCACCAGACATAGCACAGATACAAATGTTCGGATTTTCAAAATTTGCACAAAATTGGATGATCTCGTCTTGTTATATATGGTAAATTTTCTCTGTGAATATTTTGACCTTTTGTGGGGGAGTTCCAAAGAAAGTGGAGGAATATTGTAAATTTCCGAACTCGATATAAGTTGGATAATAATATTACGATGTAAGTTTGGGCAAATCGGTAAATCCCTTCAAAATTTATCGCGCCAGACAGACGGATGGACGGACAGATGAACTGTCAGACAGACGGATAGCCCTAGATTGACTGCAAATGTCCTGAAACGGATTTTGTCCAAAGAGACCTTGAGTCTAGAACCGTTATATTTATCCTCTGTATCCAGATTTATCCTCTGTATCCATATGGCTGAGGGTGTAAAAAGACTGCCAAATTATTTTGTATAATGGTGTGAATGCTGAGCTTTATCTAATCCATCGGACCGAACAAAATAATACATTGTGTCTTCGATCTAAGGATCAACACTGATTCGAAAAAGGTCAGTGATTCCGACTTCTTTTTTGGAAACTAGACTGAATTCGAACCAAAAGTTAATAAATATTGTTTTATAAAACTCAAAGAAAGAGTTAATATAAAATTACGAATTATTTAATAATTTTCGAATTCCGAATAAATTTAACATGTATAAATTCCTGGGGTTCAGGAGAGATATGTTTTATTGAATTTTTATACCTATAGGAAAATATTATGACAAAACATTTTGCAGGATATTTTTACTTGTTACGTTTCTATTCAAATGAAATTTTTAAGCATTTTTCGAAAAAAGACCACGTTGGAGACTCGCCTATGGATTAACATTTTCAACCATAATAGTGCTTGTATTGCCCCCAGTCATACTGACAACGACACAATATATCTAAAATCTTAATCTAAAAGAAATCTTAATCTAAATATTTCGAATTTTTAAAAATGTGATAATTGACAGATGACTTGAAAAGTATTTAAATAAGATTTGACAAGTCTTCCAAGATTGTAGATTTTTCTATAATTATTTTCAATATCGTTGGTGAAAACTTGGCCACGATAACATAACTTCCTTTTTCCATTTACACCCACAGTACCCTTATCCCATAAAGAAGCATATCAAAATAATTTTAACACACATAAATGTGAAGTCACTGCAATTAAACAACACTTCCCAAGTACGTTATAACTTCAAATGAAAAAAAATAACAATTTCGTATTCATTTGTTTATCTACTTAGCAGATATTTCGCATTTTTATACGCAATAAGACGATAATGGCTAGGATCATAGCTCCATGCATTCACATACAAAAACAAAAGTCCAAAGTACCAAGGGTTATATCTGCTCCAGGCTAACAGCAACAAATTTCCACATTTGTTATTATCCGCTTTAATGGATGATGAGGAAAACAAAACACATAGATTGCGATTTAATACCGCCTTCAGGCTAAACAACATCGCCATCGTCATCCACGTTCCGCGTCATTATGTGCAAAAAAAAAATAGAAAAACAGCCGGAGAACTTTTTGCAAATCCTAAAGGGAGTACTTGAATAAAATGTGTTAATATGTAATTTTTTTTGGATAGGAATGGGGGTTGGATGGATGTTGGGATTTCGCCGTCAAATGTCCACCAGACACGACATGTCCCAGTAAATTTACAAAAAAAAACTTTATAAATATATTATGGAAAGAATATTTATTGAAGGATGGTTTTCTTCATATGGCAAGTCGAATATTTTTTTGGAAAATGTCTTGATATAGATAGGTCATTAAATAGATTTCCTTCCAAACTCTTTTAAAAATCGAATACCTTAATAATGCCCTATATTCACCGAATGAATGCAGAATGTGTATAAAATGGTAGACAGAAGATCTCTGAACGGCCTTCAACAGAGGTAAGAGCACAAAAAAAATTTATGTTGGCCTTCCAATGGACCAATATTCATCAATATTCAAAAAGAGAAGACTTAAAAAGTTGTTCTTTAGTTCTCTAGTTGTTTTCTCTGTAGGTATCTAACAAGTATATTGAATAAGTCTTGGAGGTAGTCAAACTTTTAATGGGAGAAGGTCGCCTATTTATAGAATATCTATGATATTAAAGAAGTCCTTCAAAGAGGTGTCCACAGGAACACTACAATGAGAACAACATCTATTTAAAGGTGCTTCATGAAGTCTTGTACCTAGAGAGGAAATCCAGGGGGTGTTTCAAATAAAAAATATACCAAAGAGTTATTTAATGACAAAAATGCATTCAGAGGACCTTACGGAAGCCTTTCTAATAAAAAAGTGACACAGGAGATCTTTTATCGGGAAAATAACTTCAAGAGCCCTTTTATCTTGAGGAAACCCAAAACAGATCTTTAAAAAAGAGATTACTATCAGAAAATCTACCATCCGTAGGAAAACCACAGAAGGTCTAGAGGACTCAGTCAGAAGAGCTGCAAACTATGAAAGACCCTGAGCATATATTCTGTTTATAGAAGATTTCCAATGATCTACTATCTGGAGAGTGGAGTTCTGGAGAATCTGAAGAGCTCTTCTATTAATAAATAGTGGGTATTTGAACTGAAAAGGACATACAGAAGATCTTTTTAGATTTTATGAAAATGTTCCGAGGGACTTCTCCTGTAGAAGTCATTCAACCTAAAAACATAAGGATATCCCCAATCTACAGACCTTGCTTTCCAACCTTGCTTTCCTATGACCAAACTACAGAAAACACAAGAGAAGTTCTCCGTGAGGTCAATGACAAATAAAAAAGACTGAGTCATCTGTATTTGGAAAACGTTCTGATGGCTTTTGAACTAAAGAGGTCAATGTCCTCAGTCAATAGAAAATCACAAGGACAACTTTTGGCTAGAGGCAACTTTTAGAAGATCATCTAATTTGAGACCATCAGGAGATCTGCTGTTGGTAGACACTTAGATTTTTTTTTTTTTTAAATAAATTTATTTAGAGCCTTCCGTTTTTCCACTATTATAAAAGAGATCAAAAACAGTAACAAAGTCAAACGCCATAATTTTTATTTATTTTTTTATTTGAATGAAAGCAGAAAATGTCGGAAATAACATCAAATTTTAAAATAAGTTTAGATTTGTTCGATTTGGTCACCTTTGGCCCGAATTATGGTCTTCAAACGGCCAATGAAACAGTCACACGCTACCCGAATGTTGCTCTGCGGTATTTTGGTCCATTCCCGGCGAAGCACTTGCTTGAGGTGATCGACACTTTGGAATTTTTTAGTGCCAACCTTGCTTTCCAAAATACTCCAAACACAATAGCCCAACGGATTGGTGTCCGGAGATTTTGCTGGCCATTGTGCGCTGGAAATGAATCGAGGAACCTCATTTTGTAACCATTCTTGGGTGGCGCGTGCTTGGTGCAATGGTGCTGAGTCCTGTTGAAATGTCCAAAGTCTGCGGCCAAAATGTTTGAGTGCCCAAGGCTTTAATACACACTCCAGAATATTTTCGCGATAATATTCGGCATATATTCTGATTCTGGTGATTAATACGAGCGGAGAGCGACCGTCGCCTGTTATGGCGACCCACACCATCACCATGGTCGGCAATGACTTCTGGTGGCCAACCGAAGGTGCACATTTTCAGCTGACCTCTTTGGCAAGTAAATACGATAAGTTCGTTTGTTAACTAACTGCTGCACAACGAATGTTTTCTCATTGGAGAAAACCAAATTCGACAGGTCACCACTTTCGGCCAAGAAAAGCAGTGTAAGTTCTTGCATGTTTGGAATTTCAATGGCTTTATCCCGAGCTCATTTTCCAATATTTGGTATTGGAGTCCTGCTAGTAGATCTGAGATGAAATTCAAAGGTCGTTTTGGAAATTCATACTAAAAATGTAGAAAGAGCAATAAAAAGTACCAATTACTATTCAATCGTCTGAAACGACCGCGAAAAGCTACAGCTCTGATTTTTACACCCTTAGCCATATGGCTACAGAGGGTATATATCGTTTGATAAGGCCAAACGAGCCTCAACGAAATAACAGTTTTTGACTCTAGGTCTCTTTGGACCAATTCCGTTTCCGTTTCTTGAAGGGAGAATCTGATTTGGTGCAAACTTGGTGCATCGTAATATTATTGTCAATCTTAGATGGAGTTCGTAGACGGGCAATATCGTTCCACTCCATCATAGAAAAAAATTGCAGTATAGCACAAGAAAGGATCATCCGATTTTCTGCAAATTTTGAAATCTCAATGTTTGTATTAGCCAAATCCATCAAGTACCTCACCCCACTTTGAATAATTATAATTCTTATCAAATGCAAAATAAACATCCGACTCCCTTAAACTTTCAGACCAAATATTTCCACCACACAAGATCAGGTGTGAATTTGAAATATATCGAATCGCTCCTTCCGGTACTAGCACAACACCTGGTGTGAAAATATATATCTGACCACTCCTTCTGGTACCTCCCTCAAAACGTGTCCAAATTTTTAATTACTTTCAAACTTGACACATCGTAATATTTCCATCAACATAAGACCAGGTGGGAAGAGAGAATATGTCGGACCACTGCTTCTGGTACCTCCCACACAAAGGGTCAACATTTTTAATAAGCAATTTTCCCACTCATATATGAATTTATTTAATGTTAAAAAATCCGCCGAAAAATGTTTGCTGGGAATAAATAATTCCCCACTTAACAAATAAATACGATTTAAACAACCAATCCACAGCAAAAAAAGGGGCAAAATGGTGCCAACCATTAAATCGCAAACGGCGTGCCGAAACACATACGTACAAAGTAACAATCAGCGACAACGAACATTCGCTTGTATTTCGGACCGAAAACTACCTTAAGGCTATAAATGATTTTGCTAATTCGTATTCAACGTATGATGAATGCATCGGTTTCCGTTCATGTTTTCGTCGATTGTTTGCTGGAAACCCCAAAAACGGAAACAGCAGAAAAAAAAACTCAAAACAATGTCGCTCGTATGTGATTCCAAAAAAAAAAAAGAAAAAAATCTGCTCAATAACACCATTAAACATATCTTTTCTAAAAGCATATAAATGACACAACAAATCACACATAAACTTCTTGCGATGTTAAGGCGCTTTCCACAAAGCCTTTTGGCCTGGGGTCATGTCGGCCACATGTCAGTCTTGGAGGAAAGCAGGAAAAAAACTCCACAATGGTTTTTCGAAACAATCATCTAACTTTGCTTTTACGGCCAAAGCCAAAAGGAAGTTAAGTTTTGATTTTTGCGTCGGATGCGTGGGTTTTACATGCGTGTTGCATGTTCGACCATTATTTGTGGCCTTTAAGTATATCCTTTTTGTTGTTATTTTCAACTTTTGTGCGTCTAACACGTTTACACACATACATACTTGCATGTGAGGTTGTTATAATCTTCGTTGTGAGTACATGGCGTTCTTGCTGTTCGTTATATGAACTGAAGTGGTATGGTTGGCTTATTCTTCTTGATTTTTTTGATAGCAATTAAAATCTGCTTAATTTGTAGCACATGTTGTTAGCACTGTGGCAACAGTTCTGGTAACAATGGTAGCAAAGGCAGCCTTGGTAATAATAAGAAGAGAATTGATAATTTTAGACAGCCATAAATAAAGCCATAATATTAAATATTTTATAAAAGAACAAGTTAAAAAGCATTAAATTCGACCGGCGCGAGCTTTGAATACCCTCCACCATTTGGAACAAATTTGTAAATTTTCAACAAAATAAAATTCGTTAAAAAAAAACCTGTTAAAATCTTAGTGCCGAATATTTTTGTTATATTGGAGTCTATACGACGTGGACCTACATAGGCTTTGTTTGTCATAAGCCGTTACCATATTCAAATTCGAAACTTGAAATAAACATTGAATAATGTAGCTAAAATCGTAAAAATACCGTATAAAGTGAGGTACCGTTATATCGGAGCTATTTGAAGACCTGGACCTGCATAGACAGTTTACATCATCTCAAACAATTCGGTGAGTATTGTACTTAAAATCGTCAAAATATCGAATATAGGAAGGTATTGATATATGGGGTCTATACGAGGACCTGCATAGACAATTTTCTGTCACAAACTGTAGTTCCCATTACGAATTCCAAAGACGTAATTTGAAACAATTCCGGTCAATAATGTCCCTAAAATCATCAAAATACCGAATTAAGAGAGGTGTGCTTTTATGTGGGCATATGAAGACGTGGGCCTACATAGACAATATTCCATCGTAGCCTCTAGTACCCATTTCGAACTTTAAATACGAAATTTGAAATAATTCCGATGAATAATGTCCCTAAAATCATCAAAATACCGAATATCGGAGGTACCGTTGTATGGGGGCTATGCGATAACGTGGACCTATATTGACAATTCTCTTCCAGGGGGTAAAGTGCTTAAAAAGTACTTCTAGTATGGATTTTTGACAATTCCATTAAAAAATGTAGCCAAAATCATCAAAATATCGAATATCGGGGGTACCGTTCTATGGGGATTATACTATCTTGTGGACCCATATACACAATTCTCTTTCAGGGGGTAAAGTACTCAGAAGAAACTCTTTCAGACAATTTCATTGAAAAATGTAGCTGAAAACATCAAAATACCAAAAATCGGGGGTTACCGTTATATGGAGGATATACGATATCGTTGACCTATAAGGACATTTCTTACCCAAGGGGAAAAGTACTCAGAATAAACTCCTTGTGAGGATTTTCAGACAATTTCATTGAATGATGTGGCTAAAATAATAAAAAAGGAAGGAAAGGAACCTTTGTATGGGGGTTATACCATATTGTAGACCCATATAGAAAATTATCTTTCAGGGTGTAAAATGCCCCGAAGGAACTCCTTTTGTTGAATTTCACTGGTAAAGTACTCAGAAGATTTTCAGACAATTCCATTGAAAAATGTCCCTAAAATCATCAAAATAGCGAATAAGGGGAGGTACCGTTATATGGGGGCTATACGATATCGTGGACCTTCCAATGGACCTAGACAATTCTCTTCCAGGGGGTAAAAGCTCCAAAGAAACTCCTTGTGTTCATTTTCAGACAATTCCATTGAAAAATGTGGCTAAAATCATCAAAATACCGAATATCGGGGATGCCGTTCTTAGGGGGGTTATACGATATTGTGGTCTTATAAAGACAATTCTCATCCAGGCGTTAAAGTACTTAAACAGAACTCCATGTATGGATTTTCCGACAATTCCATTGAAAAATGTCCATAAAATCATCAAAATACCGAATAAAGGGAGGTTCCGTTGTATGGAGGCTATACGATATCGTGGACCTTTCAATGGACCTAGACAATTCTTTTCTAGGGGGAAAAAAGCTTTGGAGGAACTACTTGTGTTAATTTTTAGACAATTCCATTGAAAAATTTAACTACAATCATCACAATACCGAATATCATCCGTCACCGTCACAATACCGTTTTATGTGGGCTATACGATATCGTGGACCGATATAGTCCATCTTCGAAGTTGACCTGCCCGTAGACAATAGACTGATCTGCACAAAATTTTAGTATCCTGTCTTTATTTGTTTTGACTCCAGCGTGATTACAACAGGCTAAATCGTCTTAGAATTTTATGTTGATCAAGAAAACAGGGTGAGGTAAAAAAACTGCAACAAAGTCAAACGCCATAATTTTGAATTTTTTTTTTTAAATTTTAGTGAATGAAAACCAAAAATTTCGAATAAATTTTAGAATAAGTTTAGATTTGTTCGAATTGGTTACCTTTGGCACGAATTATGGCCTACAAACGGCCAATGAAACCGTCACACGCTGCCCGAATGTTGCTCTGCGGTATTTTGTTCCATTCCCGACGAAGCGCTTGCTTGAGATGATCGATACTTTGGTATTTTTTAGTGCCAACCTTGCTTTCCAAAATACTCCAGACACAATAGACTAACGGATTGGTATCCGGAAATTTTGGTGGCCATTGTGCGCTGGAAATGAAGCGAGGAATCTCATTTTGTAACCATTCTTGGTTGGCGCGTGCTGAGTGCGATGGTGCTGAGTCCTGTTGGAATGTCCAAGGTCTGCGGCCAAAATGTTTGCGTGCCCAAGGCTTTAATACACCCTCCAAAATATTTTCGCGATAGTATTCGACATTTATTCAGATGTCACGGTCGATTAATAAGAGCGGAGAGCGACCAACGGCTGTTATGGCGGCCCACTCCATCATCATGGCCGGCGCATGAGTTTTGGTGGCCAACCGAAGGTGCACATTTTCAGCTGACCTCTTCGACTGCTGGACAACGAATGTTTTCTCATCGGTCACGGAGAGAACCAAATTCGGCAGTTCACCACTTTTGGTCAAGGGAAGCAACTCTTTGGCTCTTTTGAGTCTATTTTCTTTCTGTTGCGGTGTAAGTTCTTGCACTTTTTGGAATTTCAATGGCTTTACCCTGAGCTCATTTTTCAGTATTTGCCAAATGGAATATTGCGATATGTTCAGCTCACGAGCCATTTTTCGGCCAGTGCGACGCGGGTTTCAATCAAGTCACTTCTTTTCTTTTCGAACCATTTCTGCCGATGTTGCTGTTTTCTTCCGTCCATTTCCTTGACGTCTGGCTACGCTACCAGTATCACGGTAATGAGCGATAGTAAAAGACACAAAAGATTCATTCTCATTTAAATGCTGTTGTGCTCTAACGATAGCCATTTGTGATTTTCCAGCCAAATATTAAGAAATCACACTATCACGCTTGAATTCCATTACTTTTTTTCTGGAAAATTCTCACCAAAATGTTTTTGAACGCTTGTAAACAATATACTGAGCTGTCACTGGAATAATTGTAACAGCTGTCGGACGAGAAGCTTAGAAAAGACAGCAGTCTGAAATTAGTTGCAGTTTTTTCATCTAAGCTGTATATTCAGGTACGCTTGTACCTGAAAACAATTTAAATAAGCTTATATTTTACCACAGGTTATTAAAAATATGTTTCTTTTTATTTTAATTAGCCCCAGGAAAAATTATGGAGACATAAAAGATAAAGCTAATTACTTAGGCAAATGAAAACACAACATACCTAGAAGCTGAAAGTGTTAAAACATGACAAGGAGGAAATTAAAAACAAGAGCAAAAAGTCATGCTGTGATTTGTATAATAGGGTGAGACAGAAAAAAATTATTAATAATTGTTAAAAAAATTATGATACGATTTTAAAAACAATTTTGGAAAATTAATTTTTTAATGCTGACCTAAAAATATTTTTTTGTATTTTTTTTTTAATTTCCTCACAAATAAAAATAATTATTTTTGAGTTTTGCGAGATTAGGGTGAGATAGAAAAAATATTAATTATGGTTAAAAACTTATTATACGATTTTAGAAACTATTTTGGAAAATTAATTTTATAAAGCTGTCATAAAAAATTAATTTTTTGTAATTTTTACTAATTTCTTCACAAACAAAAATAGTCATTTTTGAGTTTTGCCTTGTTGAGATTTATTCCTATAATTTTTAGTTTTCTTCTTCATTACTCCCCAATATAACACTTTTCATACGAAAATCAACTTTATGAATATTTCAGCTATGAATTTAAATTTTCCACATCGTTTCCCACTTTTAATGAGCCACAAATATGTAATATTGGTGGCAAAAGTGTCATTTTGACACACATACACACACCATCACCCCATATTCAAACAATTTACACATACATATATACACCCACCAACACATGACAACTTTATGATAATATTTACTTGAAAAAAAAAACAGAAAACACGAAATATAAAATAAATTAAAATTAATATATGTCATGTTATTATTATTGGTGGCATCAATAAAATTGATTTGTTCATAAATTATTTAAAATATTTTTATAAACTTCTTGCAATTGCATTATTATTTGGATATCAGCAATATATCTGAAAATTTTTTTTGGAATATTTGGCCACCGACAAACAAAAACCAAGTGTTTTAACATAAAACTATTAAAATTTAATTTGGTTTTAATGTCATTATGTAGATGACTGTGTGTGTCGCACACACACACACACACATTATTGGCTGCATTTTATGGGGGAAAATAGATAAACAAATGCAACTTTATTTTTCAGGGTGCAGAATATTGATGGACAAAAATTAATTGTATGCAGAGCTAGTAAAACCCAATAAAAGTAGAGTGAAATGAATTTGATTTTATGACACACATACATAGGTTAATTTTGCGATGATATACATATGCATTTTTTAAAATTTTATTGAATGAAAGCAAAAAAATGTCAGAAATAGCATCACATTTTAGAATAAGTTTAGATTTGTTCGAACTGGTCACCTTTGGCACGAATTATGGCCTTTAAACGGCCAATGAAACCGTCACACGCTGCCCGAATGTTGCTATGCGGTTTTTTGACCCATTCGCGGCGAAGCACTTGCTTGAGGTGATCGGCACTTTGGTATTTTTCAGTGCCAACCTTGCTTTCCAAAATACTCCAGATACAATATAGGGTGAGATTAAAAAACTGTAACCAACTTCAAACTGCTGTCATTTCTAAGCCACTCGTTCGACGGCTGTTAAAATTATTCCGTAGATAGCTCATTATATTGTTTATAAGCGTACAAACGCATTTTGGTGGGAATTTTCCAGAAAAAAAATATTCGTGATGGAATTCAAGCGTAATAGTGTGATTTCTTTATATTTGGCTGGAAAACCACAAGTGGCTATCGTTAGAGCACTCCAGCATTTAAATGTGAATAAATATTTTGTGTCTCGTACCGTTATACTGGTAGCGTAGGCCGACGTCAAGGAAGTGGACGGAAGAAAACAGCAACAACAGCAGAAATGGTTCGAAAAGTAAAGAAGCGACTTGAGCGACACCCGCGTCGCAGTGTCCGAAAAATGGCTCGTTAGCTGAACGTATCGCAAGTTAGGCAAATATTGAAAAATGAGCTCGGGGTAAAGCAATTGAAATTCCAAAAAGTACAAGAACTTACACCGCAACAGAAAGAAAATAAACTGAAAGGAGCTAAAGAGTTTCTTCGCTTGGCCGAAAGTGGTGAACTGCCGAATTTGGTTTTCTCCGCTCCGATGAGAAAACATTCGTTGTCCAGCAGTTTGTAAACAAACAAAATGATCGTGTTTAGCTGCCAAAGAGGTCAGCTGAAAATGTGCACCTTCGGTTTACCACCAGAACTCAAGCGCCGGCCATGGTGATGGTGTAGGCCGCCATAACAGCCGATTGCCGCTCTCCGCTCGTATTAATCGAATAAATGTCGAATATTATTGCGAAAATATTCTGAAGGGTGTATTAAAGCCGTGGGCACGCAAACATTTTGGCCGCAGACCTTGGACATTCCGACAGGACTCAGCACCATCGCAATCAACACGCGCCACCCAAGAATGGATACAAAATGAGGTTCCTGGTTTAAATTCAGCGCACAATAGCCACCAAAATCTCCGGATACCAATCCGTTGGGCTATTGTGTCTGGAGTATTTTGGAAAGCAAGGTTGGCACTAAAAAATACCAAAGTGTCGATCACCTCAATCAAGCGCTTCGCCGGGAATGGGCCAAAATACCGCAGAGCAACATTCGGGCAGTGTGTGACGGTTTCATTGGCCGTTTGAAGGCCATAATTCGTGCCAATGGTAACCAATTCGAACAAATCTAAACTTATTCTAAAATTTGATACCATTTCCGAAATTTTTTGCTTTCATTCACTAAAATTTAAAAAAAAAATGTAAAAATTATGGCTTTTTTGCAGTTTTTTTACCTCACCCTGTAGATCCACGATATCGTAAATCCCCCGTATAACCGTACCTCCCGATATTCGTTAATTTGATGATTTTCGCCAATTTTTTCAATGGAAGGTGACCAATTCGAACAAATCTAAACTACACCAAAAGGAGTGCACCGATATTGCCAATTTTCGCACCTGAAATAGCACTAATGCAAGTATTTGGATTTGCAAAGTTTGAGCAAAATCGGATTTCTTACTGTGGCAACGTCTTGAAAACTTCGACCTTTTGTTAGGGAGGTACCAGAAGAAGTGGACCGATATTTTTCTTCTCCGAACTCGATCTAAGTTTGATGATAATATAAAGTTATTGTGTGCTTCAGCCAGACATACATACGGACCTACATCGCTAGATCGACTGCAAATGACCTGAAAGAAACCTAAGGTCTAAAACCGTTATTTCGATGAGTACATTTTGGCCGTATCAAATGATATATACCCTCTCTAGCCATATGGCTGAGGGTAGAATAATGTGATGTGAGAAATATTCAAAGAACCGAACTCTTATATCACATTTTATGAGAGTTATTATTAAACAAAATGTTGACATCTTGTGGGAGGCCTAAAAAATCTGATTATCCTGATAAAAATCAGATTATCCCTTTCTCTTGCTGTGCAGTATATATTTTTTTTTAATTTCGACCTTTCGTGGGCGAGGTACCAGAAGGAGTAGACTAATATTGTTCATCTCCGAACTCGATCTATGTTTGATAATAATATTACGATGGACCAAGTTTGTTTTATTTTCGTAGTTGGCAGCAACAAGGATATTTCCTTCGTATTTTATGGGATTCAATATTTTTCAAAATATCGACTACTTGTAGGGGAGCTCTGTGAGAAACTTTGAGTTATAGACATAAGACAAAGGGTATACAATAGTTAGCCCTTTACGGGGAGGACCGAAGACTAGATATGATGGACGTTTATTAAAATAAAAGAAATAGTGGAAATTAAATATTCCCACGGTGTTAGCTCCCAATAGGGTAGAAGCTTCGAACATGTCAATATTTATATATAAGGTTATGCCAGGCTTAAAAATCGATAATATAGGTTTAGCCTTTCCGGTATCTGGTATGCTGTTCTGTTTAGTACGGCGATGGGATATGCCGTTCCCCTTCTTTGCTACGGCCCTCATTTCTGCTGGTATTTACCCAAAAAGAGAGGATATCCGCTCCAAACTAAAGATGTCATGAAATTTACCAAAAACCTATAATGTAATAAAATTGACATTGATTCGTCTATTAATGCTGCCATAAAGCGTCGAACGATAATCGGCAATTTGTTACAATACGAAGAGTTTAACCGGTCCTAATTTTACACATTGTATTATTTGTATATCTTAAGGACGGTTCGAAGTAGGCCTGCTTGTTCTACTTCTACTCTCCCCACTCAATATGAAGTAATGACTAGAAGGACAACGGTGGCATATTTTCTATCGAAATTAAAATTTTGAAGTCCCACATCTGTAAGCATGGAAGACAACCTTTATTGCATTATAAATACAGTTTTGGCTTTTTTACTCAACTTCTGTGGACATACTTCTTTTCATACAATTTACGATCCATGACTTTTACCAAAATGGTGTCCTTATCCTTTAATTTTATCCAAAAATATCTTCCAAAATTTCCCCCACATCCTTTAAAACCCAAAAAGCTCCCACACTCATAAACCTTGAATTTGGCATTCCAAACATACATCCACACATTTCACAATCACAATGTATCCACAAAAGCCTAAAAATTTGTAAGTTTGTCGTTCGCTTCATTTTTTGTCGGTCTGGCCGCAATTATTAGGACAAACCAGAATACAACGTGTCCATAATGCATGCACTTAACAACACTACTCTACCCAGCAAAATGCAACTCCCACAAATGGTCTGCAAAGGATGATGGCCAACAAATGTTGCATTTTTTTCACGAACAATTTAAATTGCGTGGGAAGGCTGGCGGGGCCGGCGAGATATAGCCGAAAAAAACAAAACGAATGAAAATGATTTTTTTACGTGTCCACATAAAATTAACACACACTCAAAAAATGTTTATAATGTTTCCCAATGAAATGTATAATGCACAAAGGACATGCTGTGAACATGTACATATACAAAAACTTTCGGTCAGTTAGCCATACACACAAACACACACACACAATTGCACTTGTCCAAAATGGCAAATGCATGGATGGCCAAAGTGCGTACATGTGGGTGTGTTGTTTATGATTTTATTTTTACGTTTTCTTTTTGGGCCACAGCAACAAGAAACAGACACCATTTGCTATACTTTTGTGGTGGAAAAAAGAAAACCAAAAAGCCCGGTAACATCAACCGAAAACCAGTAAAAATTGAATGCTGTGAAATAACAACATGTGTGCATCAACAACATAAAATTTTTTGGTTTGAACTGAAAAAGTGAGGAAAAAGGAGAGAGAGTTAAAATGCGGCAAAAGTCGGCGATCTTGACAGTGATACCTCTTTACACAGTTAGATATTTTGCAGAGATATATTCTGGAGGTAGGGACGATATGAAGAAAAGGACCATAAGAATATATCGGCCATTTATTCGAATCCAAAAAACAGTTTCGATCTGAGTATGTTACACACAATTATGTCAAGGTCCTCGGAAAAATATTGTTTAAAAAATCCAAGATTTTTGGTCCTTAGGTCCTCGAAAAATATTGTTTGAAAATTCCAAGATTTTTGGTCCTTAGATCTTCGAAAAATACTGTTTAAAAATTCAAAGATTTTTGGTCCTCGAAAAATAATGTTTAAAAAATCCAAGTTTATTGGTACTTAGGTCCTCGAAAAATATTGTTTAAAATATCCAAGATTTTTGGTCCTTAGGTCCTCCAAAAATATTTTTTTAAAAAATCCAAAATTTTTGGTCCTTAGGTCCTCGAAAAATATTCTTTAAAAAATCCAAGATTTTTGGTCGTTAGATCCTCGACAAATATTGTTAAAGAATCCAAGATTTTTGGTCCTTAGGTCCTCGAAAAATATTGTTTAAAAAATACAAGATTTTTGGTCTTTGGTCCTCGAAAAATATTGTTTAAAAAATCTAAGATTTTTGGTCCTTATGTCCTCGAAAAACATTGTTTAAAAAACCCACGTTTCTGGCTTTGATAGTCCTTGAAAAATATTTTTAAAAAAATCAACGTTTCTGGCTTAGATAGTCCTTGAAAAATATTTTTAAAAAAATCAACGTTTCTGGCTTTGATAGTCCTTGAAAAATATTTTTTAAAAAATCCACGTTTCTGGCTCTGTTGGTCCTTAAAAATATATTCTTTATAGGATTCAATATGGTTTATAGGTTTCAATATCATTTAAAAAAACCAACTTTCCTGGTCTATAGGTCCTTGAAAAATATTTTTTAAAAAATCCACGTTTCTTGGTCTATAGGTCCTTGAAAAATATTTTTTAAAAAATCCACGTTTCTTGGTCTATAGGTCCTTGAAAAATATTCTTTAAAAAATCCACGTTTCTTGGTCTATAGGTCCTTGAAAAATATTCTTTAAAAAATCCACGTTTCTTGGTCTATAGGTCCTTGAAAAATATTCTTTAAAAAATCCACGTTTCTTGGTCTATAGGTCCTTGAAAAATATTCTTTAAACAATCCACGTTTCTTGGTCTATAGGTCCTTGAAAAATATTCTTTAAAAAATCCACGTTTCTTGGTCTATAGGTCCTTGAAAAATATTCTTTAAAAAATCCACGTTTCTTGGTCTATAGGTCCTTGAAAAATATTCTTTAAAAAATCCACGTTTCTTGGTCTATAGGTCCTTGAAAAATATTCTTTAAAAAATCCACGTTTCTTGGTCTATAGGTCCTTGAAAAATATTCTTTAAAAAATCCACGTTTCTTGGTCTATAGGTCCTTGAAAAATATTCTTTAAAAAATCCACGTTTCATGGTCTATAGGTCCTTGAAAAATATTCTTTAAAAAATCCACGTTTCAAGGTCTATAGGTCCTTGAAAAATATTCTTTAAAAAATCCACGTTTCTTGGTCTATAGGTCCTTGAAAAATATTCTTTAAAAAATCCACGTTTCTTGGTCTATAGGGCCTTGAAAAATATTCTTTAAAAAATCTACGTTTCTTGGTCTATAGGTCCTTGAAAAATATTCTTTAAAAAATCCACGTTTCATGGTCTATAGGTCCTTGAAAAATATTCTTCTTCTATTCTTTAAAAAATCCACGTTTCATGGTCTATAGGTCCTTGAAAAATATTCTTCTTCTATTCTTTAAAAAATCCACGTTTCTTGGTCTATAGGTCCTTGAAAAATATTCTTTAAAAAATCCACGTTTCTTGGTCTATAGATCCTTGAAAAATATTCTTTAAAAAATCCACGTTTCTTGGTCTATAGGTCCTTGAAAAATATTCTTTAAAAAATCCACGTTTCTTGGTCTATAGGTCCTTGAAAAATATTCTTTAAAAAATCCACGTTTCTTGGTCTATAGGTCCTTGAAAAATATTCTTTAAAAAATCCACGTTTCTTGGTCTATAGGTCCTTGAAAAATATTCTTTAAAAAATCCACGTTTCTTGGTCTATAGGTCCTTGAAAAATATTCTTTAAAAAATCCACGTTTCTTGGTCTATAGGTCCTTGAAAAATATTCTTTAAAAAATCCACGTTTCTTGGTCTATAGGTCCTTGAAAAATATTCTTTAAAAAATCCACGTTTCTTGGTCTATAGGTCCTTGAAAATATTCTTTAAAAAATCCACGTTTCTTGGTCTATAGGTCCTTGAAAAATATTCTTTAAAAAATCCACGTTTCTTGGTCTATAGGTCCTTGAAAATATTCTTTAAAAATCCACGTTTCTTGGTCTATAGGTCCTTGAAAAATATTCTTTAAAAAATCCACGTTTCTTGGTCTATAGGTCCTTGAAAAATATTCTTTAAAAAATCCACGTTTCTTGGTCTATAGGTCCTTGAAAAATATTCTTTAAAAAATCCACGTTTCTTGGTCTATAGGTCCTTGAAAAATATTCTTTAAAAAATCCACGTTTCTTGGTCTATAGGTCCTTGAAAAATATTCTTTAAAAAATCCACGTTTCTTGGTCTATAGGTCCTTGAAAATATTCTTTAAAAAATCCACGTTTCTTGGTCTATAGGTCCTTGAAAAATATTCTTTAAAAAATCCACGTTTCTTGGTCTATAGGTCCTTGAAAAATATTCTTTAAAAAATCCACGTTTCTTGGTCTATAGGTCCTTGAAAAATATTCTTTAAAAAATCCACGTTTCTTGGTCTATAGGTCCTTGAAAAATATTCTTTAAAAAATCCACGTTCTTGGTCTATAGGTCCTTGAAAAATATTCTTAAAAAATCCACGTTTCTTGGTCTATAGGTCCTTGAAAAATATTCTTTAAAAAATCCACGTTTCTTGGTCTATAGGTCCTTGAAAAATATTCTTTAAAAAATCCACGTTTCTTGGTCTATAGGTCCTTGAAAAATATTCTTTAAAAAATCCACGTTTCTTGGTCTATAGGTCCTTGAAAAATATTCTTTAAAAAATCCACGTTTCTTGGTCTATAGGTCCTTGAAAAATATTCTTTAAAAAATCCACGTTTCTTGGTCTATAGGTCCTTGAAAAATATTCTTTAAAAAATCCACGTTCTTGGTCTATAGGTCCTTGAAAAATATTCTTAAAAAAATCCACGTTTCTTGGTCTATAGGTCGTTGAAAAAATTCTTTAAAAAATCCACGTTTCTTGGTCTATAGGTCCTTGAAAAATATTCTTTAAAAAGTCCACGTTTCTTAATCTATAGGTCCTTGAAAAATATTCTTTAAAAAACCCACGTTTCTTAATCTATAGGTCCTTGAAAAATATTCTTTAAAAATCCACGTTTCTTGGTCTATAGGTCGTTGAAAAATATTCTTTAAAAAATCCACGTTTCTTGGTCTATAGGTCCTTGAAAAATATTCTTTAAAAAATCCACGTTTCTTGGTCTATAGGTCGTTGAAAAATATTCTTTAAAAAATCCACGTTTCTTGGTCTATAGGTCCTTGAAAAATATTCTTTAAAAAATCCACGTTTCTTGGTCTATAGGTCGTTGAAAAATATTCTTCAAAAAATCCACGTTTCTTGGTCTATAGGTCGTTGAAAAATATTCTTTAAAAAATCCACGTTTCTTGGTCTATAGGTCGTTGAAAAATATTCTTTAAAAAATCCACGTTTCTTGGTCTATAGGTCGTTGAAAAATATTCTTTAAAAAATCCACGTTTCTTGGTCTATAGGTCGTTGAAAAATATTCTTTACAAAAATCCACGCTTCTTGGTCTATAGGTCGTTGAAAAATATTCTTTACAAAAATCCACGTTTCTTGGTCTATAGGTCGTTGAAAAATATTCTTTACAAAAATCCACGTCTCTTGGTCTATAGGTCGTTGAAAAATATTCTTTACAAAAATCCACGTTTCTTGGTCTATAGGTCGTTGAAAAATATTCTTTACAAAAATCCACGTTTCTTGGTCTATAGGTCCTTGAAAAATATTCTTTACAAAAATCCACGTTTCTTGGTCTATAGGTCGTTGAAAAATATTCTTTACAAAAATCCACGTTTCTTGGTCTATAGGTCGTTGAAAAATATTCTTTACAAAAATCCACGCTTCTTGGTCTATAGGTCGTTGAAAAATATTCTTTACAAAAATCCACGTTTCTTGGTCTATAGGTCCTTGAAAAATATTCTTTACAAAAATCCACGTTTCTTGGTCTATAGGTCGTTGAAAAATATTCTTTAAAAAATCCACGTTTCTTGGTCTATAGGTCGTTGAAAAATATTCTTTAAAAAATCCACGTTTCTTGGTCTATAGGCCGTTGAAAAATATTCTTTAAAAAATCCACGTTTCTTGGTCTATAGGCCGTTGAAAAATATTCTTTAAAAATTCCACGTTTCTTGGTCTATAGGTCGTTGAAAAATATTCTTTAAAAAATCCACGTTTCTTGGTCTATAGGTCCTTGAAAAATATTCTTAAAAAAATCCACGTTTCTTGGTCTATAGGTCCATGAAAAATATTCTTTAAAAAATCCACGTTTCTTGGTCTATAGGTCCATGAAAGATATTCTTTAAAAAATCCACGTTTCTTGGTCTATAGGTCCTTGAAAAATATTCTTTAAAATATCCACGTTTCTTGGTCTATAGGTCCTTGAAAAATATTCTTTAAAATATCCACGATTATTGATCTATAGGTCCTTGAAAAATATTCTTTAAAAAATCCACGTTTCTTGGTATATAGGTCCTTGAAAAATATTCTTTAAAAAATCCACGTTTCTTGGTCTATATGTCCTTGAAAAATATTCTTTAAAAAAAACACGTTTCTTGGTCTATAGGTCCTTGAAAAATATTCTTTAAAAAATCCACGTTTCTTGGTCTCTAGGTTGTTGAAAAATATTCTTTAAAAAATCCACGTTTCTTGGTCTGTAGGTCATTGAAAAATATTCCTTAAAAAATCCACGTTTCTTGGTCTATAGGTCCTTGAAAAATATTCTTTAAAAAAATCCACGTTTCTTGGTCTATAGGTCGTTGAAAAATATTCTTTAAAAAATCCACGTTTCTTGGTCTATAGGTCCTTGAAAAATATTCTTTAAAAAAATCCACGTTTCTTAATCTATAGGTCCTTGAAAAATATTCTTTAAAAAATCCAAGTTTCTTGGTCTATAGGTCCTTGAAAAATATTCTTTAAAAAATCCAAGTTTCTTGGTCTATAGGTCCTTGAAAAATATTCTTTAAAAAATCCAGGTTTCTTGGTCTATAGGTCCTTGAAAAATATTCTTTAAAAAATCCTTGAAAATGTAGACAATTCCAATATAATTTTCATAATTTCACAAAGTAGGGTATGTTACACACATTTATGTCCAGTTGTCAAAAAACAGCACAACGAAGCAGTAAAAAACTCAACTCTACTTAAAATTCGACCAAATCGAAACGACACAAAATAAAAAAAACACACCACACAAAACAAACAAATCCCAACCAAAATCAGCAACAAAAAATTCTTTTTATGATGAACACATAGACAGACAAACAGACAGACAATGTGCATTACTTTGCAAGTTCCATTCCATGTTTTTTTTTTTTGCTTCCCAGCTTCGATTGCAAAGTCCATTTGTTGGCTCTAACAAGTTGCAAATTTGCTTATAGCATAAAATATACATTCGTTTGCCCAGATACCACAGCAAGGACTCACAAAGATACCCCCCTAAAAACCATATATGGATGGCCGCAAAAAAGTCCACCACAAAGTTAACAAAACTACAAAAACCTATACAAACACACGTAAGCACACACACACACATACATGGCAAGGATGATAACCATAAAAAATATCATAACAATGTTGCGACGAACAAAAAAAACTACTGCACTTTAAGTGCAATATCAACTTTGCCTTTTTTCCTCTCTGTTGCATCGCATACATTTACATTTCAATATATGTGGGTGAGTCTGAGAGTGTGTGTGTGTGTTTGTGCGGTTGGATGTGTGTTAAGCACTTGATGTTGTATTCATCATCAATTCGAAGTTCATCAGGCTGAACAACACATCAGATGTTGCACCACACATTTACGTCGAAACTTGGACGATGAACAAAACCAACAAATCGTGGCAACAAATGGAACATATTTGAAATATTTTTGAAAGGAGGGAGGAGGAAAAGTAAAAAACCAATAAAAAAAATTAAATCCGGAGTTATTAGTCTTAATATCCTTGAAAAAATCAAAAAATTCACGATTATTGGTCTATAGGTCCTCGCAAAAAAAATCAAAAAAGGTCTGACTATTGGTCTATAGGCCCTCGTAAAAAAAAAAAACAGAAAACCTCTGATTATTGTTCTATGTGTCCTTGGAAAAAATATTTTAAAAACGATTACTGGTCTATGGGTCCTCAAAAAATATCCTCGATTGTTGGTCCTTGAAAAATGGTCTACAGGTCCTTGAAAAATATTCGTTAAAAATTCCACGATTACTGGTCTACAGATTCTTTAGAAAAATATTAAAAATTTCGGGTAAGATATAATCTTAAAAAAATTCACGATTACTGGTCTACAGATCGTTTAGAAAAATATTAAACATTTCTGGTAGTCCGGGAAAAATATATTCTTAAATAAATCCACGATTACTCTAGACCAGTAATCGAAATTTTAAAAATTTCTGGTAGTCCTTGAAAAATATTCTTAAAAAATCCACGATTACTGGTCTGCAGATCCTTTAGAAAAATATTTAAAATTTCTGGTAATTCTTGAAAAATATATTCTTAAAAAAATCCAGGATTACTGGTCTACAGATCCTTTGGAAAAATATTACAAATTTCTGGTAGTCCTTGAAAAATATATTCTTAAAAAAATCCACGATTACTGGTCTACAGATCCTTTAGAAAAATATAAAAAATTTATGGTAGTCCTTGAGAAATATATTCTTAAAAAATCCACGATTACTGGACAACAGATCCTTTGGAAAAATATTAAAAATTTCTGGTAGTCCTTGAAAAATATATTCTTAAAAAACTCCACGATTATTGCTCTACAGATCCTTTAGAAAAATTTCTGGTAGTCCTTGAAAAATATATTCTTAAAAAAATCCACGATTACTGGTCTTCAAATCCTTTAGAAAAATATTAAAAATTTCTGATAGTCCTTGAAAAATGTATTCTTAAAAATATCCACTATTACTGGCCTACAGATCCATTAGAAAAATATTTAAAATTTCTGGTAGTCCTTGAAAAAAATATTCTTTAAAAACCTCCACGTTTCTGGTTCTGTTGGTCCTTGAAAAATATATTCTTTAAAAAATCCACGTTTGTGGCTCTGTTAAGTCCTTGAAAAATATATTCTTTAAAAAATCCACGTTTCTGGCTCTGTTGGGTCCTTGAAAAATATATTCTTTAAAAAATCCACGTTTCTGGCTCTGTTGGGTCCTTGAAAAATATATTCTTTAAAAAATCCACGTTTCTGGCTCTGTTGGGTCCTTAAAATATATTCTTTAAAAAATCCACGTTTCTGGCTCTGTTGGGTCCTTGAAAAATATATTCTTTAAAAAATCCACGTTTCTGGCTCTGTTGGGTCCTTGAAAAATATATTCTTTAAAAAATCCACGTTTGTGGCTCTGTTGGTCCTTGAAAAGTTTTGTTTAAAAAATCCATATTTCTGGCGCTGTTGGTCCTTGAAAAAATATTCTTTAAAAAATCCACGTTTCTGGCTCCGTTTGTCCTTGAAAAAAAATATTGTTTAAAAAATCCACGTTTCTGGCTCCGTTGGTCCTTGAAAAAAATATTCTTTAAAAAATCCACGTTTCTGGCTCTTGTAGTCCTTGAAAAAAATATTCTTTAAAAATTCCACGTTTCTGGCTCCATTGGTCCTTGAAAAAAATATTCTTTAAAAAATCCTCGTTTCTGGCTCCCTTGGTCCTTGAAAAAAAAAAATTCTTTAAAAAATCCAAAAAATAAATATTCTTTAAAATATCCACGTTTCTGGCTCCGTTGGTCCTTGAAAAATATTGTTTAAAAAATCCACGTTTCTGGCTCCGTTGGTCCTTGAAAAATATTGTTTAAAAAATCCACGTTTCTGGCTCCGTTGGTCCTTGAAAAATATTGTTTAAAAAATCCACGTTTCTGGCTCCGTTGGTCCTTGAAAAATATTGTTTAAAAAATCCACGTTTCTGGCTCCGTTGGTCCTTGAAAAATATTGTTTAAAAAATCCACGTTTCTGGTTCTGTTGGTATTTGAAAAATATATTCTTTAAAAATCCACGTTTCTGGCTCTGTTTGTCCCTGACATTTTTTTCTTTTCCAACTCCTTCCTCCACCGCCCCTCGTCGTTTCGTCATCTGTTCAAAAATATCCTACAAACACTCTGAACATGTCTGTGTATTTTTATATATCACTGCAAACATAGACAGCCGTCATTTATCGTGGCTATAATGGTGGTCATCAACACGATTGCCACGTTTTCGCTTGTCTCTATAACTCCACCAAAATCCTCAAATAAAATATGACCTAACCACCACAATTTTCTTCTGACGTCTTGTCCATGGACGTGCCGTGTCCGTGTCGATGTGCCAACGTGTAGTACATCATCGGAACGGAAGTAGACTCTACAAACATTGATTTCGGTTATTGCCATTGTTATTCTTAGTGTTCGTTTTGGTTGCATTTCCCCTGGACATGTGGTGGTGACTAGATGGATGGACGGAACTGGATGCAGTCTGACCAGCATAAGCCATTGTTTGCTGGTTTTCTATGCATATTCCGTTGCGGTTTAAAAAATTTAATAAAACCCCCTCAGGAAAACGATTGTCTTTGGAATGGGAGGTCAGGAGGTTTGCCAGACACGGCAGGAATTATGTGCTGGCACATGGTGGAAGGAAGGGGATGTAAAGAGTAATGGCTGAGAGGGGTCTTAAATTAAGATAAGAATTTATTTAGGCAAACAAAGCGGAATGGCAACTAAGACCCTTTTTAGAAGAAGATGGGCTTAATTTTTGATTAAAAAAAATTAAAAAATTACTATTTTCTCAAAAATAAAATTTTTCCCTTCATCCAGAATCCGGAAGTTTTAAATGAGAATCCTTGTCAAGGTTATTTGTAAATTTTCAGATTGATAACTATTGCATCGCAATGGATCCCGTTTTCCATAATCTTAGCTCCTTACGAGCATTCAAACTCACAAAGGTATATCTTCTTTATTCTAACGCCAAAAATGTCCACCTCCATGTTTTTGACACCAATAAAATTCATCCGACACCTAAACATTTACAAATCATAGTTACACCACAGTAATGACCACTTTATGATGACAACGTGAAACCATGATTATATTTTGCAACCCCAACCCTCATCCACACCCTCTCTCACACACACAAGCCAATGCAACCACCTTTGGACCCCACCCAAGGAAAACTATACTTCCCAACTTACTACCCAATTTCCATAGAAACACCCTCCCACACATTCAAGTACTATAGGCCTGTTAATCATAAAATAGATTTATTTGCTAATGTCTGGGCACAATTCTGCTGGTAATATGGCTGACCAGATACAAATACAATAACACTTTAGCTTTTCCCCCCAAAAACAAAAACCAACAACTATGTCTATATTCATATACAAACCCGCATTTGGATATGGACACACATACACGCATGAATGAAATCGGCAAATTACAGCTAACGCATGTCTCTGAGTTAAGTGGTGTTGCTCATTGGGGTAGTTGGCTTAATTTTGGGGGTAACATTCATTGAAGAATGTTAGTAATGTCCAGTATTAATGGTAGCAGAGATAGGCAATATCACGTTTTTATCGATTTTTTTTAAAGAATTTTCACTGAATCTAGTAATATTTCCGAAAAGATCATCTTAAAATTCTGAATTCGTTCCAACAGTTCGTGTGTTTTTATACCATCAGTCATAGGGCTTGAGAGGGTATGTATCATTTGATACGGTCAAAAGTGCCTAGTCGAAAAAAGTCGACAAAAGGTCGAAATTTTTAAACACTATATTTTCTGCACAGAAAGAGAAACAATAATCCCATTTTGCTCCAACTTTGCAAAACCTAATATTTGCTTCAGTTTTCGGTCAGGTGCAAAAATGGATAATATCGGCCCAGTCCATCAAGCGCTTCCCCCACAAATGGTCAAAATTTTGAAAAATTACAACTTTCATAAATTTTGATGTAAGAATCCGAGTGTCTTTAAATTTCACAGAATCTAATATTTATACGAACCCATGGTCTGGTGTTAAGATGGAATATATTGTTCCACTCCTTGTGGTACATCCCCCACAAATGGTCGAAATTTCCAAAAATATATACTTTGCAAATCCAAATATTTGCGTCAGTGCTATGACAAGTGCAAAAATGGACAATACCGGTCCACTCCATCAACAACCTCCTCCACAAAGGGTAAAAATTTTGAATAATTACAACTCTTATAAAATATGATGTAAGAGTCCGAATGTCTTCAAAAAAGGTCACAATTTTGAATATCAATGGAGCTCACGAAATTTACATCCGATTCCATTTAGACTTGGCACATGTGATTATTTGTATCAGCACAGGATCTGTTACAAAGACGGTAAAAATCGGACCATTCCTTCCGGTACCTCCCCCACAAAGGGTCAAAGTTTTGAATAATTAAAATATTTATGAAATCCGAAATAAGCATCAGGTTCTCTTTATATTTCACACATACAAACATTTTTGCTAACACAAGATCTGTTGTGAAGATGGGATATATCGGTCCACTTTTTCTGGTACCTCCCCGACAAAGGCTCAAAATTTTGAATATCCATGAAGCTCATAAAAAGCGAAAACAACATCCGATTTCCATTTAGACTTGGCACATCTGAATATTTATATCAAAGGATCTGTTAAAAAGATGGTCGAGATCGGACCATTCCTTCTGATACCTCCCTCACAAAGGGTCAAAGTTTTGAATAATTTAAACCTTTATAAAATCAGAAATAAGCATCAGGTTCTCTTTATATTACACAATTACATCGGTCCACTGATTCCACTAATACCTCCCCTAAAAAGGCTCAAAATTTTCAATATCCATGAAGCTCATCAAAAGCGAAAACAATATCCGATTTCCATTCACACTTGGTACAACTCAATATTTTCATCACCCTTGTGGTCTGTTCTGTTATAAAGATAGTAGAGATCGGACAACTTCCTCTGGTACCTTCCCCACATAGGGTTCACGATTTTGGGAAACAAAAGCCTCAAAGAAAGCGAAATAAGCAAATTCACACGTGCAAACATTTTTGCTAACACAATATCTCATCTGAAGTTGATATATTACTGCAAACCCCTTCTGGTACCTCACCCAATATTTATATCAAGTTTGAAACTTGTTATATCTAAGTATTTCTCTCAACCCGAAATCAGAGATGAAAATGAAATTTATGATTTCGTATAAAATTGGATATAAATGTTCGATTTTCTTATAATTTTACCTATACCAATATTTTTATCTGTATTAGATGAAGTATTGAAATGGACTACTTCGGTCGACTATATCTGGTAACTCATGCACATTTTAATATTTTCTAAAAATTAACGCATATCTCATATAAAGTTAAGGAAGTAACCATTATAGTCCAAACCTGGCACATCGCCATATTTATATCATATTTATTTCGGTCCGATACGATATCGTCAATATTAGCTCATTTCTTCGAAACTTACTCCATTGAGGTTCAACTTGAGATTTGAATAATCATAACACAAGTCAAAATATATGTTATTAATCGAACATTGGCTGAGGGTATACATCTGTCGGCAAAACCTACTGATACCTTTTAGATTGTTTTTTTTTTAATTTACTTTTTTTCAATCCGAAAAAAAGTATTTTGACCTCAAACCCCTTTAAAATAAACGGTGACGCATAAAACAATAAAAACAACACGCATAGACACAAATGACCAAGTGACACATGAGTGGTTTGTCCAATAACGTGTCTATGCAACCATGCAACAGAACAAGAGCAACAACTACAACAACATATCGGCTGTGATGTCTACTCTCATCCACAACTTGTGGTATAACCATCCAGACGATGGCATTTTTTGGATGGCGGCGTTTCATTCACGGAAAATTGTCGTAGAAAAGTGTCAAGTGATCTCAAATCAGATGCAATTGCAGTGACACATACGCGTTGTCGTATGTATCTCCCCACCTCCCCCTTTCACAGCAACGAATTGAATGCCATTACCGCATGCGGAAAAAAATACACATCCATAATGGTTTTAGTTAGAGCATCGTTTGGTGAGATTTTATTTTTCTTTGGTTGACGATAGTATCTGTTGTTGGCGGGGTATAGTCCTTTTTTGGGGGGTTTTGAAAGGCGGGGGTTGGGGAAAGGAATTTCTGCATTGGTGTTACCATAAAATGCACATGTCGCTTCATGTTCTCACACAAAACAATATTTAAATACACGGCAGATTCTTTATTTGTAACGGTTTAAAAGTTACAAAATATGGTACCCTTTGTATCAGTAGAGCTAGAACTCTTAAATTAATGAGGGTCACTGATGAAGTGAGGTGTACCAAAGGGTTTTTGGAAATTTTGCATTATAAGTGTACGAAAAGCATTAAAATGTACTAAATTTCGTATCATGTGAACGGTTAGAGCTTAAAACTTTAAATTTGGAATGGGGATCGAGGTTGAGAAGAGGAGTTGATGTACCAAAAGTACTAAACGGTACTAAATTTGGTACAATTTTAATTTGGAGGAACGGATGAAGCAGGAATCCTAAAATAAGATAATAATGTTACTGGTGTAGTGTAAGTTGGGGTTATGGAGAAAGTTTCCGATATTCGTACTCTTAAATTTGGAATGAGGTCCACCGATTAAGTGTATGACAGATGTACCAAAGGGTTTTCGGAAATTTTGCATTATAAGTGTACGAAAAATACTAAAATGTACTAAATATGGTATCATGTAAATGGTTAGGGCTAAAAACTTGAAATTTTGTGTGGGAAAAGATGTTAAGGAGAAGAGACGATGTACCAAAAGTACTAAACGGTACTAAATGTGGTACAATTTAAATCTGGACGAACGGATGGATCTGGAATCCTAAAATAAGAAAATGATGTTACTGGCGGAGTGTAGTATGGGGATATGGAGAAAGTTTTCGATATTCGTACTTATGTGCATGAAAAGTACTAAATGGTACTATTTCGTTTTTCGTTAACCGATGAAGCTGGAATTCTGACAGTTGGAAATAAGATTATTATTGCATTGCAGGACCGAGGTATGTAGGTAGTTTTGGAAATTCGTACATAAGTGTACTAAATGGTACTTAATTTGGTACGATTAAATTTTTGGGTGAACCGGTATAGTTGGAATCCTGAAAATTGAAAATGAGATTTTTATTGGACTGTATAATGTAGGTAGGTATGAAAATTTGTACTTAAGTGTACTAAATGGTACTAAATTTGGTACAATTTGGATTTCCGTGAACCAATAGAGCTGGTATCCTGAAAATTGTTGGAGTATTGGATTGGATTGGGTTATGTAGGAAGTTTTGGACATTCGTACTCCTGTTTACCAAATGGTACTAAATTTCGTACAAATTGGAATTGTGATGAACCGATGGAGCAGGAATTCGGAAATTTGGAATGAAAGTCACTGATGGAGTGTAGGATAGATACACCAAAGGGTTATTGGAAATTTGAACTTTAAATTAACTAAATGTTCTAAAATGTTACTAAACTTCTAAAATGGTAATGGTATGGTGGATGAACAGATAGGGCTTGAAGTCTAAAATTTGGTATTGGGGTAGCTGCTGCCTGGACATATGGAGGTGGTTTCGGAAATGTGTTCTATAATGGGACGAAAGGATGAAGGAATAGAGATACAATTCTCATATTTGATATTTAGTTTACTGATGATATTTGTGTTGGAGACTTGACGGAGGTTTGGAAATGTATGAGACACATTTTCAAACCTTTGGACAATAAGTACTAAATGGTACAACATTTGGTATAGGATGAATGTGAATGTTAAGATGAAATTAGGTATTGGCTGAAGGGATAGAGCTGAAATTCCAACATTTGATATGAGGTCTCTGTTGGTATCTGGGATTGAGATAGTAAGGTGGTTTTTTAAATGTGTACTTCAAGTGCACAAAAAGTACTAAATAGTACAATATTTGGTACAATTTCGTATTTGGAAAAGAGAAAATGCGTGAAATCTGAAATTTGGTATTGGGGTGGCTGTTCATATGTGGCCTGGACATACAGAGGTGATTTCGGAAATGTATACTATAATTGTACAAAGAGAACTAAATAGTACTAAATTTGTTATTGGGCTAAGAAATAGAGCTGAAATCTTTAAATTTAATGTTGAAGTCTTTGTTGGTATCTGGTATTGAGGTATGGAGGTAGTCTTGAAAATGTGTCCCAATATTTGTACGAAAAGTAATAAATCGCACTAAATTTGGTATTTGGTAAATTGATATTGGTTGGTTTCTGGAATTAAAATATGGAAGTGGTTTTGGAAATGTGTACTATAACTTCACGAAGAGTACTAAAAAGTACGATATTTGGTATTGGCTGAAGGAATAAAGCTGATATCCTGAAATTTAACAAAGATTTCACTAGAAAGGTGTACTATAAGTGTACACAAAGTAGTAAACAGTACAATATTTGGAATTGGTTGAAGGAATAAAACTGACATTCAATATTAGGTCAATATTAAGGTGCCTATTGAGATATGGAAGTGGCCTTGGAAATGCGTCCAATATTTCTACAAAAGGTACGATATAGTACTAAATTTGGTATTGGTTAAAGGAATAGATCTGGAATCCTAAAATTTGAAATGAATGTCACTGTTGAGGACCTGTTTTTGGATATTCGTAGTATACTTATTCTAAATGGTACTAAATTAGGCAATGTAGGAAATTTCAGGGCTGAAATCCGCACATTTTTACGAATGTGGTACTTTTTCCGAATTCGCTGAAAAATTTCCAATAATTTAAAGATAATTTAATTAAATTCATGTCCGCCCCGAATCCCCTCCAATTGACGCATTGGAAGGTAACATTGAGGGATTTATTAGTGAGACACCGCTAAAATGTTGAAAAGAGTCTGCCAAAATTGGAGTAAGCGGAGGGACCATTTGGAGCGCAGTCGCGGTCTCCGGATACCATTCCGTTGGACTATTGTGTCTGGAGTATTTCGGAAAGCAAGGTTGGCACTAAAAAATACCAAAGTGTCGATCACCTCAAGCAAGCGCTTCGCCGGGAATGGGCCAAAATACCGCAGGGCAAACTTATTCTAAAATTTTATGCTATTTCCGATATTTTTGCTTTCATTCAATAAAATTTAAAAAAGAATGTAAAAATTATGGCGTTTGACTCTGCTGCAGTTTATTTTACCATGGGTTACTTGATCGAATAGACCGATAGTGTCCATTTTCGCACCTGACCTAGCACTGATGCAAATATTAGGATTTGCAATGTTGGAGCCAAATCTAAATATTCCGTCTCTTTCTGTGCAGTTACTATTTTTTTTTTTTAATTTCGTACTTCTGTGGGGGAGGTACCAGAAGGAGTGGACCGATATTGCCCATCTCCAAACTTGATCTTAGTTTGACCATAATATTACGATGTTCGAAGTTTGGACCAAATCGGATGCTCCCGTCGAGAGTTATCGTGCCCACCAACCAGGCAGATAGACTGATTGACTCCAAATGTCCTGTAACGAATTTGATCCTAGATCTAGGGTCTAAAATAAGGCACGTTTTGGTCGTATCAAATTATATATAGCCTCTCTAGCCATATAGCCGAAGGTATAAAATCCAGGAGTTGATTGAAAGGGTTTTCTGAGGTTATTACCATTATGAAAACTTGGACCTTTGAAATCGTGTTTTGGATGCGAATTCGAAAAAGTGCTTTAAGTTGGTTGATAGTCTGGATGAGATTTAACCAGGAGTCAGTTTAGTTTGTTTGCTGGTGTAATAGTAATTATTATCAGTTTAAATTCCAGTTATCCAAATTTTGTTCGATTTTCTTAAATTTGAATCGAACTTAGAACATTTTTTCAAATGTTGTTCAAATAAGTGGCACTTCCAGTTAACTTTGTGTTATCTCCACACACACACACACACTCATCACTCTTAGTTTACTCAATCAATTAAAATCGAATTTGGAGCATATCAACGTATCCTAAATTTCAGCTCTTTTGTTTCGCTATATCAAATTGTTGCATGACGGCAGGTGGACACACACTCATACACACACACACATCCGAACATACATTGATGGAAATGGACATGGAAAAGTGTTCTCACAACTCACTGGGAAAAATGTCTACTAATTGCAGCAATTTAGCAACTGTCAACAAAGAGATGAGTGCAACAAGAATCGCATAATCAGCCACAACCACCAGCAATTGCAGCAGAGTTAAATTGCAAATGGCAAGAGCAAGAGCACAACACGAACATGTAAAGATACCATGGCAACCACAAATGTATGCAGGAAGCAATAGAGAGAGAGGGGGGGAGAGAAAGGTAAAAATCAACTGTAGCAGTTCAAAACAAGAAAAAAGTTTTGCAAATAAAACACTTTTTTTCCGAAATTGTAACAAATTTTCCTCAAAACAACACATTCCCTCCCTGACATGTTAGCCACCTTTCCATCCTCCCCACTTGCCAACCAACCAACCAACCATTCATCCATTAGAACAAACCAATGCAACCCGAATGGCTGTGCAGCTAAATGACTGACTTATGTGCAAAAGTTAAAAACTTTGCAAAGTTTTAGTTTTGTAAAAAGGTTTGCAGCCAATAATTAGTGTCGGACTCAGGCTCTGGCATTACCGGCAAAACCCCAAGCAGATAAATGAACGTTATCTGATTGCAATGGTCTGTCACTAGGCAGTTTGGTTGACATTTCGTAATGGACATTTGTGTGGAAATTTGGAGAGGAACTTTGAAATACAGGCAATTTTTTTTGGTTGAGTTAAGGAATAATAGGAATATTATGTAGGAAAGAATTAGCGGATTTATATGACTGAGGGTACAGCCTTTGAACCTAATTTATATTTCTAAGACAAATTAAAAGCCAAAATTCTCACAATATTCTGATATTAGTTGCTATTAGCGTTTATACATAAAATAGATGAAAATACCAAAATTTGGGAAAATGAAATGAATTTTCGCTCATGACTAAAGTGTACAACACACTTCAAATAGGGTTATTCTTTTAGATCCTTTAAGATCAACATAAAAACTTTTTCAAAAAAAAAAAAAAAAAAAACAGGTAATTAAAAAAAATTACTAGACCTTTATTTCAATTCGTTCGATATTATTTAATATTTGAAGATTACCAAACCAAGAACCAAATTCGGCAGTTCACCACCTTCGACCAAGCGAATCAACTCTTTAGCTCTTTAGAGTCTATTTTCTTTCTGTTGCGGTGTAAGTTCTTGCACTTTTTGGAATTTCAATGGCTTCACACCGAGCTCATTTTTCAATATTTGCCGAACAGAATATTGTGATATGTTCAGCTCACGAGCCACTGCGACGCGGGTTTCGATCAAAACGCTTCTTTACTTTTCTAATAATTTCTGCTGATGTTGCTGTTTTCTTCCGTCCACTTCCTTGACGTCGGGCTACGCTACCAGTATCACGGTAACGAGCGATGGTATGAGACACAAAAGATTAATTCACATTTAAATGCTGGGGTGCCCTAACGATAGCCACTTGTGGTTTTCCAGCCAAATATAAAGGAATCGCATTATCACGCTTAAAGTCCATTTTTATATAAAAATATCAAACGTGGATTTTTTAAAAATTATTTTTATATAAAAATATCAAACGTGGATTTTTAAAAATTACATTTATATAAAAATATTAAACGTGGATTTTTTAAAAATTATTTTAATATAAAAATATCAAACGTGGATTTTTTAAAAATTATTTTTATATAAAAATATTAAACGTGGATTTTTTAAAAATTATTTTTATATAAAAATATCAATCGTGGATTTTTTAAAAATTATTTTTATATAAAAATATCAATCGTGGATTTTTTAAAAACTATTTTTATATAAAAATATCAAACGTGGATTTTTTAAAAATTATTTTTATACAAAAATATCAAACGTGGATTTTTTAAAAATTATTTTTATATAAAAATATCAAACGTGGATTTTTTAAAATTTATTTTTATATAAAAATATCAAACGTGGATTTTTTAAAAATTATTTTTATATAAAAATATCAAACGTGGATTTTTTAGAAATTATTTTTATATAAAAATATCAAACGTGGATTTTTTAAAATTTATTTTTATATAAAAATATCAAACGTGGATTTTTTAAAAATTATTTTTATATAAAAATATCAAACGTGGATTTTTTAAAAATTATTTTATATAAAAATATCAAACGTGGATTTTTTAAAAATTATTTTTATATAAAAATATCAAACGTGGATTTTTTAAAAATTATTTTTATATAAAAATATCAAACGTGGATTTTTTAAAAATTATTTTTATATAAAAATATCAAACGTGGATTTTTTAAAAATTATTTTTATATAAAAATATCAAACGTGGATTTTTTAAAAATTATTTTTATATAAAAATATCAAACGTGGATTTTTTAAAAATTATTTTTATATAAAAATATCAAACGTGGATTTTTTAAAAATTATTTTTATATAAAAATATCAAACGTGGATTTTTTAAAAATTATTTTTATATAAAAATATCAAACGTGGATTTTTTAAAAATTATTTTTATATAAAAATATCAAACGTGGATTTTTTAAAAATTATTTTTATATAAAAATATCAAACGTGGATTTTTTAAAAATTATTTTTATATAAAAATATCAAACGTGGATTTTTCAAAAATTATTTTTATATAAAAATATCAAACGTGGATTTTTTAAAAATTATTTTTATATAAAAATATCAAACGTGGATTTTTTAAAAATTATTTTTATATAAAAATATCAAACGTGGATTCTTTAAAAATTATTTTTATATAAAAATATCAAACGTGGATTTTTTAAAAATTATTTTTATATAAAAATATCAAACGTGGATTTTTTAAAAATTATTTTTATATAAAAATATCAAACGTGGATTTTTTAAAAATTATTTTTATATAAAAATATCAAACGTGGATTTTTTAAAAATTATTTTTATATAAAAATATCAAACGTGGATTTTTTAAAAATTATTTTTATATAAAAATATCAAACGTTTTTTCCTGGAAAATTCTCATCAAAAAGCTTTTGTACGCTTGTAAGCAATATCATAAGCTGTCGCGGGAAAAACTTTAACAGCTATCGGATGAGTAGCTTAAAAATGACAGCAGTCGGAAATTGGTTGCATTTTTATCATCTCACCCAGTATATAGTCCAATCCTGGCACATCGCAGTATTTACATCACAATATGAAATGGACAATATTAGCCCATTCCTTCGGAAACTACTCCACAGAGGGTCAACATTTTGAATAATCATAACACAAGTCAAAACATATTTAAACAATCGAACATCGGCTGAGGGTATACATCAGTCGCCTAAACCAACTGATACTTTTTAACTTGTTCTTCTTTAAAATCACAGTTCAACCGTCTCGACAGCACTATATCCTTCGATTCTGCCATCCATCCAATTGTTCTCCACTTAATCTCTTTGATTTACAATGACATCGGCCTTTTGTAAACTTTGGCCAAATAATGCCACCACAATTCGCGAACATACATGGAATTGTCCGATCTCATTGGCACCCATGACCAATGCCAAATGTTATCGATTCATGTCCGGACATTGAAAATAATGTGGCCGCTGTAAATTTTGTTGCTGTTGGTTGTGTCCTTGCTGCTTCTGCTGCATCTGTTGCTCCTGCGAGAAAACAACAATTTCAGCCAACACACATAACTCATTAATCATTTTCATAAATCCTCAATAATACCAACTTCATTCAACATATCAACGGCGCTGGACCAGATGTGTTGACATATTTTTCCATTTTTTTTTGCAGGCCTTAAGTTTTTGTGTGCGCGTTTTTCGGTGTGGTTAGAGTGAAGAAAATGGAAACAAGTTTACGAAGAAGTGGAGCTGCATGGCCCATTTACGAACTAACGAACCTACCTACCTGGCAAAATACACATAGGTGTTAAATTTTATACTTTATTATCGAATATCGCTGGGTACCGTTATATGAAAACAATAGGCCAATATGGACAATGTTTTGGAACTGGTTGTAGAACCCAGTAAAAATTACAAATGCCAAAATACCGAATATCGTGCGACCGAAGCTAGAATCTTGCACAAGGTTCAGTCGTGGTGCGTGGGCTGAAGTGCAAGTGTAATAAGGCTGGGTTTTTGAAAATCGTACTAGAAGGGTACTAAATTAAAAATTTAATACTTTGTATTGGACAAACGGAATTGTGAAATTTGGAATGAAAGTCGCTGATAGACTGCAGGATTAATGTAATATTGGGTTTTTAGAAATTAGAACTTTAAGGCTATAAAAAGTTCTGGAATGGTACTAAACTTCAAAAATGGTACCATTGGGTATTATGTAAACGGATAGAGCTTAAACCTTGAAATTCGGTATGAGAATCAAAGTTGGAAAGTATGTTTGATATATGAAGGTGGTTTGGGAAATGTGTACCAAGTGTGCAAACTGTACTAAATGGTACTGACTTTGAAATGGTTTGGTTAAGGGTGAACAGATAAAGCTGGAGTTTAGAAACTTTGTATTGGCTTCCCTGATGCTGGTAAGTTTGTGATGAAGAGGAGTTTTCGGAAACATGTACAAAGTTTGCGAACTGTACTAATTGGTACTAAATTTGCAAGATTTGATTTAGGGTAAACGGATAGAGTTAGAATTTTGAAATATTGAATTGGGGACCATTTTCGTGGTAGGATTGTGATAAGGAGTTGGTTTTGGAAATGTGTACTACAAGTGCATGAAAAGTACTAAATAGTACTATATTGGGTACATTTTGGTATTGGGTTAACAAATAGAGCTTAAAATATAGCCTGGACATAAAATTCTAAAATTTGATATTTAGATTACTGACAGTATCTGTGTTTGAGATTTGCTGGTGGCTTGGAGTACGTCCCATATTTGTACGAAACGTAAAAAATTTTAAAAAATTGATATTGGGTGAAGGAATAGAGCTGGAATCCCGAAATTTGATATTGAGGTCTCTGTTGGTATCTGGTATTGATTGGAGGTGTTTTTGAATATGTGTACTATATTTGTACGAAAAGTACTAAGTGGTACTAAATTAGATGATGGGTCAAGGGATAGAGCTCGAATACCGAAATTTGATGCTGAGGTCTCTGTTGGTATCTGGAATTAAGATATGCAAATGTTTTCGAAAATTTGTACTAAGTAGTACTCATTTTGGTATTGGGTGAAGGAATAGAGCTAAAATCTTGAAATTTGATATAGATAGATCTATAATGCCGAAAATTGATATTGAGGTCTCTGTTGATGTCTGGTATTGATTGGAGGTGTTTGAATATGTGTACTATAGTTGTACCAAAAGTACTAAGTGGTACTAAATTGGATGATGGGTCAAGGGATAGAGCTGGAATCCCGAAATTTGATACTGAGATCTCTGTTGGTATCCTGAAATAAGATATGCAGATATTTTGGAAAATGTGTACTATAATTGTACTAATAATACTAAGTAGTACTAATTTTGGTATTGGGTGAAGGCATAGATCTGAAATCATGAAATTTGATATAAATTTCTCTGTTTCTGTTTGTGGTTAAGATATGAAGTTGGTTTTGGAAATGTGTATTATAATTGTTCGAAAAGTACTAATTAGTACTAAATTCGGTATTTTGTGCAGGCACAGAGCTGGGATCTAAAAATTTGATATTAAGGTCCATGAGCTTGTAAGAAAAGTACTGAATAGAAGTAAATGTAGTATTAGAGCGTATATCCCGAAATTTGATATGAATGTCTCTATGGCTGTTGGTGTTGAGAGAAGAAGCTAGTTTTGGATATGCGTACTATAATTGAACTAGAGGGTACTAAATTTGGCAATGAGGGAAATTTAAGAGCTGATCTTAATTTGATCTTAAGGTCGCTGTTGGTATCTGAGGTTGAGACATGGAGATTGTTTTGAAAATCCGTACTATAATTGTTCGAATAGTACTAAGTGGCACTAAATTGGCCATTGACTGAGGGGATAGAGAACTTGAATCCCTAAAAATGTTATTGAGGTCTCTGTTGTTGTCTGGTATTGATTAGAAGTGTTTTTGAATAAGTGTACTATAATTGTACGAAAAGTACTAATTGGTACTAAATTGGATGTTGGGTCAAAGGAAGAGGTGGAATCCTGCAATTTGATATGGATGTAAATGTTTGTGTCTGTGGTTGAGATCTGGAGGTTATTTTGCAAATGCGTAAAATTATTGTTCGAAGGGTACTAAATGAAAAAAAAAATAATATCTGAAATTAAAATATACAGGTGATTTTGGAACTGTGTACAATTATTGTACAAAGAGTACTAAGTAGTACAAATTTTGGTACTGGGTGAAGGAAGAAATCCGAAATCATGAAATTTGATGTTGAGTTTACATTTAATGTCCGTAGTTAAGATATGGAGGTGGTTTCTGTACGATAATTGTTCAAAACGTACTAAATGGTACTAAATTGGGTATTGGGTGCAGGGATAGATCTATAATCCCAAAAATTGATATCTAAGTCTCTGTTGGTATCTGGAGATTGTTTTAGAAATGTGCAATTAGTGTGAAATTTGAAGAGAGTTGGATGCTTATTTCGCTTCCATTGAACCCTCAAATTCTTGAACCCTATGTGGGGGAGGCACCTGAAGTAATGTTCCGCTCCATACCATATTTATAACAGATCTTGTGTCGATGGAAATATTGAGATGTAGCAAGCCTGAATGGGATCGGATGTTAACTTCGCGTTTTATGAGATTTATGGCTATTCAAAATTTTGATCCTTTTTTGGGGAGGTACCGGAAGAAGTGGACCGATATATCCCATCTGCACAATAGATCTTTTGTTAGTGGAAATAATGGTATGTGTGAAATATAAAGAGAATCTGATGGTTATTTCGGATTTTATAAATGTTTTGGTTATTCAAAATTTTCACCCTTTGTGGGGAAGGTACCAGAAGAAATGGTCCGATCTCTACCGTTTTTATAACAGATATTGTGTTGATCGAAATATTCCTATGTGCCAAGTCTAAATGGAATCGAATATTAATTTCGCATTTTATGACCTCACAGGATATTCCAAATTTCGACCTTTTGTGGGGAGGTACCAGAAGGAGTGGACCGATATATTCCATCTTAACAACAGATCTTGGGTTTATAAAAATATTGGAATGTGTGAAATTTAAAGACAATTGGTTTCTTGCGTCACATTTTATAAGAGCTGTAATTATTCAAAATTTTGACCCTTTGTGGGGGAGGTACCTGATGGAGTGGACCGATATTGTCCATTTTCGCACCTAACCTAGCACTGATGAAAAAATAAGGATTCGCAAATTTGGAGCAACATCGGATTATCCTTTCTCTTTCCGTGCAATAAATTATTTTCTTTGAAAATTTTTACATTTTGTGTGGGAGGTACCAGAGGGAGTGGACCGATATTGCCCATCTCCGAACTCGATCTAAGATTGACAATAATATTACGATGTACCATCTTTGGATCAAATCGGATACTCCCTTCGAGAGTTATCGTGCGCACCAGCCAGCCAGACAGACAGACAGACTGACATCGCTAGATCGACTCCAAATGTCCTGAAACGGATTTTGTCCAAAGATACCTAGGCTCTAAAAACGTAATTTCGATGAGGCACGCATAGCCATATGGCTGAGAGTATAAAGAGGATACTGAGCTTCACGTCAATCCATAAAAAATTCTTTATTCCATGTAGTTGCATATAAAAGATCAGATTTAGCATACCCACTATATCCTAAAGAAAAGCAAGATATACAAACCAACCGAATGCCGCATCATTTGTGACCAAATAAAATGCAGTTGTCATGGAGAAAAACACAAAAAAAAACGAAAAGCAAAAGCACACAACAAAGGAGACAAAAATCTGGACAACCATTGAAGAACGTTTTATGACAAAGACACAAGCGAGCCAGCAACCGAACCAACAAAAGCCGCCAACCGAACACAACACACAAGTCGGAATGGCGGCGCATTGCATTGCAGCAGTCAAAATGAAAGACATTGCCAAATAAAAATCCGGGCGCTTTATCACAGTGATTATTATCAATAAATGCTTGGACAGCAGCAACAACAACAACAACAACAACAACAGCAGTGAGAACTACAATATCATTTGTCCCAAAATGAAAAAAACAACTTATGGCTGAAATAGCTATGGCCAGTACCGCCTGACCTGCCTTCCTTGTCTACCCGAATAAAAATAACCACACACTATAAGGCAATAACCTGACGGACAACTGGCTCTCAGCAGAAAGAACAAAACCCGAATTCTCAACTTGGCATGACAAAATGCCTTAACAACACAACCACACACTACTGAGGCTGTAGTTGTTGTTTGTTGCTGCTGATGCAGCTGATGATGACGATTCGTATGATTCCACTTCCATGAAAGCCATGGAACAATGCAATGTCGTCATAATGGTTTCTTTTTTGGTACCATAGCCTGATACCCAATGATGACCAACAACAATAATGGTTTGAAGCTTCATAGCTCCTCCACCATGAGCTGATGTTGCTCGCTCGCTCTCCACTTGTATTCGCTGATTTTTTGTTGTGGCAAAACCCAAAAAAAAAAGAAAAAACGACAATATTCGCCAAAAAATGGAATGCAATATGGCGACCGCAATACATACGCACAACGCAAAGATTTCGCAAATAAAAATGAGAATAAAAACAAAACAAATGAAAACCCCGAAACGGAAAGAAAAATCCCCACTGTTGGTGTGTGAGACGCGTATGCCTGGATGAATGGTGGACGACCGACCCACCATTGCAATTGACAAAGGACAAAAATAATGAAAAACAAAGAAAGAAAACTCACCAAAAACCACGAGACATTGTACAAACAGAGAACAAGCATTTGCATGGATCCATTGATACTCCATCCTTTATTTTTTTCGTTCGTTCGTTGCATTAAAACGCAATAAATGCATGGCAGTTTGGGTTGGACAATTTACTGTAGGCTTTTACAGCGGTCAATATAATTCATAATTTAGTTGATATTTGGAATTTTAAAGAAAAAATTTAAAAATACTTACTCTTAGAAATATACAAATGGATCACTGTTGCTTTAAAGAAATAAAAGGGATTTTAGGAAATTCATGCCGAGAGCCCCTTGAAAACTTTTCAACAAAATTCATGATTCATAATTTTAAAAAATTATAGATACCAAATAACTCACCAGAAATGCCTAAACACTTCAATTTCTTCCTTCATTAGAATTTCTAAAAATATACTGAGGTTTGCAAAAATTGGACCTAATCGGAAAGATAGAATTAGTAGAACAGGTTGCAAACAATGGACAAACATTTAAATTTCCTTCAAATTCGAGGTAAATGAAAAAAATCCTTCTTGAATTAAATTAATTCTTATAATCCTTAAAAATATTACCCGTGTGTATGTGAGGTACTTGAAGTATTAACACTGAATATTCCAGTATGGCACTCTATCTGACTAGGGTAAAAATATTGGAATGTGTAAAGTTAACAAAATAAAAAGTATCAATCGGTTTTGCCCACAGATGTATACCCTCAGTCAACATTCGATTATTTAAATATATTTTGACTTCTGTTATGTTTATTCAAATTGTCGATCCTCTATGGAGTAAGTTCCGAAGGAAAGGGTCAATAGTGCCAATTATGATAAAGATATTGAGACGTGCGAAGTTCAACCTGATATTGGCAAAATTACCAAAAATTTGAACATTAATACCAATTCATATATTTTTTCTGGTTGAGGGATGTATTTAGATATAGCAAGTTGTAAAGAATCGCTGAATCGCTAAAGAATTCGTAAATGACAAATAAAAGTATTGAGAATTGTGACCCTTTGTGGGTGAGGTACCAAATACCTTCTCAGATATATATCATCTTTACAACCGGTCTTGTGTAAGGAAAAATTTTTATATGTGTGAAATTTGAGGATTATGATATTCAAAATCATAAAGCTCATGTGGGGGAGGTACCAGAAAAAAATTATGCGATCTCTATCATCTTTATAACAGATCTTATGTTGATGAAAATGTTGAGATATATCAAGTCTGATATATCAAATAATCAAAATTTTGACCCTTTGTAGGGAAGGTACCAGAAGGGGTGAACCAATACATCCCATCCCATCACAGCAGATCTTATGTTAGTAGAAATAATGGTATGTGTGAAATATTAGGAAAACAAGATGCATATTTCGAATTTTATAATCGTTTTGGTAATTCAATACTTTCACACTTTGTGGGGGAGGTACCAGAAGGAATGATCCGAGCTCTACTTTATCTATAACAGATTGCCGTCTGATAAAAATATTGACATGTGCCATGTCTGAATGGAATTGGGTGTTAATTTCGCGTTTTATGAGCTTCCTGGATATTCAGAATGTTGGATCTTATGCAGGGGAGGTATCAGAAGGAGTGGAGCCATATCTACCATCTAAGGCTTTTTTAAAATTTAAATTTTAACCTTTTGCAGGGGATATACCAGAAGGAATGTTCCGATCTCTACCATCTTTATATCAGATCTAGTGTTGATAAAAATATTGAAATATGTCAAGTCTTAATGGAATCGGATGTTAGTTTCGCGTTTTATGGGCTTCATGAATATTCAAAATTTTGACCCTTTGTAAGGAAAGTTAACCGAAGGAGTTGACGGATATATCCCATCTTCACACCAGACATTGGGCTAATAAAAATATTGTGATGTGTGTAATTTGAAGAGATCCGGATGCTTATTTCGGATATTATGATCGTTTTGGTTATTCAAATTTTAAACCTTTGCAGAAAAACGGACTCTTACATCACATTTTATAAGAGGTATAATTATTCAAAATGTTGACCCTTTATGGAGGAAGTACTTCAAACGGATAATGGAACCGTCACACGCTGCCCGAATGTAGATCTGCGGTATTTTGGCCCATTCGCGGCGAAACGCATGCTTGAGGTGATCGACACTTTGGTATAGTCCAACGGATTTGATACTTCCACTATTTGGAAGAAACTTGAAAATTTTCAAAAAAAAATCCCGTCAAAAAATATGAAACTCATCGAAATACCGAATATTTGGTAGTACCGTTATATGGGGGCAATACGATATCGTAATCCTGTATAGGCAATTCTCTTTCAGGGTGTAAAGTACTCATAAAGAACTCCTTGTGTACAATTTCAGACAATTCCACTGAAAAATGTCGTTAAAATCATCAAAATACCGAATACCGGGGGCTATACGATGTCGTGGACCGATATAGCCCATCTTCGAACTTGACCTGGCTGCAGAGAAAAGACAGATCTGTGTAAAATTTTAGCTTCATAACTTAGTTCGTTTTGGCTCTAGCGTGATTACAACAGACGGACGGATGGACAGGGCTAAATCGTCTTAGAATTTTACGCTGATCAAGAATATATATATTTTCTTGGATCTAAAATTATTATTTTGGAGAGTTACAAACGGAATGAAGAACTTAATATACCCTCCATACTATGTATTGTGGAGGGTATAAGAACATTCGTCAGTCAGACCAGAATTGGACTAGGTCAATATTAACCACTTGTGTTACAAACAGAGTTATTTTTAAAAATTTTGTTTTTGTTTTTTTCCGAGTTCATGCCATAAATGGTACATCCATCAATTTGAAATTGGAAGACTTAGTTTGAAGGTGCAAGCTTCTATCATTTTTACCCAAAAAAAAAACAATTTATGTTTTGGTTGCAGGACAAATGTCCCTTCAACCTTATTTCGACCAGTTTGCTGATTTTCGTTTTTTTTTTTGTGTCATACAGTCAAGTTTGTCTAGGTCTTTAACGAGGTATCATTATTTTATTGAGGTATCCTAATCTATGTTGATTTAAGGATTAAGATTCTAGCAAGCTTAATTATCCTTAATCATTCTTTCCCTTCAATATAATAACAAACGAGTTATGGACAATGTGAAAAACTTCTTGAAACACACATTTTGTTAAATTCACTTCATCTCAAAAGAATTAAATCCAATAATTGTTGTCAATTTATGGAAAGGCAACAAATAATAATAATAATTATAATGACGATGATGATGCTGATGACGATGATTCCGGTCATGGCGTAGCATGGCATTGCCTGCCATTGGACGATTCTGTTAAAAAATTAACTTAAAATAAAGAGTAAAACCGCACTGAGTGCGGTTATTGTGGTTAACAAAAAGGATTAAAAATGACAATATGAACAACTACAAAAACAGCAACAACAACAACGGCCGCCGACGCCGCCACAATGGACAACGTGTCGGGTGGGTGGTGGCAGCTACAATGCCGGCAATACCGGCAAAAGTTCTGCGGCAAACGGATCAAACAAGCGGCAGCAACAATAATACGAATTAAAAGGTTTTTGCATTGACAACTTTTTAATCACTTAATCAATATAATCAAATTGAATGCGGTCAAAAGGATTTATAAAAACCCATTCATATACCGCAGCGGCAGGCGGCAATGACAGCAACAGCAGCAGCAACAACTACAAACAGCCAACCAAACAAATATTTATTGGAGAAAGCCAAAGGCAAAAAGTATGCCAGAGCTAAAGCGCGTACAAACAACGCACCGGAAATAACAGAAATCGCATGAATTCAATAACTGTCAGAGTGACAGACAAATGGACGAACCAACGAACACATCACTTGATGAGGTGACATATTGCAAAAAAGCCATTCAAAGAGGGGATTTATGTTCGACGAATTAAATTAATTAATATCGGCCATAATGAATAGAAATTCATTAATCGAATCATCTGACAAGGCCAGCGATTAACTGTCACTACTACAATGGACGGTTGAACAAAACAAACTTTAAATGTTCAATGTCAGATGTCAATATGTAATTAAAAAGCTATTTTTGGGCAAGGGAAGGGGTTAAGGTGAACTTTGGGATTATTTTGGAAATATTACAATTAGAATTTTCCAGAAAAAAAATTATTCGTGGTGGAATTCAAGCGTGATATATATTCTTTATATTTGGTTGGAAAACCACAAGTGGCTATCGCTAGAGCACTCCAGAATTTAAATGTGAATAAATCTTTTGTGTCTCATACCATCGTTCGTTACCGTGATACAGGTAGCGAAGCCTGCCGTCAAGGAAGTGGACGCAGGAAGAAAACAACAAGATCAGCAGAAATGGTTCGAAAAGTAAAGTAGTGACTTGATCGAAACCCTCGTCGCAGTGGCCGAAAAATGGCTCGTGAACTGAACATAGCGCAATATTCCATTCGCAAATATTGAAAAATGAGCTCAGGGTAAAGCCATTGGAATTCTAAAAAGTGCAAGAACTTACACCGCAACAGAAATAAAATTGACTCCAAAGAGCTTAAGAGTTGCTTCACTTGACCGAAAGTGGCGAACTGCCGAATTTGGTTTTCACCGAGGAGAAAACATTCGTTGTCCAGCAAAATGTTACTAAATTTGGTATTGAGTGAATTTATACAGATGGAATAACGAAAATTGTTATTGAGGTCTGTTTAGGTATCTGGTGGTGGTTTTGCAAATTCGTACAGTAATTGCTCGAAATTCTAGGTCACTATTCTAGTATCTAGGGTTTACATATGAAGACTATGAAATAGTTTTAGACAGAAATATTGGATGTTGGTCCATTGTGCAATGGCTTTATTAATAAAACTTCAAACTGAAAGGTTTTGAAAACTTTTTGAAGTATAAGATAAACACTTTCCCATTATTCTTTCCGAAAAAGAAAAATTGAGTAATACGAGTATATAAAACTTAGAAAGTCTGAAAATTTGGTGCGATGTATGTTTTTGTACTTTTGATTGAAAACCTAACAAATTGTTTATTTTGGGCCAATTTGAACGAATCTTAAATGGTAAAGTAAATTTTTCGCTGACGAAGTAACGGGTACTTACTGGTAATAAAAATGTATTAGTCTACACTTTTGGTACCTCCATCACACAATTGGTCAAAATTTTGAAAAGTCATAAAAATGATGTACGATTTTTTAAAGAATATTCTTGCAAGCTCTTCCCGGACAAATATTGTCGGTTTTTTTAATTTTGTGTTCAAGATTTTTCCGAATAGGAATATTTATTTATACAAGGCCATACAGGGAAAATACTGTGATTTTTTTCTTCCTCGACGAAAATCTTTTTACTGCAAATTTCAGATCATTAAGCTCGTCTCGAAAGAGAAAACAAACACGAAAATCTCGAATGTTTGAAGATATATTCTCCAATGGAAAATGTGGATTATTTTATATACTACTTTCGAGATATACCCGTACACAAATCTTGGAATTTATTTTAAAGTATTTTACAGGCCATTCCGAATAAATCTTGTATTTTTTGAAGGATTTTTAAAAATGGTCCCGAACAAAAATCTAGACTTTTTGAAGAACATTTCTACAAGGTCTTTATTTATAAAATCGTAGATCTTTTTGAGTATAGACTAATCTAAACATTCAACATGTATAGTAATTTTCAAAATATAACCCTTCCAACTTTAAACAACCAACTTGCCTGAGAGAAGCCTAAGGAATTATTTTTGCCGAAATTTTATACCCCGTAGAAGAGGCTGTGAACAAGGAAAAGTGAATATTTGTTGGAAGTTTACAACACATGGATCCTCTGAAGAGAATTGAATTGCTCCTTGAAAGATTTACACTATTGAATTCCCTAGTAGAGACGTAATATGGACCGAAACAATCAAATTGCTGGCATTATGTATTATACATCAAATTATATCAATAACATATGTCAATATGTAAAAACTATATTTAAATCTTACCTTTCTTTTTTTAGTTTTCGTAAAAATCGATGAATATCTTTAATTATTAAATATTAAAGTTTAATACATTTATTACTTTGAAAGAAAATGCTCCAAAAATATCGTGAGAATGAGAGAAATTGCAACTCCAACAATATGTAAACAGAGAGAGAGCACCAAGGTAGATGTACTAGCAAGGTAGATCTAACAGGTAACCGCATCGGCGAATTGCTACAACAAAGCAACTTTTGTGGTCCCCTCAAATGTCAAAATTGACATCTAAGGCGAAAAACATAGATTCGCCATGACATTTAAAGGTTGCGGCAAATTTGTTTCAACCAATCAGAAACGAGGTGTTTGTTTACATTTTATTTTGTGTGCCTCTCGTCGTAAACGAACTTCGCAATAAAAGTTTTTATTGTAAAACAAATAAGAGTAAAATAAGTATTAATTGTAGTATTGCGATATTTTTTAAACCAAGAAACTTTTAAGACTATATTTTACTGGTTTAAACCGAAAGTTTTCCGGAACTGCAAATGACAAGAGTGGAATTCTTGCACTACTTCCCGTGATGTGCTTTGGGAATCTTAGATGTTGAGGCTAACTTAATTCTTAAAGCTGCACTCCATTCTATACTCCTTCCTTCATTTTCTTTTAATTATTTTTACTGGTTTCACTCTTAACTTGCTCTTATATTATTTGAAATATTACAAAAATATTTTTAGGGAAGACAACATAAACAAATTTGTTGTTGCATTCATTTAGGGCGAATTCTTCATTACAACAATTTGTTTTGACATTTAATGGTGCCGTCAGCTGGGCTGATGCGATTACCTAGTACACAAGGTAGATGTACTAGGTAATCGCATCAGCCCAGCTGACGGCACCATTAAATGTCAAAACAAATTGTTGTAATGAAGAATTCGCCCTAAATGAATGCAACAACAAATTTGTTTATGTTGTCTTCCCTAAAAATATTTTTGTAATATTTCAAATAATATAAGAGCAAGTTAAGAGTGAAACCAGTAAAAATAATTAAAAGAAAATGAAGGAAGGAGTATAGAATGGAGTGCAGCTTTAAGAATTAAGTTAGCCTCAACATCTAAGATTCCCAAAGCACATCACGGGAAGTAGTGCAAGAATTCCACTCTTGTCATTTGCAGTTCCGGAAAACTTTCGGTTTAAACCAGTAAAATATAGTCTTAAAAGTTTCTTGGTTTAAAAAATATCGCAATACTACAATTAATACTTATTTTACTCTTATTTGTTTTACAATAAAAACTTTTATTGCGAAGTTCGTTTACGACGAGAGGCACACAAAATAAAATGTAAACAAACACCTCGTTTCTGATTGGTTGAAACAAATTTGCCGCAACCTTTAAATGTCATGGCGAATCTATGTTTTTCGCCTTAGATGTCAATTTTGACATTTGAGGGGACCACAAAAGTTGCTTTGTTGTAGCAATTCGCCGATGCGGTTACCTGTTAGATCTACCTTGGAGAGCACAAAACACACCGAGAACGAACGTCGACGTTGACAGAGAGAAAAACATAACACCGGCATGAAGGAGACCGCAAGTGCATTTTTTTACAAGCAGTTCACATTATTAAGCATTAAATTCACAATTTCAACACTGATAACACTTTCAAAAGATATTTAGCACTTCAATTAATCACACTGACTCGAATTCACATGCAATAATTACTTAAAAATAACCGAAAATACCGAACGCGACGCGAGCAACTGATTTTGCAAACTGTTGCAATGAAAGTTCAAAATAAACTGAAGAAAATGAGAAAATAATGTTGTCAACTTTCATTTTTATATTAAAAACTTCATGCGAATGAAGTACAGTATGACTTCGATAAATAGCATGTTCGGGACTAGACGAGTTAAGGCGGGGTACAGCAATTTAAGTTCCTTCTTATAATTGATTATGAAAATATTTTGTTTTTAGTTTCAAAACAATATTACATAACCAAAATTGGCAGAAGTCGGGCACATTTAGAAAAAAAATTGTAATCAGCTGTTAGCTCTACCTTACCTTTTTAATGTACCATGGTTAAAAATATTTCAAATTCTCTTGTACCAAAAATTCATATTTTAAACTTAATGAGAAATAAATCTTACAATTATTGTTTATTATATTGTGGAAAATAATCGAATAATTCCATTCCTATTTTGTCGGACAACCTTTAGGTTTATCCGCCTAATAAGGGTACTCCCTAATTTTCGGTATTTTTAAAGTTTCTATCCCTACGTCTATGCATTGTGTGTACACAATAGATTATAAACCCTTTTCATAACCTCCACCACAGTAACACCTCGAAAAATATATTTTAGACCCACAATGTATATATATTCTGGATCAGCATAAAATTCTATGTCGATTTAGCGATGTCCGTACGTTCTAGCTTCCGACGAAAATAAGTAAGTTGATAAAAATAAATATTATGTCTGCTGGACTGCAGGTAATGAAAACGGGCTGCAGGTAGGTGCACGTTTTAGTATAGCCCCCATATAATGACACCTCCCTATTTTCGGTATTTTGGTGACTTAAGTGAAATTATTCACCGGAAATGTTTAAAATGTGGTATTTAAAGTTCGTAAAGGATATTACAGACTATGACAGGAAATTGTCCGTGAAGGTCCACGCCTTCGTACAGCCCCCATTTAACGGCACCTTCCGATATTCGGGATTTTAGCTACATTTTTTCCGGAATTGTTTCAAATTTGGTATTTGATATTCGTAAAGGATATTGCAGCCTATGACATAAAATTGTCTGTGCAGGTACACGTCTTCATAGATTCCCGATAGATTAAGACAGAAAATTGCCTGTGCTGGTCTAGGAGGTACCTATTCGGTATTTTGACGATTTTAGCTACATTATTTACCGATATTTTTAAGTTTCGTATTTGAATTTTGTAATGGCTTATGACAAAAATTCCTCATCGAATAGACCCTAATGTAAGCACAACATTCGGTAATTTTAAGATTTTAACAGAAGTTTTAATGGATTTTATTTATTTATTTATTTTTTTTTTTTTTTGAAAATTGCCAAATTGGTTCAAAATGGTTAAGGGTATTCAAGGTTCGGCCCTATCGAATCTACAACTTTTTTACTTGTTTTATTTTTCAAAAAAAAAATTATTTTTGTTCCATATGGAAGATACTGTGAAGATTTTAGAACATATTATAACTCTATATTCTGGGGTTTTATTTGAAAAATTACAAGGTTGGGTACTTCGAAAAGGGATTGCCCTATTGCCCTATTGGAATTGGAAAATCAGGGTATCTATATGCTTTCGATATGATTATCTACACCTAATAAGGTATACAAATTTCAAAATTGTCTCAATTATTATAATATATTTCAATTACAAAAATTTATTTTTTTGGTATTATTTCTATATATTTTCAACACACAAATAAATGTATTGTCCAATGTCTATCTTAAAATTGTTGAACTTTGAAGTTTCATATATACGACGTATTTGGGTAATTTCATATAAAAACATGTGTTTTACTTGTGTTTTGAAAAATGACGACTGAGTATGTCGAATTTTAGGTAAAGCTGATATATCTAAATTAGTTTTTGAAGTTTTTATAAAAATGGACTATAATTTTTGCTGAGATTTTTTTAGAAGCATTGCCTTTTTAACTAGTTTTTGTGAAAAACGTTTCAAGATATACATTAAATGTAAGAAATTGAATATTAAGGGAAATATTACTAACCCAAACTTTTGTCCCTCATATCTCCCTCTTCATGTTTTCAATTTGGACAATTTTCTATGTAGTTTAATTTGTTGTAGTTTTGCTTGTTTTACCTTGTAATTATTATACTATGACCTAAAATTTATGATTTATAGTATAATTTATATATTCAGTTATACCTGCCTAATAATAGCTATCCCTATTCTACGTATTTTGTTTACAAATGTTTAAATCAAAGTAAGTTGACAACATTGTTTTCTCCTATTCTTCAGTTTATTTTGAACTTTTGTTGCAGCCGTTTGCAAAATGTGATTGCCGTGACGCGTTCGGTGTTTTCGTGAAATTTAAGTATTTATTTAACATAAATTCGTGTCAGTGTTATAAATTTAACTGCGAAATATCTTTTAAAAATAATATTATTGTTGAAATAGTGAATTTGATGTTAGAAAATGTGTATTCCTTGTTAGAAATTAATTTGTTGTCTCCTTCGTGTTGGGTTTTCGTGTTTCTTTCTGCCAATGTCGTCGTTCGTACTCCGTGTGTTTTTTGCTCTCTGTTTATATTTTGGGCTTTTGATCTCTCTCGCTCTCGGATTGTGAAATTGAAAAGGTATGTAAAAGAATGCATTTTTTATATGGAGCGGGTCATTGGGCTTAGCTTATGAATGCATATTTTAAATTGTTACAATCGAAGAGGGAGGGTGCGTCTTTGTCTAATACATACGATATTATTTAAGAATTGAAATGAAAGAGCAAACGAAAATCGTTCATGGAGATTGGCATGTAACATTTGTGCAGGATAATTTTCATAGGGCTATATTTCTTTAGATTTACGAAACATTGAATTTTTCTTCAAAATAACATTGGTAAACCTAGGACAATCATGAGAATCGACATCATCGCTCGCTACTTGTTCCGCTATAACCCTGGTAGAAGAGTCTCATACCGCATTATCAGTCGAGTTGGCATTGAATTCTATGCAGGCATTTTTCAATGTTAAGAGCAACATTGCCTTTTCATCAAGTTTATGCCAATTCCCTAAACTTTTTAGATTCACAAAAATTTAAACAATTGAACATTTAGAGAAATTCTGTCGCTGTCAAAACATATCATATGTTTTGATCTCCCTTATGTTTCTTTTAATGCATACCATTTTCTGTGTGGATCTTATTTAATTCAATTTGTTGTTATTTTACCTTGTGATTATTATATTATCAACTAAAATATATTATTTATACCTCTCTATTAATGAACAAATATCTTGTAATAAACTAAACGCAAAAATGTCGTAGGGTAGAAACTTCCGCCCTGTTCTATTTTTGTTCCTAATTCTTAAATCAAAGTAAGTTGACATCATTGTTTTTTGCTTTTCTTCAGTTTATTTTGAACTTTCGTTGCAGCCGTTTGCAAAATGTGATTGCCGTGACGCGTTCGGTGTTTTCGTTAAATTAAAGTATTTATTTAAGATAAATTCGAGTCAGTGTTATAAAATTTATTGCGAAAAATCTTTTAAAAAATTTATTATTGTTGAAATAGTGAATTTAATCTTAGAAAATGTGTATTCCTTGTAAGAAATTAATTTGTTGTCTCCTTCGTGTCGGGTTTTCGTGTTTCTCTCTGTCAACGTCGGTGTTCGTACTCCGTATGTTTTGTGTGCTCACTGTTTATATTTTGGTCTCTTGATCTCTCTCGCTCTCGGATTGTGAAATTGAAAAGGTATGTAAAAGAATACATTTATTAATGAAGTGGGTTTTTCATTTTTTTAATGAAGGGGCTTAGCTTGTGAATGAGTATTTTAAATTGTTACAATTGTAGTGGGAGGGGTACATCTTTGTATAGGTACATCGATATTTTGTAGAATTGAAAGGAAAGAGCATATCGAAACAAATCGTTCATGGAGATTGGCATGTCTTTAAAATGTTAACATGACAAGTTACATATTTTCAAAAATTTATAATAATATTAGATTTTTGTTAGATAATTTTAATAATATTCTTATAGATCTTTGATTTTTGATTAATGTTGAGATTGAGAACAAAATATTTGAGAGATCTTTCAAAAATTTGATTAAAGACACAAATGTTTGCCCAGTAGTAAGTACCAAGCCCAATTTTTGTGCAGGAAGATCTATGAAAATGGTTTGGTTTTTACATGTGCAATAAGAAGCTAAGAATTCTATGGATACGGTTTTGAACAATTCATAATTCTTGAACCGAAAGTTGATGTTGTTGATATGTCTACCTACACACATAATGTCTTCGGCAATAATACTGGCAACGATTACAGGGTGAGATGAAAAAACTGCAACCAACTTCAGACTGTTGTCATATCTAAGCAACTCGTCCGATAGCTGTTAAAATTATTCCAGTGACAGCTCATTATATAGTTTACAAGCGTACAAAAACATTTTGGTGAGAATTTTCCAGAAAAAAGTTATTCGTAATGGAATTTAAGCGTGATAGTGCAATTTCTTTATATTTCGCTGGAAAACCACAAGTGGCTATCGTTAGAGCACTCCAACATTTAAATTTGAATAAATCTTTTGTGTCTCCCACCATCGCTCGTTACCGTGATACTGGTAGCGTAGCCCGACGTCAAGGAAGTGGGCGGAAGAAAACAGCAACATCAGCAGAAATGGTTCGAAAAGTAAAGAAACGACTTGATCGAAGCCCGCGTCGCAGTGACTTAAAAATGGCTCGTGAGCTTAAAATATCGCAATATTTCATTCGCAAATATTGAAAAATGAGCTCGGGGTAAAGCAATTCGAATTCCAAAAGTGCAAAAGAAAGAAAATAGACTTAAAAGAGCTAAAGAGTTGCTTCGCTTGGCTGAAAGTGGTGAACTGTCGAATTTGGTAAAAATTGATGCTATTTCCGACATTTTTTGTTTTCATTCGATAAAATTTAAAAAAAAGTTTAAAAACTATGGCGTTTGACTTTGTTGCAACTTTTTTTATCACACCCTGTACAACGTATGACAGAAAATTGTCTATTCAGGTTCAAGTCTTCGTATAGTCCACACATAGCGTTACCTCCCTTTATTCCGTATTTTGATGATATTGGGGACATTATTCACAGGATTTTTTCAAATGTTAGTATTTGAAGATATTAATTGGTGCTACAAAAATTACATAAACAGATGCAAGTCCTCGCATAACCCGCATATAACGGTACCTCTTGATATTCAGTTTTTTAATAATTTTAGGGACATTAGTCAACGGAATTGTTTCAAATTTCGCATTTGAAGTTCCAAATGGGTACTAAAACTTATGACAGAAAATTATCTATGTAGATTCTCGTCTTCGTATAGATCTAATATAACGGATCTCATTTAAGCGGCTGTTGTAGTTTTTCTGAAAAATTTTCAAATTTCTTCCAAATGGTGGAGGATATTAAAAGCTGTTTTTTACTTGTTTCTTCTATATATAAATCTCAGTTAACTATCAGAGGCTTGTAATAATGTCCCTTTGTGCATTAAACTTCAACAGAATTCAAATATTCTGTACAAATATTTCATTTGTCAACTGAATCCATCAGCCTTTTGTTTGAACGTCAATATGATTTGTCGAGTTCAGTTAATTTTGCAAATGAATCACACAAATATAGATTGATTCTTGAACATTTGTTTCCAGTTTCTCGCATTTTCAAAGGTCGTCCGTGTATATGAGCATTTTCATTTAAACGAATTGAAAAGCCAAACGAAAATCCAACAGATTAATAGTGTCATGTTGACATCAATTAAAAAAAAAATACCCAGGATTAACAGTGTTCCACGAACTGCATGATTGGGGGGAGAGCCTAGAGATGATGTTACTCCACACATCTAAAACTTCACCAATCATATTGATTGGAAATCTATTGCACCTTTGCCTTTTTTCGGACGGTATTCTAACACGGATACATTCTGATTGAATCAAATGGTATCATGCTTTAATAACTAAACGATATGAGAGTCCTTGCCAAAATCTGTGACTATTCTTCCCAAAATCTCTTCATTACATCCATGTTGGAATTTGTCATCTTGAGTGAAAAGTTTTGCCATTGCGATTATTGGAATGGTTCTTCAATGATGCTTTCTGCAAAGGATATCTAGTTTATGAACCTCCACAACTCTAGGATGTCTCCTCTGGTTCTTTATTAACTACAACTATTTTTGTTAACACAAAAAATTCTTGTGTTTACCCTTATGTGGTGGGGCGGGGTTGACAAATGTTTCCAATGCTGATGATGACGACGATGATGACAATGCTCTGTTGATGCCAAAAATTGATGATGACTTCTGGAAGTCAGTCATTCCTTTACTCAGTTAACTAGTCATTGTCGCATCTCCTCAACTAGCATTCGAACCATCGGAGCAGTTATAGTAAACTTGTAGTTCAGATGTTATTTTGATTCTTGTCGTTGCCGTTGTTTTTGTTATTGTCCTTAACTCTAGTTAGTTAGTTAGTTAGTTCATGTTAATTGCTAATTGGCACTACAAACATTGACTCAATGGCTTTAACGAATTGGCCAAAAAAAACTGACAGGGTGTATCATCTGCACCATGGAAAGCTTTACCAGGAATTTTGGTATTAACAATGTTATCATAAACGTATGTAGTGCATGTTTGTGTGTGTATGTGTTTGCAAATTAATTTGAAGGATAACAAGTGTAAGGGAATTATGTTAATCATGGGATTGTGAAAAAAAGGGGATACTAAAGTTCGATGTTATGATTTTAGTTTGGAGAGATTTAGGATTTAGAAACTAAAATTGAACCAAGAGAGTATCAGTTGGGTGTGGGTCTCGGTTGGATCCAATACTATCAGGCGGGGTATCGGAACACAATAATATTATAAAAAATTTGAAATACAGCCCAACAAAAATTCCCATTATCAAAATATGGCTTCCTTAATCCATTTCTGGTCCATTGTTTATTTTAATTTTGCAAGGTAATATCCCCCAAAATAAGTAGTTATTTTTGTTCAATGTGGAACAGGGTATTATGTCTTTATGCATTTATTTGTAACAGGCAGTTGGAAATGAGATAGACCCATAGTTTATTTTTATGATCTTCATACAATCACATTCTAAGTCGATTCCCAACTTACCAAAAATACAATACAGCTTGAGAATAATATTATGAAAATAGTTTATCATAAGAATTTTTCAACAATGCAAGGGAAACACTTTTTTGCACAAAATTTTGTAATTTAGGACCATTTCCGGACGAAACTCTAAGGTAATGATGAATAATAATTCTGGGAATCTGTAGTATATATTATTTCAATCTCATTTCAGAATAGAGACGTCAAAAAAGTTGCAAGAATTCAAGAGAAGTGAAGAATTAGTGGAGGAGATGCAGAAGCTCAAATAATGGGAAAGAAAGCATCTAGGTACCAAGGCAAAAGGAGGCAGTGAGAGTCAATGAATGAAATGTGTAAAATAATTAAAAAAAATGAAAAAATAACTATTTTATAACATTGAAAAAATAAGCTTGATATAATAATACTTTCGTAAGCTTATTCTGCAATTACAAGAATAAGCTTATGAATAAGGGTTCCGTTTCGATTATTCTATAATTGTTAAACAAGCATTTCTCAATACATTCTCAAGATTTTCTTAAGCTTAAGGCTTATGTTTGTAAGCTTATTAAAATATTATTCTCAAGTCAATTTGGTATGTTGGGTTTATTCATGTTCATCCTTCTGTCTGCCAGTCTGTCCATGTATTTTTGTAAACAATGTACAGGTATTAATTATTAAAATTTTAATTAAAATTATTAATTAACAATGTACAGATATTACGTATTAATTGTCCAATTCAGATGCAATTTTTCACAAATCCTATGTTTTTCCCAAGGACGAATCCTATTGAAATTGGTGAGAATCGGATAAGATTTGGATATAGCTCCCATATATCCGATGTCCGATTACATAAACATTGTACACCAAATCCGTAATATCAGTCCGAATCAAATATATTTTAGCACACAAGGCCAGATTCAGTCCAGAAGTAGGTCTGGCAATTTTGGGAATATTGATTCAGATTTAGCTATAGCTCTCATATATATTTTAGTCCGATCTCAAGTTAATTTTGCGCAATATATGTAATGTTCGTCCAAATGAAGTGGATTTAGAGAAAATCGATTCAGATACAGCTATAGCTTCCATATATACGTTTCATCCGATTCTGTGTTTAATTTTGGTACTAAATATCACTTACAGCTCAGAAATACCTCTGACATATGGATCGATATCGGTACAGATTTGAACATAGCTCCCTATACATATCTTGATCCGTTTTGACCCAACAAATTAAATATATTCTGTATCAGTGAAAAATTCTAAGTCGATTATTCGATGTCCGTCTGTCTGTCCGTCGGCCTCTTGCAATCACGCTATCTATCGAACGAATATAGATAGAAGGCTAACATTTTGGTAGTTGGTTAGGTTAAGTTCGTAAATGCGTCCTGTAGGTCCATGTTTTCGTATGGTACCCATGTAAAAGTTCCTCCCATTATTCGACATTTGTATGGTATAAGAGACATTATAAACTGGAATTGTTTCAAATTTCATATTAGAAATTCCTAATGGATACTACAACCTATGACGGAAATTTTTCTATGTGGACCTACATTATCACCTTAGCACCCACATAACGATACCACCCAATACTCGGTATTTTGATGATACTGGCGAAATTATTCAGCGCAACTGCTTCACATTTTGTATTTCAAGCTCCTAATGGGCACTGCAACCTATGACGGAAAATTGTCTATGTAGGACAACGCCTTCGTATAGCCCCCATATAATGGTCCCGATATTCGGTATAATTATGATTTTAGTGACAGTTTTTACCGGAATTGTTTCAAATTTCGTATTTGCCGTTCGTAATAAGACGGACAATTGTCTATGCGGGTCCACGTCCTCCTAATCCCCCATATATAAAATATTAAGTATTTTAATACTACTACTAGCTTCTTCTTTATACCCCAGCCATATGCATAGAGAGAGTATATATCATTTGATACGGCCAAAACGTGTCCCATCAAAATAACGGTTTTTGAATGTAGGTCTCTTTGGATCAAATCTGAGAATACTTGAAGTCGATCTAACGATGTCCGTCCGTCCGTACGTCTGGCTTGCAGACTGGTGCGCACGATAGGACTATCGACTCGAAGGGACTATCGGATTTTGTTCAAACTTGGTACATCGTAATATTATTATCAAACCTAGATCGGGTCGGAGATGGGTAATATCGGTCCTCTCCTTCTGGCACCTCCTCCACAAAAGGTCGGAATTTTCAAAAAAAAAAAAAAAATATTTTACTGCACAGAAAGAGAAAGAATAATCCGATTTTACTCCAACCTTGTAAATTTTAATATTTTCATCAGTGCTAGGTCAGGTGCGAAAATGGTCAATATCCATCAAGTATCTCCTCCACGAATGGTCAAATTTTTGAATATCCACGAAGCTCATAAAACGCGAAATTAAGATCCGATTCCATTCAAACTTGGTACATGTCAATATTTCTATCAACACAAAATCTGTTATAAATATTGTAGAGATCCGAACTTTTCTTTTGGTACTTCCCCCACAAAGGGTCAAAGCTTTAAATAAACAAAACGATTATAAAGTCCGAAATAAGCATCTGGTCTCTTCATATTTCACACATCCCATCATTTCTACTAACACACGATCCGCTACGAATATGGGTTACATTGGATGGGTTACATTTCTTCTGGCATTTCTCCCACAAACGGTCCAAATTTTGAATATCCATGAAACTCATAAAACGCGAAATTAACAACTGATGCCATTCAGACTTGGCATATCTCAACGTTTCTATCAACAAAAAATCTGTTATAAATATGGTAGAGATCCGAACATTTCTTCTTGTACCTCTCCCACAAAGGATCAATGTTCTGAATAACCAAAACGATTATAATTTCCGAATTTCATATTTCACACATCCCACTATTTCTACTAACACAAGATCTGCTATGAACATGGGATATATCGGTCTACCCCGATATGGGGTTCAAGATTTTGAAAAACAAAACGCTCCAAATTTCACACACACAAACATTTTTGCCAATATAAAATCTGTTGTGAAGATGATATATATCTGCGAACTCCTTTGAGTACCTCGCCCACAAAGGTTCACAATTTTCAATACATTTATCTGTCATAATTTGCGAAACACGACAGCGATTCTTTAGAACCTGTTATATCTAAATATTTGTATTAACCAGAAACCTGAAATATGGAATTAATAATTTCACATAAAATTGGATATAAATGTTCGGTTTTCTTGTCATTTTGCCCAAACCAATATTTTTATCTGTGTTAGATGAAGTATGAAAATGGAATACTTCGGTCGACTATATCTGTTACCTAACGCACATTTTAACATTTTCTAAAAATTACCACATGTCTCATATTTAATGAAGACAGTTGTCGATATAGTGCAAACCTGGCACGTAGCAAAATGTATATCATATTTATTTAGGTCCGATATGAAATGGACAATATTGGTTCATTCCTTCGGAACCTACTCCATAGAGGCTCAACTATTTAAATAATCATAACAGAAGGCAAGATATATTTAAATAATGGAGCATTGGTTGAGCGTATATATCTGTCGGCACACCGTCTGATACTTTTTAACTTGTTTATCTGTGAGGTCAATTATTTACTTTGAAAATTTCGACCTTTTGTGGGGCAGGTACCAGAAGGAGTGGACCGATATTGCCCATCTAAGAATTCGAATTAAGTTTGATAATAATATTATGATGCACCAAGTTTGGATCAACTCGGATACTTCCTTCGAGAGTTATCGAGCACACCAGCCAGACAGACAGACGGACGGACGGACATTCCTAGTTTTACTCCAAATGTCCTTAAACGGATCTGGTCCAAAGAGATTTAGGATCTAAAATCTTTATTTCAATGAAGTACGTGTTGGCGGCCAGAAAGACAGACGGATACCTATAGATCGACTCCAGATGTCCTGAAAAGGGTTTGGCCCATAAAGACATACTGTCAAAAACAGTTATTTCGTTGAGCCAGATTTTGGTCGTATCAAATGACATATATCCTCTCTAGCCATATGGCTGAGGGTATACAAATTACGTTTTGTCGCACAGTGTTATTGTTTAAAATAATGATTTCTCCATTATACTATTTAGTAGAATCGAGTCAGAAGCTTTAAAATAACCCCTCAATATATTCCTCTGTAATACACCTGCCAAAATTCTATGAAATGATGTAACTATTTCATTCTGAAAGATTTGGGCTCGCGCATGTATAATAAACAACAAATCCGAAATAAAAATTTTTAGTGTAAATTTACCATTCTGAATTGAGTGGGTATTGCACAACAGCTCCAACAGCTCTACAAAGGTATCTGTTGTATCGATGGTACACAAAGTGAAAGAAAGTTTTACAGAAAACAAGCAAAACATGCCTGTCGACGAACAATTGCATGGTAGTCGAAACGCTCTCTGGATAGCTGGCTGGCTGACTGACTGGTTCACTAAAGCCAAAAGCAGCGCATGTTACAAAACCGCGACCACAATGAACGCAATGCAACGCGTGTTCCATGGAAACGCCAAAATGTTCACAAAAAAGCACCACAACGGAAAGGAAAATTGGGCAAGGGTGTTAGCTTGGTTGTGCCTCTCAGCGAGGGGTGGGGGGAGTACGGGGGAAAATCGGAATTCTGAAACTGATCGTATCGGTGCTGCTGATGGAGTTCACAAAACAAAAATATACAAAGGGATTGGGTGCTGCTGGAGAATTGCAAACAAATACAATGATTGCAAAATGGAGTGAAAGTATATCTGAGTGCCTTGCTGCGGGGTGCATTGAAATGCATTTTAAAGCACCTCCATGTCCCTACCCATCCTACCCAAAATCAATACAAAGACAAACGAAAAAATGGAGGCGCAAATTTTCGGCTTGTATTTGGTTACCAAAACAACAATGCCCACTACCACCACCACCACTAGCAGCAGCAACAACAAAAACAATGGCACACAACAACATTTCGCGAAAACGCGAACCATCATCATACAACAACAACAACTACAAACATTGTTTTACTTGCTGCCAAATAAAATCGATTTTGAATGTTGATTGTATTCACACAAAGGGCCAGGGGAGAGGAGCAATGGGGCGGAGGAGAGAGGCACAACGACATCCATCCATTCACACAAAACCCAGGCATGAATCCCTTTCACGGCAAGGCCTTCATTCCATGCCAAATGCACTGCACGCCAATGCAATGCCAGCCGCCATCGTGTGATGCATTTTCGCAATTAAATGATGGAAATACATGGCAAGAACAACAACAGCAACACTAATACCAACAACAGATAACGCCAGGCCAGGCCATGTCCTGTGACAGCGGCATTGGCTGATGGCTGCTGGCAAACACAAAATAAACCAAAGCGCATAGCGACACCACAGAAAACGCACAAATTTCAAAATAAAAGTAATTGAAGCACTCCACTTACTATTCATTCGTCAGCCAAACACAGAGGAGGAACACAAACAAAAAAATTTAAATGTGAATGGCCCCAATGAGGATAAAAAGAACGGGGAGTGCGGGGAAGGATAACCAAATGGAGGATACCGATATTTTATTTGAAGCTGTTATTCTACCTCCAGGTATTTTGCAAGGTGTTTGGGTAGGTCCTTCAGAAGACCAACGAATTTGGGAGAGGAAATACCAAGAAGTAAGAAGAATGCACATATTTTGTGAATTTAGTGGTTTACAATGTCTAACTGCAGACTTTTGCATAAACAACAGATAGAAATAAAAATCGGAGTTTTGACGGCAAAATACATTCCATCCATCATAGGATGGAGGGCTATTTATACCCTTCACCACACTGTCTTCAGGGTACTATGTCTTTGTACCTTTATGCGTAACACAGAGAAAGAAGCAAGATTGACCCATAGTTCTTTTTGATGGTCTGCATAGAATCGATTTTTAAATGTCCGCCCGTCCGTCTGTCCTTGTATTTTTGTCACATTTATTGCCCGAACGCTCGAAATTTTGCACAAATCATTCGTTTGCCCAAGAACGTACCCTATTGAAATCGGTGAAAATCGGTCAAAATTTAATTATAGCCCCCATATGTATCCTCTTCCGCTTTGCTTTTTATTGTTCGCCAAATGTGTAATATTAGTCCAAATAGGATGCCAAGTACGACTACATTGAGCCTAGAAATAAGTACGTCAAAATTGGCGAAAATCGGTTCAGATAAAGCTATAGCTCCCTTATATATAGGATGAGATGAAAAAACTGCAACCAACTTCAGACAGGTATAATTTCTAAGCCACTCTTCCAACAGCTGTTAAAATTATTCCAGTGACAGCTCATTATATTGTTTACAAGCGTACAAAAGCATTTTGATGAGATTTTTGCAGAAGAAAAGTTATTGGTGATGGAATTCAAGCGTAATAGTGTGATTTCTTTATATTTGGCTGAAAGCCACAAGTGGATATCATTAGAGGACTCCAGCATTTAAATGTGAATAAATCTTTTGTGTCTTGTACCATCGCTCATTACCGTGATACTACTAGCGTAGCCCGACGTCAAGGAAGTGGACGAAAGAAAACAGCAACATCAGCAGAAATGTTTCGAAAAGTAAAGAAGCGAATTGATCGAAATACGCGTGGCAGTGGCCGAAAAATGGCTCGTGTGCTGAACATATCGCAATATTCCATTCGGCAAATATTGAAAAATAAGCTTGGGATAAAGCCATTGAAATTTCAAAAATTTAAAGAACTTACACCGCAACAGAAAGAAAATAGACTCTAAAGAGCTGCTTCGCTTGGCCGAAGGTGATGAACTGCCGAATTTGGTTTTCTCCGATGAGAAAACTTGACAAAGAGGTCAGCTGAAAATGTGCACCTTCGGTTGGCCAACAGAACTCAAGCACCGGGCATGGTCATGATGTGGGCCGCCATAACAGTTGATGGTCGCTCTTCGCTCTTATTAATCGACGGTGGCATAAGAATAAATGCCGAATATTATCGCGAAAATATTATGGAGGGCGTATTAAAGCCTTGAGCACGCAAACATTTTGGCCGCAGACCTTGGACATCCCAACAGCACGCTCCACCCAAGAATGGTTACAAAATGAGATTCCTCGCTTCATTTCCAGCGCACAATGGCCACCAAAATCTCCGGGGTCAAAATACCGCAGAGCAACATTCCGGCAGCGTGTGACGGTTTCATTGGACGTTTGAAGGCCATGATTCGTGCCAAAAGTGACCAATTCGAACAAATCTAAAATAATTCTAAAAATTATTCGCGCCACCCAAGAATGGTTACAAAATGAGGTTCATTTCATTTCCAGCACTCAATGGCTACCAAAATTTCCGGATACCAATCCGTTGGACTATTGTGTCTGGAGTATTTTGGAAAGCAAGGTTGGCACTAAAAAATACAAAATACCTTCGCCGGGAATATGCCAAAATACCTCGGAGCAACATTCGGGCAGCGTGTGACGGTTTCATTGGCTGTTCGAAGGCCATAATTCGTGCCAAAGGTGACCAATTCGAACAAATCTAAAATTATTCTAAAATTTGATGCGATTTCCGATATTTTTTGCTTCCATTCGATAGAATTTAAAAAAAAAATGCAAAAATTATGGCGTTTGACTTTGTTGCAGTTTTTTATCTCACCCTGTATATCATTTGATACGGCCAAAACCTGCCTCATCGAAATAACGGTAGGTCCCTTTTGTTTAAGTTTCAGGACATTTAGAGACAATGTAAGGGTGTCCGTCCGTCTGTCTGGGAGCGGTAATTCTCCAAGAGAGCATTAGATTTGATTTAAGCTTGGTACATCGTAACATTATTGTCAAGCTTAGGTCGAGTTTAAAGATGGGCTATATAGGTCCCGGCACTTCTGGTACCTCCCCACAAAAGAACAACATTTTCATGGAAAACAATTTTTCGTACACAACAGGAACCGATCATCTAAATGTTTTGAAATTTTGCAAATCCCAATATTTATGGCAGTGCTATATAAGGTGCGAAAATGCACAATATCGACTATCATGTACCTCCTCCAAAAAGGATCAAAATTTTGTATAATTATAACTCTAATTAAATACGAAATAAGCATCCGATTCTCTTTAAATTGCATGCCTCTAAATATTTCCAACAATGGAAGTCCTGATATGAAGGTGGGATATATCGGTTTACTCCCTCTGGTACCTCCCCTTCGGAGGGTCAAAAATTTGAATAATCCTTTCTCTTTTAATTTGCGAAATAAGCATCAGATTCTCTTCAAATTTTATAAATGACAATATTTTTGTCAACACATAATCATGTGTGAAGATGGAATATATCGGTTCACTCCCTCTGGTACCTCCCCCGCAAAGGGTCTAAATTTCGAACATTCATGAAACTCACAAAAAACACGAAATTAACATACTATTCTATTCAGACTTCAATTTTTACGCTTTCCAATGTTTTTATTAACAAAATATCTGCCTGAAGATGATAGATATCGGTCCAACCCTCTGATTTGCTCCAAACCTGGTAAATCGTAATATTATTGTCAAACTTAGATCTAGTTCGGAGATGGGTCCACTCCTTCTGGTACCTCCCACACAAAATGTCAAAATTTGCAAAGAAAATAATTTACTGCACAGAAAGAGAAAGGATAATCCGATTTTGCTCCAACTATGCGAATCCTAATATCTACATCAGAGCTAGGTCAGGTGCGAAAATGGACAATATCGGTTCACTCCATCAAGTGCCTCCCCCACAAAGGGTCAACATTTTTAATAATTATAACTCTTATAAAATGTGATGTAAGTGTCTGATTGTCTTCAAATTACACGCATCAAAATATTTGTATTAACCCAAGGTCTGGTGTGAAGATGGAATATATCGGTTCACCGTTACTGGAAGCTCCCCCATAAAGAGTCAAAATTTTGAATAAATATTTTTCTTGTAATTTGCGAAATAAGCATGCCATTTTCTTCAAATTTCATACATCCCAATATTTTTGTTAACACATAATCATGTGTGAATATGGAATATATCGGTCCACCCCTTCTGGTATCTCCCCCACAAAGGGTCAACATTTTGAATATTCATGAAACTCATAAAATACGAAATTAACATCCGAATCCATTCAGACTTGGCACATCTCGATACTTCCGTCAACTCAAGATCTGTTATAAAGATTGTAGAGATCGGACCATTCCTTCTGCTACCTCCCCCACAAAGAGCCAAAGTTTTAAATAACCAAAATGATCATAAAATCCGATATAAGCATCCGGTTTTCTTCATATTTCACACATTCAATTATTTCTACTAACTCAAAGTCAGTTCAGTATTTATATTTTAACTTAAACCCCTTGCCTAAGCCTCATTCATATTATTGTGTTATTCCTTACTGTTTCGGAAAAGTATAGAACAACATCCACATGTTGATCTTGGGTTACCATCATGCTTAGCTTTTGATTGACACGGCCGGTCAACCAACCGAAAACATGGAAAGAGTGTGAATTTGTATTCGGCTTGATTTTCCATTAAAGTATTCATTGAATATATAAATTTTTTGGCAATTCTTTCTTTTAGCCGAAAATGTTTTTGTGTCAGGAATTTAAAAACGAAAAAAGTGTGCCGGACACAAAAGCACACACAACAACAACGACAACAAAATCTCGATTTGCTATCACATAGCTCATCACCAGAGTCCATAGATTTTCAGAGGTTTATATTTTTCGCAGAGAGCTTTCTTTCTTTCTCTTTTTTGTTGTAATGTAAAATGTAAATTTTCATTAATTAAATGCATTTCTATTTGATGCACACATACACATGCGAACACTCATGTATGTGTGTGAGAACATTCATTCACATCCTAGTACAATTACATTCTGTTCAACCGGTAGCGTCAACTATTTGCTTGCCTTTGTGTGATGATGACATATTGGGGTTTGACTAAAAGGGACTTTTGTGCGGTGGCCGTTTCACACATATGTAAGGATCCGCTGTATCCCCAGCTTTGAGATATCGTGTGTAATGATAAAACAAATGTATCTATGTGTCCAACAGCTCCAATACTTAGAGTGTCACATTAATGCATTAGTGTCAAATGTGTGGAGATATGATATAGTTTTGGTGATTTATAAAAAGTTCAATTGATATTTGGCTCTTCATTTTCCTTAAAATAATTAAATTTTTTTGTAAAAAAATAATTTTTAACGAACTGTCGTTACTAGTTTTGTGTTGTGGTTCATGTAAAATTATGTGTAATTTTCTTCTAACTATGTGAATTATTACGAATTTAGACGAACGAAGAATTGTTTTCGCTTTTGGAATGGGAACGGACACACAAGAGTGCCTCGATGAATGTCATATCAAATATCGAATTTTTGGCTAAAATATAAGTTCACTAATAAGTTCATCTTTTCGAACATGACAAACATTTAAAGTGATACGTCATTTTGATTCTCAAACAGGAGGGAAGGTTCTACTCCAATTTTTAAATTAATATGCTGTAGATCGGAATTTTGTATTCTCTGTATTTTTGTATTGGCCGGATCCGGTCAATTTTGGATTTTTTGAGATCTTGTAGTCTATAATTTTGAAATATTTCAGAAAAAATTGCTTAATAAAATGGGCTAAGGTGTTCAATTATGATATTACTCCCATCTGTTATTTTTGTATAATTTAGTAAAACGAGTGGCTAACGCATAGTGTGAGATCCTCAAAAGCTGAGATTAATTCAGGGAAGAATTTATATTATCCCTAGCATGGTTGATATTAAAATTGGGACATATCGATCCACGTTTCTGTATGGCCCCCATATTGCCTGATTTTTATTAATTTTAATATTTTGACCACAATTTTAAACGAAATCATGTGCTACTTCACATTTCGAGTTCTGAGTAGATATAATCTTGCTCCAGGTATAGTCACAAAATTACAATTTTAAACCCAATCGTGAGAAATACGATATTTTGGTTTAAGAACTGACAGAATCTCTCCCTGCTAAATTTTCCTCTATTATATATAGGCCCTATATAACGTTATTTGCTAATTTTAGCGATTTAACTATGTCCGTCCGTCTGTGGAAATGACTCTAGCTTTCGAACGAAATAAAATAGGTTGATAAATTTTACTCAAATGTATATTATGTCTGCAGGATTTTGTGGTCCACCTAGGTCTACGTTTTGGTAGAGCTTCAATATAATGGTACCTCCCTATTTTCGGTATATTGGTTACTTAAGCGAAATTATTCACCGGAAATGTTTCAAATTTGGTACTTGAAGTTGGTAATGGATACTATAGTCTATGACAGAAAATTGTCGGTGTCCCCGCCTTCGTATATTTTGATGATTTTAGCGACATTATTAACCGGAATTATTTAAAATTTCGTATTTTATGTTCGTAACGGGTACTACAGCTTATGGCAAAAAATTTCGTATGCAGGTCCAAGTCTTTATATAGCCTCCATATAACGGTACCTCCAGATATTCGGTATTTTCATGATTTCACCAACATTATTCACCGGAATCGTTTCAAGTTTCGTATTGGAAGATCTTATTGGTTACTAAAACCCATGACAAAGTTTTCCATGTCTTCCTATATCCCCCCTATGACGGTTTTCATTTAAGTGGTAGTTTCCGATTTATTTTTTCTTCAATTTCCTTCGAAATGGAATGGAGGGTATTAAAAGTTCGGCCCGGTCGAACTTATCTGCTTTTCTACCTATTATACTTCATCTAATACAGATAAAAATATTGGTATGTGCAGCATTTAAAGGAAATCGAACATTTATATCCAAAATTATGCGAAATCATAAATTCCGATGAATTACATATTCGTATCAGATTTCTGGTTAAGAGAAATATTTAGATATAGTAAGTTGTAAAGAATCGCAGACCAGTTATGACAGATATAAGATAATTGGAAATTGTGACGCATTGTGGATAAGGTACCAGAAGGGGTTGGCAGTTTTTTATCATCTTCACAACATGCGTTAGCAAAAAGGTTTGTATGTGGGAAATCTGAGGAGATGATTTTGTTTTTAAAATCTTGACGCATTTTGAAAGCATTGAGCATTTGTTTTTTTAATCTTGAACCTATGTGGAGGAGGTATCAGAAGAAATGGTGCGGTCTCCAACATCTTTATAACAGATCTTGTGTTGATGGAAATGTTGAGATATATCAAGTCTAAACGGAATCGAACGTTATTTTCGCGTTTTATTGTGACCCTTTGTGGGGAAGGTATCAGAAGGAGTGGACCGATATATCCCATCTTCACAACAGATCTTGTGTTAGTATAAATAATTGGATGTGTAAAATGTAAAGAGAACCTGATGCTTATTTCGCGTTTTATGACCTTCATGGATTTGCAAAATGTTGACCCTTTGTAGGAGAAGTACCAGAAGGAATGGTCCGATCTCTATAGCAGATTCTTTATTGATAGAAATATTCAAATGTGCCAAGTCTAGATGGAATCGGACGTTAATTTTTCATTTTCAATTTCGACTTTTTGTGGGGGAGGTACCAGAAGGAGTAGACCAACATATTCCATCTTAACACCACACCCTGGGTTAATAAAAATATTGGGATGTTTGAAATGTGACAATCGGACTCTTACATCACATTTTATAAGAGTTGTAATTATTCAAAAGTTTTACTCTTTGTGGGGAGGTACTTGATGGAGTGGACCGATATTGTCCATTTTCGCAACTGACCTAGCACTGATGCAAATAGTAGGATATGCAAAGTTGGAAAAGAATCGGATTATGTTTTTTCTTTCTGTGCACTAAATTATTTTCTTTGAAAAAGTTAACATTTTGTAGGGGAGGTACCAAAAGAAGTTGACCGATATTACCCATCGCCGAATTCGATCTAAGTTTGATAATTATATTACGATGTACGAAGTTTGTTTCAAATCGTATACTGCCTTCGAGAGTTAATGTGCGCACTAGCCAAGCGGACAAATGTCCTGAAACGGATTTGGTCCAAAGAGATCAGTTCTAGGAAATGAACAATACCATCAAGTACCTCCAGCACAAAGGGTTAACATTTGGAATAACTATAACTCTTATAAAATACAAAATGAGTGTCCGTTTCACTCATCCTAATATTTTCACTAACACAAGATCTGCAGTAAAAACGGGATATATATGTCCACTCGTTCTGGTACCTCCCTCACAACGGATCAGTAATCAGCATCCGATTTCTTTAAAACTGGGAATATCAAAATATATCTATCAATGCAAGATTTGTTGTAAAAATTTAACATGTCGGACCACTTCTTCTCGCACCTCCTCCACAACAGGTCGAATATTTGAATAATTATATTCTCATTAAATGCGAAATAAGCATCCGATCCTCTTCAAATTTCACAGAACCCCACATTTTTGATAACACAAGATTTATCATTCTGGTATCTCCCCCACAACGGGTCAAAATTTTGAATACTCACATCTCTTATAAAATGCGAAATAATTATACGCTTATCTTCTTCTCTTCTCAGCGATTATATTCAAACTAAATATGTTATAAATATTTCTGCAACCAGACATCTGATGTGAATATGGAATTTATCGGCTTATTCCTTCTCGAACGTGCAAAGGTTAAAATTATGATTAACACTTACTCCCAAGAAATTGGTTGATATCCGATTTTCTTCTACTTTTTCACATCCAAATATTTTTATCAGTATTAGATGAAGTGGAATGATTTGTTCCAATAAATCTGTTAGCTCACGCGTATTTCAACAGTTTCCAAAAATGGTCATATATATCAAACAATGTGAGTCGAAACATGTTTTATAGACTAACATTGGCCGATAATATATATAATGTTTATCTGTCGGCAAAACCGACTGATTTTTTTAACTTGTATTAGATGCACTTGAAATTTAAATAGAATATTTCTTATTACAATTTTTATCCATTTAAATAGTTAAAACAAGCTTTCGCATTATTAAACACTTGTCTACACGCCAAAGTATTTAATTGTTTGAAGCCCCTAAGTAGCCACATGCCGGCCCGACGTGCAAAAGTCTTAACGGTCACGCAAAGAAAAAACTAATTGTCTTGAAAAAGTTGAGCCTGAATGTTGGTGTGGGTGTTATACGCCATTGATCTGTTTCACAATGTAAGTCGTTGAAAAGCTGGCTCATATTGAATTTTTCATTGTAAGGTTGTGTGTCTAGTAGATATGACATTCTGTTTGAAACCACAGAGCGAGGACTGATAATAAATTCTGAAAAAAATGTGTAAGGATGGTGCTAGTGTTTAAGTTCGACTACACGTATTTCAAAAAATTTCCAAATCTAGCAGAAACTCTTTATAAGACATCCGGATAAGAACAGTATTTCAGTTGGGTCCATCAAATTTTTATCATAAGGCCAACTATATTTAATGTTGGCCTTTTTCACCTCCCTCCATCATAGATAGTATAGAGGGTATGTTAAGTTCATCATTCCGTTTGTAACTTCCAAATAATAAGTTTGGACCTAACAAAGTATATACATTCTTGATCAGCGTCCACCTGCAATCTGTTGTAATCACGATATAGTCAAAACGAAATAAGATAAGAAGCTAAAGTTTGGCTCAGATCAGTCTTTTGTCTGCAGGCAGGTCAAATTCGAAGATTGGCTATATCGGTCCACCATTTTTCAATGGAATAGTGGGAAATTCTACACAAAGAGTTATTTCTGAGTAATTTACCCTTAGAAAGGTCTACGATATCAAATATCCCCCATATAACGGTACCTTCCGATATTCGGTAATTTGATTATTGTAGCTAAACTTTTTAATGGAATTGTCGTAATGGCTATTGAAAATTTTGATCCGATGTCGGGGAGGTGCCAGAATAAGTGGACCGATATATTCCATCTTCAGACCAAATCTTGGTTTGGAAATATTGGTATGTGCAAAATTTAAAGAGAATCAGGTACTTAATTCTCATTTTATGGGAGATATAATTATTCCAAAATTTGATCCTTTGTGGGGAAGATGCAAGAAAGAGTGGTCCTATATATTCCATCTTGACACCAGATTTTTTTTAGTAGAAATATTGGAATTTTTGAAATTTTAAGAGAATCCCCATTTTATGATCGTTTCTGTTATTCAAAATGTTTGACCCTTTGTGGCGAAGGTACCAGATCTTGTGTGGAGATATATCTAGATGTCACGAGTTTGAAAGGAATCGGATGCTCATTTCGCGTTTTATGAGCTTCATGACTATTCTAAATGTTTTACCTGTTGTGTACGAGGTACCAGAACGAGTGGACCGATATATCCCGTCTTCGCACCAAATCTTGTATTAATGAAAATATTAGGATGTGTGAAATATGAAGACAATCGGTGCCTTTCTTTTTTTGTGAGGTAAATAATTTTATCTAAAAATTTTGACCTTTTGCGGGAGATATTTCATGGAGCGGACCGATATTATCGATTTTCGCACCTGATATAGTACTGATGCGAATATTAGGATTTGCAAAGTTGGAGTAAAATTGGATTATCCTTTCTCTTTCTGGGCAGTAAAATAAATATTTTTTTTTTGAAAATTTCGACCTTTTATGGCCTCTCCCTTAGAGGAGTCTCCGAACTCGATCTAAGGTTGATAATAATATTGCGATATACTTAGTTTACACATAAGCAGATATTTCCTTCCAGAGTTGTCGTGTGCACCAGCCAGCCAGATTCACACAAGGAGTTCTTTTTGAGTACTTTACCACCTAGAAGATAATTTTCTATATAGGTTCGCGATACCGTATAGCCCTCAAATCACGATACCCACCGAGATTCGGAATTTGATGATTTTAACGACATTTTTACCAGAATCGTTTCAAATTTGGTATTTGAAAGTCGTAATGGGTACAGCTTCTGACAAAAAAAATGCGTGTGCAGGTCCATGTCTTCGTATAGCCAATATACCTCCCGATATTCGGTATTTTGATGATTATAAGGACTTTATTCACCGGAACTGCTTAAAATTTCATATTGAAAGCTCGTAATGGGTACTACAGCTTATGACAAAAATTGCGTATGCAGATCCATGTCTTCGTATAGCCCCCTCGTATAGCCACGATACCTCCCGATTTTCGGTATTTTGATGATTATCGGGACATAATTCATCGGAATTGTTTCAAATTTTGTATTTGAAATTAGTAATGGGTACTACAACCTATGACGGAAAATTGCCTATTTAGCCCAATTACCTTCATTTGGCCCACATATAAGAACACAAGCCCTTATTCGGTATTTTGTTAATATTACCGAATTGTTTTAAATTTCCTATTTAATGTTCATAATGGGTACTACAGCCTATGTCAAAAATTACTTATGCAGGACCACATCTTCGTAAAGCCCCTAAAACCCGTTTTCCTTAGAGCGGTATTTTCGACAGATTTTTTTATTTATTTATTTATTTTTTTTTTTTTTTTGAAAATTTTCAAGTTCCTTCGAAATGGTGGAAGGTATTAAAAGTTCGGCCCAGCCGTACTTTGCTGCTTTTACTTGTTTGATTTAAAATAATTTGTTTCCCACCTGCGTCCCATCTCAACCATCTAGTCCGTCGTTCTTCCTTCAAATTAGCAGAAGTCTAACATTCCACTTCGTCTAGCATTCAATGAAATTTAGCTGCTGCAAAAAAAGGAAACCAATATCTTGGTTAGTTTTGCAAACCATTCGTTGTTGATGGTCGTAGTGGTCTTGGCTGTGGTAGCCCCACATGTGGTTAGGTATTTTAATGCTCTTAACCACTGATTCCAAGTCTACAAGACATATCAATGAATTCTAGTTGGTTAGGGTAGATACGTCCCCCTTTCCCGCTCAGGGCATGACATTAGTTACAAGACCACCATTAGAAATGTCATCGAATATTGAACAACTAATCCGCATTAGTTGGGGTTTCGTCTATTAAATCTGTGTTGTAAACATTTAATTTGTCAATTACATTGTTGTTCGTGTTGTTGTGGAAAATTCCACCTCCTACTGTGCGAAGGAAAATTTCCCAACAAAAGAAAAATCAATGTAGCTACTGTTATTTGAGCTTTGTGACAAATTGCGTAAAAGTAGCTAATAAAAGATTTAGATCTGCAATGTGTCTACTTTGTGCTTTGGACATTTGTTAGTTGAGTTTTAATGCAACATTCTAGTATTCCGCATAGAGAGGGGATGGGAAAGGATGTAGTAGCTTCGATTAAATTCTTTCGTTAAACAAAAGTTAATACTCAACACTTCAATTGTTGGCTAGGAGCGATTTTTTTTGCTCTGTTTCGTTTTATTTTTGTAACTTTATTTGAGCTCTTGTTTTATTTTGCTTTTATTTCCTCCTCTCTTGTTTTATTTTTTGTGCTGTTATTTACAAAACTTTTAGAATAATTCTCAATGGCCATAGAAATTTACCAAGTGATGTGGAAATTAATGATGGTCATATTTATTGATGCATCATCGGCAGCAACAATCTACGGTTCAGCAAAGCTGAAACCTGATGTGTGCTCTGAAACAAAAATCAATCATTGTTAACCCTTTGTTGTGGGGCGAAATTCATTTTTGGGGAAAATATATAAAAAGTAAACAAAACAGGTCAATTAAAGGTTGACCTCAATAAACTTTTCCCTGTCGTCCTGGGTTGTTCCATCGTACCATGCAATTGGGTGTCCAATATTGACATGGAGTTCAGTGGATGACACCAACAAATTTTGGAGTTTTTCGTAACAAATTTTGACGGCATTTCAAACATAAAAATAATGAATGGACCCGAATAGTTCGCAAGAATTCTCAATAGTTTGAAGGTATGAAATATGACAAAGACATTTACTAGCTAATTTGAAAATTAGCCACGTATTCAAAAAAAAATGTGTCGTATATATGAGATAAAGTTTGCTATATATACAATATCTTGGATATCAGCATCAATGTAACGGAAATGTAAATGGAAATTTTTGCATATCCGATTTGGTCCAAACTTGGTACATCGTAATATTTTTGTCAAACGTAGGTCGAGTTCGGATATGGGCAATATCGGTCCACTCTTTCTGGTATCTCCCCCACAAAACCGCGAAATTTTCAAAAAATATATTTTTTGCACAGAAAGAGAAAGGATAACCCGATTTTGCTCCAACTTTGCAAATCCTAATATTTCCATCAGTACTAGGTCAGGTGCGAAAATGGACAATATCGCTCCACTTCATCAAGTACCTCCCCCACAAAAGGTCAAAACTTTGAATAATTACAACTCTTATAAAATATGATGCAAGAGTCCGATTGTCTTCAAATTTCACACATCCTACTATTTTATGAACCCTAGATGTAGTATTAAGAAGGTCCACTCCTTCTGGTGGTACCTCCCTCACAAAAGGTCGAAATTTTAAACAACCATTAAGCTCATAAAACGCGAAATTAACATCCGATTCCATTTAGATTTGTCACATCTGCATATTTCTATTAACACAGGATATGTTATAAAGACGGCAGAGATCGGCCCATTCCTTCTGATACCTCCCCCACAAAACGTTGAATGAAAGCGAAATAAGTAATTAGAATAAGTTTAGATTTGTTCGAACTGGTCACCTTTGGCACGAATTATGGCCTTCAAACGGCCAATGAAACCGTCACACGTTGCCCGAATGTTATTTTGGTTCATTCCCGGTGAAGGGCTTGCTTGAGGAGATCGACATATTGGTATTTTTTAGTACCAACCTTACTTTCCAAATACTCCAGACACAATACTCCAACGGATTTGTATCCGAAGATTTTGGTGGCCATTGTGCGCTCGAAATGAAGCGAGAAATCTCATTTTGTAACCATTCATGGGTGGTGCGTGCTGAGTGCGATGGTCCTGAGTCCTGTTGGAAAGTCGAAGGTCTGCGGCCAAAATGTTTGCGTGTCCAAGACTCTAGAACGTTTTCGGCATTATTTATTATGCCACGGTCGATTAATACGAGCGGAGGTGAACATCGGCTCTTATGGCGGCCCACACCATTACCATGGGCAGCGCTTGAGTTCTAGTGGCCAAGCGAAGGTGCACACTTTCAGCTGACCTCTTTGGAAAGTAAACACGATCATTTTATTTGTTTACAAACTGCTGGACAACGAATGTTTTCTTATCGAGAAAAATAAATTCGGCAGTTCACCACTTTCAGCCAAGCGAAGCAACTCTTTAGCTCTTTTGAGTCTATTTTCTTTCCGTTGCGGTGTAAGTTCTTGCACTTTTTGGAATTTCAATGGCATTACCCCGAGCTAATTTTTCAATATCTGCGGAATAGAACGCTGTGATATGTTCAGATCACGGCCATTTTTGGCCACGGCGAGGCGGGTTTCGATCAAGTCGCTTCTTTACTTTTCGAACCATATCTGCTGATGTTGCTGTTTTCTTCCGTCCACTTCTTTGACTTCGGGCTACGCTACCAGTATCACGGTAAGCAGCGATGGTACGAGACACAAAATATTTATTCACATTTAAATGCTGGATTTCTCTAACTATAGTCACTTGTGGTTTTCCAGCCAAATATAAAGAAATCACACTATCACGCTTGAATTCCACGAATAACTTTTTCTGGAAAATTCTCACCAAAATTCTTTTGTACCCTTGTAAACAATATAATGAGCTGTCACTGGAATAATTTTAACAGCTGTCGCACGAGTGCCTTAGAAGTGACAGCAGTCTGAAGTTGGTTGCAGTTTTTTCATCTCGCACTCAATACCCAAATTATTACCACTTAGTACGTTTTAAACAAGTATAGTACACATTTCCAAAACCACCTCTATATCTTAATTCCAGTTACCAACAGAGACTTCAATATAAATGTGTAAGGATTTTAGCCCTATCCCTTCACCCAATACCAGTTAGTGCATTTCGTACAAATTTAGAACGCATTTCCAAACCACCGCCAAATCTCAAACTCAGATCCCGTCATTAATGTAGCACTCAATATCAAATAAAGCTCGTGCTCTTGTAGTACACATTTTCAAAATCACCTCTTTGTCACAAGGGACCCCAATACAAAAATTTCAGAATGCCAGGTTTATCCGTTCACCCTAAACCCAACTGTTCCAAATTTGATACATTTTACTGCAAATCGCAGACTTAGTACAAATGTCCAAAATTACCTACATGTTTCAATTCGAAATACCAACAGAAACCTCAATATCAAATTCGTAATTATAACACTACCCCTTCAACCAATGGCAAATTTAGTACCACTTAGTTATTTTCGCACATAGTTCCAAAGCCAATTTTAATTCTCGAACCTACCACCAACAGAGACCCCCGTGCAAAATTTCACAATTCCACCTTCATCCGTTCACCCCAAATCAAAATGCTCTAAATTAAGTACAGTCGGCACACTTATACACATTTTCAAGACCATATTTATATACTTCCTTTCAAATCTTGATTCTCATACCAAATGCCTAGTTTATAACTCTATCCGTTTAAATAATACCAAATGGTACCATTTTAGAACTCTCGGTACTCCATCGAATTTTTAAAAAACCTTTAGTACATAGATCCTGCACTTTATGAATCCATTTTTTAATAAAGATTATTACATTTTTAGTATATTTTAGTACTTTTCGTACCCTTTTAGTATATATCTCACGTCTGTACACCAATACTCGTCTTCGGTCAAAATTTCAAGATTAAAGCTTCAGCCATTTTATCTGGACGTTAATTCACGGTCAACATTTTGAAAAACCAAAACGATTATTAAATCCGAAATAAGCGTCCGGTTCTCTTCAGATTTTACACATCCTATTACTTCTAATAACACAAGATTTTGACCCCAACAAAGGGTCAAAATTTTGAGTATCCATGAAGTTCATAAAACGCGAAATTAACATTCGATTCCATCCAGAATTGGCAAATCTCAATATGTCTATCAACGCAATATCTGTTATAGAGATGATAGAGATCGCACCATTTCTTCAGGTAATTCCCATTATTCCCCACATTTCTCCCCAACCAAAATGGGTTAAGACTTTCCCTGAAATTCTCCATATCATACATGTAACGAGTCAATCGACAAAAATCACAAAAAAAGAAACAAAAACTCTTATTGCTGTTGAATTTCTACACTTAAAATGTGGATGAGGCTCAACGAAAAAAGAGAAAACAACAAACACAACAATGAACAACAAAAATCTATGGCAATAAACACTGACAATTTACGTTTAGCAGCAGAGTTAACATTTCAAGTGGAACTGGAAACGTAAAATAAACTCTCAAACTGGACATAAGCAACACTTGGCGTTGATACCCTCTAGTGAAGGCAGGTTCAGTTCCGCACTCTTGTTCCTCAAAAAATATTACAACAGTAGCAGCAGCAATCAAAAACAAAAAAAAGTACTGAACGGCAATCAGGATGATAACCAGAAAAAAAGCGGACAAGGACTATAGAGCAACAAAAAATGAAAACAAGAATACCTAACTTTGATGAAGAGGAGGAAATCACAACAAAAACTCATGGAGAAGAACGAAAAGCGGAAAAAAATTGTTAGGATTTGGTTAAAACGGAAAATCCTTCAAGTGTTGCCAAACAACACATGAATGAGCGGCAGTGGCAGCAGCATCGAGCATTGGTGTTCGCCAGCATCAGAAATAAAGGCAATAATATTTTCTAAAAGTCAGCAAAAAACTACTGATACCAACAACAACAACAATGTGGACTACCAACATTGCCATCAATTTGTAGTGGCAGAGAAAAAAATTATAGACCATCATTGGTAACACACCGCACCGCCCGAACCGACCCGACTCGGCACCACAGCATCAGCCACCAACAGTTTGGTTAACATTTTTATAAATTGCCAGTAAAATATCAGTTGAGACCCATATTGGCCTCAGTGCAGTGGCCAGAAATGTTGATGACCATAATACGGACAGTTTTTTGCTGCTGCTGCTGCTGCTGAACGTTTTTTTTTTTTTTTGTTGCTGTTGCTTCTGTAATGCTCCTATCAGACAATGAGTTGTGGACAACAACAGCCAACAGCAAAGCTAGCCGTGGTCATGCGGATAGACATGAAATTTCATGCTGAAATTGTAATGAATCAATCATTGACTGATTTAAGCCTATGACCGACCGAACGAACGACCCATCAAACGATTTAACGGTTGTTGGTTTGTTAAGTTTTACAATTCGTTCATTGATTTATTTACGACCTTTTTACAGACGGATATTTTTTTATAAACAAGAAGTACTCGGTGTTGTTATTTGCTTTGCATCGCATCATGTATGGTCAAGAAGTTATATTGCAATTGAAAAATATTTTTAAAATTTAAATGATTAAAATTTTTAATATGGCACGGAATTTTTATACCCTACACCACATAGTGGTAAGGGTATTATGTTTTTGGGCATTTGTTTGTAACATGGAGAAGGAAACGAGATAGACCCATAGTTACTTTTGAGGATATTCATAGAATCACTTTCTGCGTCGATTTATGCATGCCAGACCTTGTCCATGCATTTCAAAATGCAGGTCGCATTTATTATCCGATTGAGACGAAATTTTCCTAAAAATATTTGTTTGGCCCAAGGACAAACCCTGTTGAAATTGGTGAGGATCGGTTCAAATTTATATATAGGTCGCACCTATATCTTCAACTATTTCAAGTTAATTGACCAATATCAGTCCAAATGTCCTGAATTTTGGCACATCCGACCGCATTCAGTCCAGAAGCAAGTACATCAAATTTGGAGAAAATCAGTTCAGATATAGCTATAGCTCCCATATATATATTTCATCCGATTTCGGTTTAATTGTGCACCAAGTTTCCAATTCCGTCCAAATGTCCTGAATTTTGGCACATCCGATCGCATTCAGTCCAGAAGCAAGTACATCAAGTTTGGAGAAAATCAGTTCACATATAGCTATAGCTCCCATATATACATTTCACCCGATTTTGGTTTAATTGTGCACCAAATGACCAATTTCAGTCCAAATGACCTGAATTTTGCCCGAATTCAGTCTGGTGCTTCAAATTCGGTATAAATCGGTTCAGATATAGCTATAGCTCCCATATATATACTTCATCCCAACACACAATATGCACTCCACAACAACGATCTTTGGTACCAGATATTCGATACAGATCGGTTCAGATTTAGATAAAGCTCTCATAAATATCTTTAACCGATCTTAGGTTTATTGTGCACCAAATAGCTAATATCAGCCCAAATTGTTTCTGGCTCTGCTGGTCCTTGAAAAATATTTTTTAAAAAATATTCTCCTTTGGTCCTTGAAAAATATTATTTAAATAATCCACGTTTCTGACTCTATTGGTCCTTAAAAAATAAAATTTAATATTTCTGACTCTATTGGTCCTTGAAAAATATTTTTTAAAAAATATTCTTCTTTGGTCCTTGAAAAATATTATTTAAATAATCCACGTTTCTGACTCTATTGGTCCTTGAAAAATATTTTTTAAAAAATATTCTCCTTTGGTCCTTGAAAAATATTATTTAAATAATCCACGTTTCTGACTCTATTGGTCCTTGAAAAATATTATTTAATATTTCTGACTCTATTGGTCCTTGAAAAATATAATTTAATATTTCTGACCCTATTGGTCCTTGAAAACTATTTTTTAAAAAATATTCTTCTTTAGTCCTTGAAAAATATTATTTAAATAATCCACGTTTCTGACTATTGGTCCTTGAAAACTATTTTTTTAAAAATATTCTACTTTGGTCCTTGAAAAATATTATTTAAATAATCCACGTTTCTGACTCTATTGGTCCTTGAAAAACATTTTTTAAAAAATATTCTCCTTTGGTCCTTGAAAAATATTATTTAAATAATCCACGTTTCTGACTCTATTGGTCCTTGAAAAATATTTTTTAAAAAATATTCTTCTTTGGTCCTTGAAAAATATTATTTAAATAATCCTCTATTGGACTCTATTGGTCCTTTAAAAATATTTTTTAAAAAATATTCTTCTTTGGTCCTTGAAAAAAATTATTTAAATAATTCACGTTTCTGACTCTATTGGTCCTTGAAAAATGTTTTTTAAAAAATATTCTTCTTTCGTCCTTGAAAAATATTTTTTAAAAAACATTCTTCTTTGGTCCTTGAAAAATATTTTTTAAAAAATATTCTTCTTTGGTCCTTGAAAAATATTGTTTAAATAATCCACGTTTCTGGCTCTGTGGGTCCTTGAAAAATATTTTTTTTTAAATCCACGTTTCTGGCTCTGTGGGTCCTTGAAAAATATCTTTTTTTTTTAAATCCACGTTTCTGCTCTGTTGGTCCTTGAAAAATGTGTTCTTAAAAATCCACGTTTCTGCTCTGTTGGTCCTTGAAAAATGTGTTCTTAAAAATCCACGTTTGTGGCTCTGTTGGTCCTTGTAAAATATTTTTTTTTTAATCCACGTTTCTGGCTCTGTTGCACCTTATTTTTTTAAATCCACGTTTCTGCTCTGTTGGTCCTTGAAAAATGTGTTCTTAAAAATCCACGTTTGTGGCTCTGTTGGTCCTTGAAAAATATTTTTTACAAAATATTCTTCTTTGGTCCTTAAAAAATATTATTTAAATAATCCACGTTTCTGTCTCTGGTCCTTGAAAAATATTATTTAAATAATCTACGTTTCTGACTCTGGTCCTTGAAAAATATTGTTTAAATAATCCACGTTTCTGGCTCTGTTGGTCCTTGAAAAATATTTTTTTAAAAATCCACGTTTCTGGCTCTGTTGTTGTTTGAAAAAATATTCTTTAAAAAATCCATGTTTCCTTTAAAAATATTGGTTGAAAAATAATAATATTCTTAAAAAAAATCCACGTTCCGCCTTAATCCTTAATTCATATTATTGAAAATTAGAGATTTTAACGAGTGTAGTTCTTCAAAAAAAAATTGTTAAGGTCCTCCATTCATTCATCCAATATCCCTGGACAAAAATTTTGCCACAACCATTAGAAACACGACATGAGTGACAACTCTTGACAAAAGTCATTTAATGTCATTAGCCATAAAAACTCACATTAACACCATATTTAACAAAGAAAGGAAATCCTTTTTTATTTCTTAATCTAGGAACATACGAAGGTCGTGGCAACCTCTTGGGGTAAGCCACAAAATTGTACGGCTAGTTGGCCAGTTTTTTTTTAATAAAATCGTAAACTATGCAATCAAGGATATCCAGCAATTACAAGGTTAGCAAGTGTTTAACAGCTGATTTACACACAACACACACATACAGACAAGCAGAAGACGAATTGCATTTAGCAGTCAAGGACATTGCAACAAGATTGTTGTTGCCACGCATGACTTTCTTCGTTTGGGTTGGTTAATCGATAATTTGTATTTCTTCGTTGCCATTGTGCGCCATGACGTTCGTCGCCTGTTGTCACAATGTGTCATGTTGTGTGGTTTATTACGTTATGCCTTAATACAACTTTATGTTCGGAATTATAGTTTTGATGGTCAGAGGAAACCTCAATGGCCATTGGCCATCCAGGGAATCATGTGTCGTTTTGCACCCAGGACTCATTGACGAGCATTATCTATTGCAAGCCGTGACACTCCGGCTCGGAATCGTTAATTGAGGTCGTTATACTAATTAATGTGTTGCATTGTTTCACTAATTGTCCACCGCTGTGATTTGTTATTGGATTAACTTTTCCATTTGTTTTTCACATTTTTTTCAGCAAATGTCGCCGTTCCACCACACCGCAGGTTCCTTTCTGGATCATGGCGATTTCCATAGTTTGAACTGATAAAAGAGTAGTCCTGCCACGGTTTGTTAAAATGTGTTATCGCGCCATTGATTTGTTGCTCTCTCTATCTCTTCTGTGGAGTTGTGGTGTGGTCTGCCATTTGGTTTGCCATATATGTGACCCTGGATATTTCGATGGCCGATAATATTCGCTGCTGGTGAGTTTTGTCCAAGAGTTCTATTGCAAATTAGTTTGGTCACATAACATGTTGCTTAGCTGGAAGTCCATTGCCGATCATTGGCTATGGGATTTTTCCACATCCATAATTGGTGATTATCTCTATTAATTGTTTTCAATTTATAGTCGCCCATGTTGGCCAGGGCGGAGGCTGAATGTAATGTTTTTCGTTATGCTCATTACGATGTGGTCGTATTATTGGTGGTCAATTTTCTCGGGATTAATGTGACCTTTAATGGCCACATTAATGTGGCATAGCTGACTGGCTGACAGACTTTGACTGGTTGCAATGACAGCACTGGAGGTTTGTCCGGCATAAATATGACAGTTATTGCATTAAATGCATCTGCTTTGATTATCCGCACACAGTGTGGTTATCCAAAATCGTATCGAGCATGGTGGGTGGTGACATTGATTTTTGGTTTTTGAAAAAGGAAATGTCCATGAAATTTATTAACAATTTTAAACGATTTAATAAGCGATTATTACCCGTAACGTCCTTGAATTATATTCTTTAACATTTCGTGATAAAGACGTACAATGCTCTTCAACAATATCCCTTTAAAATCCCCAAAAATGGACTGATGGAAGAATTATTAAATAATCCAAGATTCATAACAACAATCCTTTAATACTCCTTGATAAAATATCTAAAAAATCTACGTAATTTAAAAACCTTAAAGAGTCCTCGAAAGAACATTCCTAAAAACTGTGTTTCTTTTTTTTTAAGTCTTTGCTAAAATATTCTTAAAAATCCCCTATTATGGCTGACTCTGCTCTGAAAAATATGTTTCAATAATCCTTCTGGCTCAGATAGTTTTTGAAAATATTGTCTCTAAAAAATCCACGTTTCTGGCTCTGACAGTCCTAGTCTTTGGAACTATAATCACTTGATCCCTTAAAAGTCCTTGAATAATATTCTTTAAAAAATCCATGTTTCTGGCTCTATTGGTTCTTGAATAATATTCTTTAAAAAATCCATGTTTTAGGATCTGTTGGTCCTTGAAAAAATATTTTTTAAAAATCCACGTTTCTGGCTCTGTTGGTTCTTGAAAAAATAATTTTTAAAATCCACGTTTCTGGCTCTATTGGTCCTTGAAAAATGACACTTTTTTGGGAAAATCGACTATTATAGCCTTGAAAGTTGTTCGAAATAAATTTTTAAATTATCCGCAATTAAGCCTCGAAAGTCCTTCTAAATACCTTTTTTATACATTTATAGGCTTGGAAGTTCTTAAAAATAATTTTGTAATAAATTCGCAATCATTGACTTGACAATACTTTCAAAAAAATTTTGTTTAAATATTCACAATTATAGCATTTGACATATTTTTTAGTTTTAAAGGTCCTTCAAAACAAGTTTTCTAAATATCCGCGACTATAGCCCTGAATTTCATTCAAAATGAGTTTAAAAAAATCCCCGATTGTAGCCTTGAAGGAATTTCAGAATGAGGTTAAAAAATAACCACGATTGTAACCTTGAAGATCCTTAAAAAAATATCTGAAGGTACTTTAAAATAAGTTTTGAAAATATCCGCGACTATAGACTTAAAGGTCCTTCAAAATAAGTGTTTAAAATATCCACTATTAAAGCATTGATGGTCCTTCAAAGTATATACGATTTTAGTATTGAAGGTCCTTGGTGAATATCCGCGATTGTAGCCTTAAAAATTCTTTAAAACATTTGTTTAAGCTTTCAAAATTGAAGATCTTTAAAAATAAGTTTTTAAAATATCGACGACTATAGCCTTGAAGGTCCCTCAGAAAAATTAAAATATGTACGGCTATAGTCTTGTAGATCCTTTAAATTTGTTAGAAAATTCATATTTTTAGAAGTCGTCGATTCCATCCCTAAAAGTCTTTTCAAAAATTTTAACATATCTACGATTGTGGCCCTGCAATTTTTTTCAATTTTTTAATTCATGATTGTGGCCTCCTAAATCCTTCGTAATTGAATGTCCTTCAAAAATAAATTAAAAAAGCACAACTATTGCCTTAAACGTCCTTTCAAATACATTTTTAATCCACATTGCAAGTCCCAGCAAATATTAAAAAAAGTCATTCCAAATATTTTTAAATCCACAATTATGGCCTCAAAAGTCCCATAATCTAAATTTAAAACCAATGCACGATTATAGCCTTAAACATGCACTAAAAATCTAAGTTTATGACATAGAAAGTGCTTCAAAGTATTTCTTAAAATTTATAAAGTTAGCAGAAATGGTTCGAATAGTAAAGAAGCAACTTGATCGAAACCCGCGTCGCAGTGGCCGAAAAATGGCTCGTGGACTGAACATATCGCAATATTCCATTCGGCAAATATTGAAATATGAGCTCGGTGTAAAGCCATTGAAATTCCAAAAAGCGCAAGAACTTACATCGCCAGAGAAAGAAAATAGACTCAAAAGAGCTAAAGAGTTGCATCGCTTGGCCGAAAGTGGTGAACTGCCGAATTTGGTTTTCTCCGATGAGAAAACATTCGTTGTCCAGACAAAAATTATCATGTTTACTTGCCAAAGAGGTCAGCTGAAGATGTGACCTTCGGTTGGCCACCAGCATAAATACCGAATATTATCGCGAAAATATTCTGGAGGTTGTATTAATGCCATAGGCACACAAACATTTTGGCCGCAGACCTTCGACATTCCAACAGGACTCAGCACCATCGCACTCAGCACGCTCCTCCCAAGAATGGTAACAAAATGAGGTTCCTCGCTTCATTTCCAGCGCACAATGACACCAAAATCTCCGTATATCACTCCGTTGGACTATGGTGTCTGGAGTATTTTGGAAAGCAAGGTTGGCACTAAAAAATACCAAAGTGTCGATCATCTCAAGCAAGTGCTTCGCCAGGAATGGGCCAAAATACCGCAGAGCAACATTCGTACAGCGTGTGACGGTTTCATTGGCCGTTTGAAGGCCATAATTCGTGCCAAAGGTTACCAATTCGAACAAATCTAAACATATTCTAATATTTGATGTTATTTCCGACATTTTTTGCTTTCATTCAATAAAATTAAAAAAAATGTAAAAAATTATGGCGTTTTTTTGTTGCAGTTTTTTTTTCATCTCACAGCCTTGAAGCCCTATCAAAATAAATTATTAGTTCAAATATCCACAATTATTTTTCTAATCTTTGAAATGCTTGATTGTGCCCTTGCAAATTCTTCTAAAAATATTTTTAACTTGTCCATATATTTGTTCAAAAATTGTTTTTTTAAATACCTCCGATTATAGCCTTAAAACCCCTCAAAATAATATTAATTCCTCAATTATAGCCTTGAATGACCTTCAAAATATATTCCAGCAAATCCACTGACATTGGCCTTTACTTCTCTCAATCTACTTTTAGTCATTAATAGTCCTTAATTTTTTAATCGTCCTGCAAAATGTTTTTTCCCAAAAATCCCATTACGGAACTACAAATTCCAATAATATTTATGGCACTTGAAATTTACAAATATTATGCCTCATTTTCCCAACCCACTTCCCATGAAAATTCTCAACTGATTTCTCTTTGCTCTACAGGAGCGTAAATTTTCTCACATTACCCCGTACGACTAACTGCTTGCTACTCTAATCTAAATGGTGATAATGACAAAAAAAGGAACTGTAACTCGAATCCTTTAAATTGTTATTACAACACTCGTTTGGATCAAGTGGCCGAAAGATGAGTATTGTCAAGTGGCCAAACATACCAACAATGCCACCACCACCATTCAACTTCTTCTAATGGCAATGCTCCTCATTTTTTCGTAACCCTGCAAAAACAACAACAACTACGGCAATGAATTTGGGTTTCCATAATTTCCATAAATTTATGAAGTTCTCACGGCTGCCAGTACATCAACAGTAACTGAGAACAAAAAGGACTTCTTGTCTTTTCCCAATATCCACAGTTGAGATGAGAGGCACAAACAAGGATACTTTTGTATGTTTGCATAACGTTTGTTCATAAACATAACGTTCCGAGCAAACAGGACTTATAAAAAATACAGTTTTTGGTAAAAATGGAGTTCATCATTTTGCGGCAAATGCAGATATCGAGTAGACATGTCTGTCCAACGTGACTGGCTGTCTGTCCATCTACTTCAATGCAATGTTTATACATTCATACATATATTGATATGGATGTACTCATGGAGTGAGTACATCAGAAGTCACTTCATTTGTTTTGCTACCCTTAAAAATGTATCTTCTTATGCCATTGTAGTTGTTGTTCTTGTTGTTGTTTATTATTATTATTATTAAGGGGTGAATATTTTTGTAATTGAAGGGCCCAACTAAAAACTCATTCATTCCATCATTCGCTCATGTTTGTTATTCACCGATGATGTGTTTGTTTGCTTAGGCATTGTTCCAACAAAACAGAAAAATATTAAAACAATTTTGAATAAAATTACATTTTGATTAACAATGGCGGCGGCGGTGGTGTTGTAGTTTGCTTGCTTCGAACTAGTTTTCTAGTAAATATTGTTTGAGGCAATGTTTATTTTGTTGCTTTGTTTTCTCTCCGCTGCGAGTTTATAAGATTTTGTGCTTAGAGGATTAAGGGGCAATTAATGAAAATATTGAAAATTGAATGAAAATAGTATTTGGATATGAGCAAATGTAGAGTCATAACGACGTATCTAAAAATTTGAAATTAAAGTATAGTAAGCGTGTATAGTTACTTGTGTTGGCAATAGATGGCGTTGAATGTCATAGAATGTACAACTACAGCGAATTGTATACATAAAAAAGAATATATATATATATATATATATATATATATATATATATATATATATATATATATATATATATATATATATATATATATATATATATATATATATATTTATTCCCTCCACCATAGTATGGAGGGTATATTAAGTTTGTCATTCCGTTTGCAACACCTCGAAATATACATTTTAGACCCCATAAAGTATATATATCCTTGATCAGCATAAAATTCTATGTCGATTTATCGTCTTTCCGTCTGTGGAAATAACTCTAGCTTCCGAACGAATTGAAGTAGATTGATAAAATTTTACTCAAATGTATGTTATGTCTGCATGACTTTTGGTATTGAAAATGGGCCATGTATGTCCACGTTTTGGTATAGCCCCCATATAGCAGTACCTCCTGATATTCGGTATTTTGATGATTTTGGCGACATTATTCGCCGGAAGTGTTTCAAATTTGGTATTTGAAGTTCGTAATTGGTACTACAGACTTAGCCAGAAAATTGTCTATGCAGGTCCATGTCTTCGAATAGCCCCCATATAACCGTACCTCCGGATATTCGGTATTTTGATGCTTTTACCTCATTATTCACCGTTTATTTCAAGTTTTGAATTTGAATATGGCAATGGCTTATGACAAACAAGGTTCACATCATAGAGACCCCCATGTAACGGCTTTATTCGGTATTTCTAAGATTTTAAGGGAATTTTTAACAGATTTTTTTTTTTTTTTGAAAATTTCCAAATTCGTTCCAAATGGTGGAGGGTATTCAACTGCTTTTTAACTTGTTTTTATAGTAAAAGATTTTTTTTTTAAATTTCTTAACTGATGGTTATTTTCACAGCATTGTTTTAAGGCAAAAATAATGCCATTTTCACTAAAAAATGTTTTCATTGTAATGTAAATCACATCACTTTTTAATGTTTTGAAAGTCCAAAATAAATAAAAGAAATACCACCTACCAGTAAAAATAAGAAAATCAGGATTTTGGTGGGATTTAAATATAAATATATTTTTGGGTCAAACATTGCCTACCTATCCATTTGAAAGGCAAAATTGAATATACCTTTTTGTGCAGCTCCCTCAATAATTACAACAGAAAGACGAATATTTGTAATTTGGTATATCAAATTCTCAGTTAATTGGAATCTTCCTCTACACAGTTATACTTTAAATCAATAATATCTTAATTTAAGAAATTGCCATATATTTCTATTTTTTACTTTTTCTTTCGGTTATTTCCCCAAAGTCTTGCTCTGTATGTCGGTTTCGGTACGGATTTTAAGAAATTGATTTTTTAAATATTTTTCTTTTTTTTTAGCTTCCTCGGTTAATATTTCATGTTAAGAGTATTGGAATTATTTGTTATTGCTCAATAAAATGGCTTTCAAAACATGTCATACAAAATAAATATAAATTCTTAAAATATGTTTTTGTAAATTATAACAGAATTTGACATTTTTGTACAACAATTACTCAAGAGCCCGTATGTTGAGTATTAGCAGAAATTGCTGGATTCATTATAAAAAAGAGAAGACTTAGCCCACCATGGCAGGTTTTTGAATAATATCGACCTAAAAATTACTGATCATCGGAAATTCGAACACCATGAAGGAAGCAATAAAATGTCGCTCAGTAGGGTGATATCCTGAAAAACGGAGATTTATTCAGAACAGTATTCTATCACTTAGAAATTTTGCTGAGACATTTATATTACCCCTAGTATGTTTGGTATTAAAAATGGGACATATCGGTCCATGCTCCGCTATTGCCCCCATATAGCGTTACTTCCTGATTTTTGGTATTTTGAATGTATTGACCAAAATTTTGTACCAAATCATGTCTAACTTGACATTTAGAGTTCTGAGTTGAAATTATCTCACCATGCTAATAAATGTCAAGATTACCCCACTTTTTGGTATAGGCCCCATATTACTGTAACTCCCAATTTTCGGTATTTTAAACGTTTCGACTTGAGAATTTAAATTCTGAGAGGATGGAATCTGTCCCAGTTGAATTTTTCGAAGATAGGTTCACTTTTATGTACAAAAAATATAACACTTCTAAAAATAACGGTACTTCCTTATTTTAGGTATTTTGAGGATTCCAGGCAGAGTTTTCTACAAGCTTATTATCTGGTATTTTGTTATCAATGGATAAGATCTTCGCAATATAGGATCAGAATTTATTTAGGTCTCTGTATAATTCAAGTTTAGCTACTGCCAAAAGGTCATTCTGAGTTGGTGAGAATTGCTAACATCAGTCAGGCGGTTCTTGACTTTCTGACTGTGAGATCGGAAGGGCACCTCTAATTTTTTAATGGAAAACTTCCTATTTGTTATGTAAAAAAACCCACACTTAATATTATTCGATGCTCATCAAAATTGTAATGCTTCTGCCCAGCCTAAAACTCTAACCCTCTAATAACGAAATATAAGTCGTTTTCTTTTTTATTTATTTATTATTATTATTATTTATTATTTTTTTTTTTGTTTATTAATGTGTATCACTTTTGTTGACCTTTAATAAATGTATTTTTATATTTTATTTTATATAACACAAATTCGTCTTTTTATACCCTCAGTCATATGGCTACAGAGGGTATATACAATTTCATACGGCCAAAACGTGCCTAGTCGAAATAACGGTTTTAGACCCTAGGTCTCTTTGGACCAAATCCGTTTCAGAATATTTGGAGTCGATTTAGCGATGTCCGTCTGTCTGTCTGACTGGCTGGTGTGCTCGATAACTCCGATTCGGTCCAAAGACTTGGTATATCTCAATATTTCCATCAATACAAAATCTCTTACAAATATTGTAGAGATCGGACCATTTCTTCTAGTATCTCCGCCACACAGGGTTCAAGATTTTGAAAAATAAAACGCTCAAAGCATCCAACTAATGATGATTATGGAATTTACGATTTCAGATAAAATTGGATGTAAATGTTTGATTTTCTTATAATTTTGCCCAAACCAATATTTTTCTGTACTTCGGTCGACTATATCTGGTATCTCACGCAAAATCTAACATTTTCTAAAATTTATAACATATCTCACATAAAGTGAAGGAAGTTTTTCGATATAGTTCAAATCCTGCACGTCCGATACGAAATTGATAGTATTGTCCCATTCCTTCGGAAGCTAGTCCTAAGAGAGTCAACAATTTGAACAATCATAACAGAAGTCAAATTATATTTAAATCGAACATTATCTGAGAGTATACATTTGTCGGCAAAACCGACTGATACTTTTAACTGGTTTTTAAATATTTTATATAAACAAATTTTAAGACAATTTTTTTGTGGCGATAGAAAGGATTTATTTTCTAAATCAAACCTATTTTGTTTTGAACTCACAGAAATAAACAACATCTTTTGCACATTCTCTCCTACATGCCCACTTTGTATTATCCGCAATTGACATATTATTTGTTGGAGAAAAAATTTTTAAATAAGACTCTTAATTTTTTTTAAGTTTTATAATTTTTTTAAGTATTAAAAAACAAGCTGTTAATTTCAAAAAAAGGTTAATGTATTTAAGAAAAATGCAAAAACATCAACATGTATTTAAGCCAGTTAAACGTCTTCTTTCGTCTTCAACTTGAAAAAAATTCAGTTCGTAACTGGAACTCCATGTTCCTGCTCGAATGGCGACCAGAATCAAGAACTTGAAGGAAGAAGGAAACTTTAACATATCAATTACAATCGAGTGTCAAATTCACTGATCTGCTTTTGAGTTGTCAGAAAATCCCCAAGAAAATTAGCAAAATCGCAGTCTATATTCAAAATAATTTTCCTTTTGGTCACATCGTTTTTTTTTTTCATAACAAAACACCACAAAATTCGTTCTCATATATTTTGTCATACAAGAAAATCTTATATTAATAAGTCCGATTTCCGTCCGTCTGTCAGCTGTCGTTATATTATTATTAAAATAAGATCGAGTTCGAAGGTGATCAATATCGGTTCACTCCTTCTTTTCTTATATCAATCAGTGATGTAAAATGCTCTTTTAATTCAATAGAACAATGAATGGGACACTTAAAACCAATTGAAAAAATTCTATCTCTAAACTGATAGACTAAAACTTAATTTAACTCGACTTCGATGAACTGCTTTCGTTTCTTTTTCATTTTCGATTGCCTTAGAAAAACTAGACATAAGTGAGTTTTTCACAATTTCGAACTGTTATTTTTATATAAAAAAAATTGAAAATTGAAAAATTCACATGGAATTGTTGTTATTTTTGTTTTTGAGCATAAATCAAATATTTGAAAAGTTCACACTCTTTTTTTAATAATCTCTCACTCTCTTTCGAGGCACATAAATAGACACTAGGTATACATTTCCGTTGCAAATCAATTCACCGATAAACAGTTAATATTTTTTGCTTAATTCGGTTAATTTGTCAATCTTGGTAATCCAATCAAATTCAATAATCCATTGATTATTATTTATATATTTATTTTTGTCTTTTTTATTTATATTTATTTATTATTATTAGTAATATTTTTTTGCAACCACACTTATTTTTTTTTTTATTTCCATGAAATTCTTCAGAAAATTATTATTATTTTTTTTTTTTTTTGTAAACATTTTCACTTCATTTTACATTTTCTTATTCAAATAAGCAGTTATAATTTTCACTTTATTATTATTATTATTTTTATTATTGTTATTATAATTGTTATTATTTTTTTTATTTTTTTTTTTTGTTCACTTTTCTGTGATACCTCATCCCAAATTCTTCAATTTTTCCCATAATTCCCAATTAAGAACACCATGAAATAATTTTGTTTTTGTAAAAATATTTTGTTTATATTTTCTTTGTATTTTTGTGTGTTTTTTTCGTTATAATTGTCAACTATTATTTTTTTTTTTTCGATAAAACTTAACTCTATAATACAATTGAAAATTTACTTAAAATCTAAAAAGAAAACTAAAGGAAAAATTCGTATTTACAAAACAATTAAACATTAAAAGGAGGAGAATTGAGAAAAAATTAAAATCAAACACTTCCCTTGTTCGTTTTGAGCAAATACAATTTTTAAACAATTTTCTGTGGGCAAAAAATTGTTCTTGCAAAAATTCGTTAAACTAAAAAAATTTTTTTTGGAAATAATAACTAAAAGAAGATGACGAAAAAAAGGACTGTTGCATCGACGATAGAACGAATGAACGAACTCAACGTACGATTTTATGAGTCGAGCATAAAAATTCGCCGGAATCCATGTTTAGAAGGAGAGGAGAATTTTTGTTTAGAGAGATGTAAAGGTGAGTAGTTGTTGTAGATTGTTGCAATAATCCCAGTATAAGGAGTCTTTGAGCCTTTTGATGCCATTCCAGGGGGAAACTTATATAACTATATCACAAGCATTTATGTTTGGGATAATGGATGAGGAGGAGACAGGATTTAGCCATATTTTGTTGAAGAAGTCCAAGCTCCTTTTTTATCACAAGTTTTTTTGTTTTTTCGTTTTTGAGTACCAAACAAGCAAACCATGAAGGCGGTGATATATCATCGTGTATGTGTGTGTAACTGGAACACTATTTCAGTGTTTTGCCGTCGGCATAATGAGAACTCCAGCTATCCACATAATGGTTCCGTTTGAACGTGATCGCTTGATTGTTTTGGTGCTGCTGCTGCTGCTCAGGACACGCAATTCAGCTTAAGATTGCCAAAGAGCGAGAGATTTTGGCAATTCTGGTTGCTGGTGCTGCTGCTGCCGGCAGGCAGACATCTCAAATGCCGCCGCTTTCGTTGGCCATTAGAATACGCTTCCATGCCAATTCCTTGGCAAGCCGTAGTAAATGAATTGCAATGACGATTTCTTTCGCCATCGTAACTTCTCAGTATGGGCGCCAAACGGTCTTCTGTTGGCTGGAAGCATTCTTTAGTTTGGTGGCAGCGGGCAGGGTGGTTTCGGGAGAGGTGGACTGGCGTGAGGATGATTCGTGATAGTAGGGCTTCATGGCGGAGGGGGCTTTCAGGTCGCAACGTTGACGGCCCAAGGGTTGAACGGGTGAGGAACGGGCCGAATCCAGGGATTTGTCCAAATCTTCAGTGGATCCATTCAGGCTGGGCACCTGGGGACGGAGTATGGGCACAAAGGCTGATTTGACAACATCGATTTGTTCATCATCCGAATCGGCATCGGAGGCAGATTGTTCGTGCAAGGAGTTGCTTTCCACCGAGGTGTTCAATTTGTTGTGCAAGGCTTGATGGGTGGGTGAGGACGATGAGGGCCGGGATGAGGCAGGGCTAATGTGAGCTGGACTAATGTGTTCCGTTGAGGAGTGCGATCCCAACGAGGTGTTGTGCAAATGGGATGGACGACCTCCACGCAAAGCGGCCAAGTTGTAGGGATGGAAGGCATGGGCATGGGCTGGCTTCTGGTGAGGATGCAACAAATCTGGATGAGCTGATGCAGCAGCGGCGGCGGCAGCAGCTGCCACGGGATTGAAGGGGAATTGAGGCATGCTATAGGTGGATCCTGGAGGCGAGGGAATCATGCTGGTGGCGGGGATGGCATTGACTCCCGATGGTGGTGGTGTAATTTGGCTGGGCAGGCGGTATTCATTGGGTGAACCGGCGGCGGCAGCCTGTGGTGGCGGAACCACAGTTTGGCCATTGGGCAAAGATGGTGAGGTCTTGGCCAAGGCAGGATGATGGACGGCAGCGGCGGCTGCCTGATGGCGGAAGTAATCAGCATAGCCGTAGGTCATGTAGGCGGCATCCAACCATGCTGGATTCAGCATGAATGGATTGAAGGCGCCGGGATGAGGATATCCATAGCCTAAAAAGAGAAAAAGAAAAACAAATCATAAGTATAAGGTTGTCAAGGGTTTAGGTTGATGCAAACAAAAAACATAAATGAAGGAAACTTAAAAAACGCTGCTGGCCAACTTTGGAGGACTTCAACAGAACCCCTCCATGCAGCATTTGTTGTTGCAAAAGAAACAAAAAAGATAAAAAACTAAAAACTTACTTTGCTTACTTCTTGGCTCCCGAGGTCCATCAACGGTGACCTTAATGGCCTTGGTGTATGAGGCAATCTGCACGGGATAGGTGGCAATGGTGATGGTCAGGCTAAAAGACTTGCCACGTCCTGAACGACCCACAAATCTCAAGTCATTGAATTTGGCAACTTGATTCTTCATGATGGCGGTGGCATTTCTCAGTTCGCCGCAGTAGTTCTCATCATTGCCGCACTTGATGGTGACCAAGGTACCATCGGGTACATCATCCAAAGCAATGACTTTGAAGGCACCGGGCAGGGATTTGTTGGAACGCCAGTGATTGGGCAAAGCGCTGCAGAGGATGGATGGTGAGCCGGTCTGGGCCAGTTCGCCGTGGTATTCTTGCAACATTTCGTGGAGACTGGCAAACATGTCGGTCATGGAACTGGGCATTTTGGCGGCATTCGAGGTGTTATCGGGCGTTGAGGAACCAGTGGAACTGGCACTGTTGGCGCGATTGTTATTCGAGTTGTTGTTGTTGCTGGAGGGCAAAGCCTGGGCGGGGGCAGCAACCATGGTGGGACCAGCAGGCAAATGCATTTTGTTGAGGTTTTCGAAAATCACGTTTGACAAGTAAGAAAAAATAAGTAATCCAAGTTTTTGATGGCTGGCGGTAATCCAAGTAGGGCGCGCGCGTTTTTGGTCTTTACACTTCGACAAACGTTTCAAGACTGTTTTCAAAATTTGCTACACAGTTACACTGTTTCACTTTTATGAGATTTTTCTTTCGTTCTCTTTTCTTCTTCTTTTAAATTGTGCGTGTTCGTTTTTAAGGAGATTTTCTTATTCTTTTTTTGTTGTTATTGTTTTCAAATATATGTTTAGGTCGTTTCGTTTTTGTATGAGTGTGTGCGGTTGGTTCTCATGAAAGGAAAATCGAAATTGGTTTTCTTTTTTCTTTTCTCGGGTTGTTATGTGTTTTTGTTGAGTGTGTGTTGTTAACACGTTCAAGTCGCTGAGTGAACTGACTCTCTGCTGCGATCATCAGCAGTATTTGAAGTAAAATTGTGAATCGCTTTATGGGTCGTTGTCAGTCCGTCCGCGCACACACACACACACGACAGGCTGCATACCCTTGTTGGCTGGCGGGTTGGCCAAGAGCAGCAAACGACCCCTTGTGCACACATTAAGGGTGCACAGGCAAACACGGACACACACACATACACTCACTCACCAAGGAGAGGCCGAACAACCAAAGCAGGTATCAAGCAACCACCATTGCCGCAACAACAACCACACAACAACAGCAGCAGCGGCGAGCGGCAGCAGTAGTCGTGGTAGCAGGAAAAAAATTTCCCATTTTTCCATTGTGGTATATATACGACACCAACAAATATAACAACACCAACAGCAATGGTAATAAAAACAATAACAGCAACAACAACACCGCCACCACCGCTGAGAACTGAGCACGCAAGTAACATTAACAAGCCAAAGGAGCAGGGAAACAAATGAAATGTTGCCACCACCACCACCAACAACAACTCAAACAAAAAACCTCAATTGCCAGCCAAAAAACTCCTCTTTTGTGAAATTCAATAAAAAAAAGCAGGAACAACGAAGGAAGACGACAAGACGAAGAAGAAAAAAACACAACATTTGGAGCCTGGAAAAATTCCTTGTTTTTTCCGCTACTCCAATTTATTCTCCACCATGTTTTTTTTTTTCTTTTTTAATTTTCCCCCATTGATGGCTAGCTGGCGGAGTAAAATCCCCTATAAATGTGAGCAGAATTTGTTTTTTACTCACTTTGTTGCTTTACTTTTTTTCCGCCGAGTTTTGTTGGGGGTTGGGTCCATCATCATAACACAACCCAGGCAAGCCGTTAAAAAATGAACCATTTTTTATAGGTTTTTCCCCGCATATGTGGGTGTGATGTTGTAGTTGTTATTGGATGAATGGATGTAAAAAAGCTCGCTCGCTCTCTTGTCTGCTCTTGGAGAGCAGTTGTTGAGATTTTTTTATGTTTTTTTTTTTTATCGAGGCATAATTTTCCCTTTTTTAATTTCTCTGGTCAGCTGTGGTGGCCGTTTTCGGTTTGACCTGTAAAAAAGTTGTTTTTATTGTAAAAATCGGAATATCTCAGTAGTACAACACTTGGCTACAAAATATTGAACTGGAATAATTCTGTGTACGACTACAGATGTAAAGAATTTATTGAACTTGTAAAAAAACACAGATCTGCAAACTCAAAGAAAAAAGTCCATGCTAATAAAATGAAAGGATGAGAGAAAATATCAGAGTAAATAAAAAAAATTAATTATTATTTATCATTTTGCAAAAACATAAATTTATTATTTTAATTCGTTTTTAAGAATGATTACGTATTTAAGAAAGAAACGAAGGTTGTAGATATACTAAGGAATCTTTAAGCATGTTCAGCTATATAATATTTGAAGTAGTGTTGATGAAATGTCCTTCAAAAACTAAATATTAAAGGTGAATTATCTATAGAATAATTGTAAATACTCATCCATGCATAAAATACCCTCAGAGGACCTCGTAAAATATATCCAGAACTGGATGTTGCATTCTCAAAATGCACCATTTTTTGTAAATATTGAAAAATGTTTAAAAAAAGCCAGTAATGATTATTTCCAAAAAAATGTCAAACAATATTTTACAGTTTTCTTCCAGGCAATTTTTGGGTCCTCTTCAATCACAAAGCCCTTTAAAAAACAGCAATGATTATTTCCGAAAAAATATCCAAAAAATATTTTACAGTCTTCTTCCAGACTAATTTTGGGTCCTCTTCAATCATAATGCCTTTCAAAAAAGTCAACAAAAAAGACTCTTTAAAGAGTATCAAAATTTTAATGAATATCACAAAAAGGTATTTTCCAGGAGGTATTCTCTAAGCTATGAAGGGTGTTCTGGTGTATTCTTCACACTCAAAAATCTTTGAAATATTGTAAAAATCTCCCAGAGGTATTTTCCAGGAAGTATTCTCTAAGCTATGAAGGTTGATCTGGTGTATTCTTCACACTCAAAAAACTTTAAAATAATGTAAAAATCTCACAGAAAACAATCGTATTTTTTATTGCCGTGAAAAAATATATATAGACATATATACAAATAGACATATGACAAATACTTATTATATAAATAATTTTATAATTATATTAATTTTAATTTATATTAATTAATTTTAATTATATTAATTATATAATTATAATAATATATATAATAAAAATATTTAATAAAGGAATTAACATCATATTATTGGAAAAAACTGATAGTTCGTTTAATGCTTCTTAAATACGCTTTACATTCTCATCCGTCTCTCCGCAATTGTCCTGCACAAACCCACCTGTAAAGAGTATAGTCCTTCGAGGTTTTTTTTTGCAAAATCCGTTTTAAAACGTTTTTTAAAGTCCTTCTAAAAATGAAAAAATATTTGAATATATAAAAATATTACAAAAATCAAGGGTTACATGCAAAAAAAAAAAATATTGAAAATCAAAAGTCCATAAACAAACACAAAGTCCTTTAAAGAAGTTTTTTAACAATGTAATCAAAAATAGGAGAATATATTCAAATATCCCTAAAAACTCATGGAATTATTATATTGCAAACACTTTTGAAAAATATTTAATATTTTTTCTAAAATTGACAAGCAAAAAAGCTGGGCCAAACTTTGAATACCCTCTACCATTTGGAATGAAATTGACAATTTTCAAAAAAAAAAAAGAAAAATCCGTAAAAAATTCTTTAAACTCTTAAAACCCCGAATGTAGCCATTATATTAAGGTCTATACGATGACGTGGACCTGTATAGGCTACTTTTACCAAAAACCATTACAATAGTCAAATGCGAAACTAAAATAATCAAAATACCGAATATAGGGAGTTGCCATCATAATGGGCTATGCCAAAACGTGGACCTGCACAGATAATTTTCTGTCATAGGCTGTAGTATCCATTACGAACTTCAAATACCAAATTTGAAATAATTCCGGTGAACAATGTCGCTAAAATCACCAAAATACCGAATATCGGGATGTGCCGTTATATGGGGGCTATACGAAGGCATGGACCTTCACGGACAATTTTCTGTCATAGGCTGTGGAATCCATTACAAACTTGAAATACCAATTTTGAAACATTTCCGGTGAATAATGTCGCTTAAATCACCAAAGTACCGAAAATAGGAATTTGCCATTATATGGGGGCTATATCAAAATGTGGTCCTTCATGGCCCATTTTCAATACCAAAAGTCCTGCAGACATAATATATATTTATGTTAAATTTTATCAACATACTTAATTTCGTTCATATGCTAGAGTAATTTCCACAGACGTACAGACGGATAGAGGGACGGATATCGATAAATCGATATAAAATTTTGCGCTGATCAAGAATATATATACTTTGTGTGGTCTAAAATGTATATTTCGAGGTTTTACAAACGGAATGACAAACTTAATATAATATACCATCCATATTATGGTGGAGGGTATAAAAATAATTATGTTGTTATTGTTATTTTTAATTTTTTGTTTATTTTTAATTTATTTTCATTATGTTTTTTTAACATTGAATGGCTTTCTTGACGTTTTCATTGAACATTTTCATAGAACAAGAATTTAATTGATAGTCAATAAAAAAATATATTTAAAATCTAATTATTATTCTCTGAACATGAAGATTATTGACTGATTTCCATAAAATAGCTATGTTCAGATTTTAAAATCCAATATTTTCAAAAAAAAAACAAAAGCAGTCTAAAAATTCCTTTTTTTGTTTTGTTCCTAAATACTTTCAAAATGATTAGGTTCATATTTCGAAAAAGAATTCAAAAAAAAAAAATAATTCAAAAATTTAATAAAAATAATATTTTTCCGGAACTATTGTCTTCCTTACTTAGAGTCCATTACTAAATGAATTTTGAATTTATAGTTAAAAAAACGCCAAATCTGAGATTATTACTGAGAATTTTGAAACAACGAACGCCAAATCTTTTAGAAAATATTGCAAATTCTTGGATATTATCTCTTAGACTTCAGAGAAAAATTATTGATAAATTGTGGATACAAGAAGAGAAATAGTTTTAAAGGCAGTATTCGAAAATGTCTTAATATTTTCCCTCTTGGTTCTTGCAAAGAGGATTAGGATTCAATTAAAGTATCTATGATTGTAAGGAAATCAGGAAAATATTATTTTAAGAATACTAAATTTATGTAAGAAGCATCCAAATACGAAACCTATATTCGAAACATCTTCTGGAAATTATCCCTGAAATACCATGGAGATATTCTAAAAAAAAATAATTTCATTCATGGATTATTTTCATTATTGGTGATCCGCATCTAATCATATTTAAAATCTCAAGATTATTTTCAACATTTTTTGATCACGCCAACATTTCCTGTATTAACCTCGAACACAGGTTTGCAGATCAATATTGAAAAATCTATATTAAATCCAGTCAAAGGAGGGGATTAATAAATTAAATCTTAAGGATAATCAACCACAGGTTGGACATAGATTACAGCTGGACATATGGATGTGATTCAATCCAGTGGAAGAGATATAAGAACATATCAATATGATTTGTACAAATTTTTAAATACTAGATTCTTAAATAAAATTGGTTTATCTTGATATTATGTTCGATCTCCATAACAATTGAAACAAAAAACAGATAGACATATATAAAATCGTTGCTTTCATATGCAATCCACCTCATTGCGATCCAAAGGAAGATTTATGAGAAAATATTGATATTATTTGTTGAATTTTTTTTTAATTCCAAATTCTCGAATACTTTTGGCTCATCTTTAGATTATTTTGAATTTTTTTTCGAAATAATTAGTTAAACATCGAAAAACTATTGAGCGAGCCAAGAAGGCGCGCGAGCAATGTCGCGTGACGTTTAAAAGGTGCACAGTAGGGGTTAACGTATTAAAGTAGTATTTTCAACTGAGAATTACAACAACAGTATTTTTTTTATCCAACTGTTTCACCGAGATAGCAAAAACGGCGGTGTTCCAAGACGTGGGACAATTTTTATCAAATTAACACTTGCCATGCTGTTCACTCGTATGTGGCTCTCATATATAATCTGTCCTTTTCTACTCCTGTATGTATGGCTCGATGGCTGGCTTGCATGGCAAAAGGACTTGGCAAAAGCCAGAGGAGAATTTCTTAGAAATGTTCACAATACTGCTTGCTGTATTGTTTCCGGAGTTTAGGGAAGACAAAACTCCTACATATTGTAGGAGTAGTTGTTGTTGTTCTTCTTCCTCGTCTTCTACTTACGGCAGCAGCAACGGCAGCTCGTACGTACGAACGATCGATCGGTCGGCCCGTCTTGAGTAGGAGTACGTTATTTACAGGAGCAATTTTCACGCTTGTCGTCAATTTTCATTCATTGCCGCCTGCTGCTCATCATGGGTCATTTGTTGAACACAGCGGCGGGCGACAATTTTCAGTTTTTCTTTCTTTGTACATTTTTTCCATTTCTGCTCGTAGACCCAGCAGTTACTGCTGAGCTCTGGCCGTGTGAGCATCGAACGGTCGATCGTGCGTTCGTACAGATCGTACAGCATTTTCATGCCGTACGTAAGAGATGCACATCCCAGCGGCATCATGCCGTTTAGCTGTGTGTAATTATCAGCTTGTTAGAGCTGTAAACGAGCGTATAATTTCTGAATCTTGTAGATTTTCCAAATTAACATCGTTCCCGTGTGCATTAAATGAGAAAATTATGAAAAATGTAAACATTGTGTCCCTTCAGGTTGTCGTTGCTGAAAATTTTGAGCGGAGATGTGAAATGGCTTTTGGGTGTTTGGCAAAATGGTCATGTTTAGTTAAAAATCAATTTAAATATTTAGTGGATTGCCCTTCTAGAAAAAATAGACTTGCAGAAATATAAGCAAATTAATCGAGCTGTGGCCAATGAAATGCAGAATTTGTCTTGACCCTCAAAAGAAGAAATGCAGGGGGCTAAATTCTTTATCTATGTAAACGCGATATTGAAAATTTTTGTTTGAAAAATTAATACTGGCATGACAAAATGTAAAAGCATGAGATTCAATTAGGGATTTATCCAGAGCATTGCATTCACACTATGAAGCACTGAGACTAAATATCTAAAAAAACCTATCAAATTGAGGACGATCAACGTAACCAGAAATGAATTTTGCGGGACCCAATGGACACAATAGGCCATTTTTAAATCAAATTGTTCCCAAAGGTTCTAAATTCCAATTTCTGTTAGGAGTCAGGGATAGTTGTCTAGGTCGGCGTAATTTGAAATATTTGTGGAAGAGGATCCAAAAAGAGCAAATCAAATACTCGCAAATTAGGCAAGTGCTCCAAATAAAATAAAAATTTGTTTTAAAAATTAAAACGTCTAAAAAGAGATTTTACATTACGTCAAAGAGGGGGCAGTCTAAAGTCTTGTCTGAAAATGTGTTTTCGGCATTATTTCGGAGTAACAAACAAATATAATTGGGCATATCTCCATGTTCTTAGCGGCTAAAATACCGACAATTTATATTGGTCCCTATGTCCTTTTGGGATTGTGATAAAGTCGCTCCCAGTTATCTTATTCACCAGCCATTCCTGCTGAATAATTCATCCAAATACATCGTATATGTAGCCTTCCTCTATATGACCTCTAAAAGTAAATTTCCCAAAAGGGGTTTTGAAATAAAAAAAAAAACATTGGAATCAAAATTACTTTTACTTTCCGACAAATTTGAGATATTGCTTGAGGAATTCTAACATGCTTGAAACATTTATATTCGGATCAAGGATGGCCTGGGCAATATGCCCATTTCGGAAATGATTTTGATAAACATTTCTTGCTGTGATTTAAGTTTTAAAATCTCTTTATTTGAATGCTATGAAAAATATTTTGAAAAAAATCAAAAACTTTGGAAACCTGTCGAAATTGGTTAAAGCAAAGTCCTCTTGGACCTTGATGTCAAAAAAATTAATATATTTAAAATCATCTAATATCATTGATTAAACCTATTTGACGTTGAATATGAAAACCTTGGAATAATATTTGAAAAAAAAAAACCAAAAATTTCTGTAATTTGAATTTTTGCAACCCCATAAAAATTCCGAAACCAAAAACGCTTTCTCTCTTGGAAAAATAGAGTAATTATTTGAAAAAAAATTAATAAAATTTATTCAAATTTACTATTGAAAATAGTCTCGATGCCTTCTAATATCTGAAAACATTGTAAACAAAAACTCGTTTCAAAATCTTTCTTTTATAGAAAAAATTTCAGTTTAAGGACACTCTGACTAACTCTTTGACACAATAGTTTACAATAATTTTAATTATTATTACACTGTGTGACAAAGTTCAAATTTTACAATAATTGCAGGAAGACCTTAGTAGATTATTAAAGCAGAGCTAAAAATAGAAGACACGTGTATCGGTGTTTTGAAGGTTTAGATCACCAAATAACCTAAATAGAGGGGGTTCCATTTTTTTTAACTTAGATTCCCTGGAATCCTTGCCTTCGACAATAATACTGATTACAAAACGAGGATAGTCCGCAATCGAGTTTTTAATCAAATGTTGAAAAAGAGTCAAAAAATACCCCTTTGGCGCCTCACTAGAAGATTACATTTTTATACCCTCCACCACTTTTAACACCTTTACGTATAAAAATTTAGATCCCGCAAATCATAAATCTCTAAATTGATCAACACAAAATCCTTGCTCCATCTGAGGAAATCTCTCAAGCTTTCGAACGAAATGACAAAGGTTGATAAAATTTTACTCAGATCTGTGTTAAGTCTGCGGATTTTTGGTATTGAAAATATATGGCTATATAATTCCACATTTTGATATAGCCCCCATATAACCTCCACCTATTCGGTATTTTTATGATTTGTTTTACACTTTTTACTGGAAATTTCTCAAATTTGGAATTTTTAAAGTTCCTAATTGGTGGTACATTCTATGACAGAAAATTGCATATGCAGGTCCTGGTCTTCGCATAGCCCCCATATAACGGAACCTCCTATATTCGGTATTTTGAATATTTTATCGACATTATTCACCGGAATTGTTTTAAATTTCATATTTTTGATGTTCATAATGGGTACTTCTGTCTGTGACAGAAAATTACATATGGAGGTCATGGTCTTCGTATAGGCCTCCCTATACTCACATTCCTCCCTATATTCAGTAGTGTGATGCTTTTAGCGAAATTATAGACCGTAATTGTTTCAAATTAAATATTTTTTAGTTCCTAATGGGTACTTAAGTCTATGAGAGAAAATTGTATATGCAGGACCAGTTGTTTGTATAGCCCCCATATAACGGAACCTCCCTATATTCGGTATTTTGATTTTTTTTATCGACATTTTTCAACCGGAATTGGTTTCGTTTTTCGTTTTTGACTATCCCCATCATATATGACATAAATTGCATATGTAGGCTTAGGTCCTTGTATGGGACCCAAAATAACGGTATCTTCCTATCTTCCCTATTTTTTATAAATTTATTTTTTTTAAATTTGCAAATTTCTTCCAAATGGTGGTGGTTATTTGATTTTCAGACCGGTCTGGCAGTAAGTTCTGCTTTCTTACTTGTTTTTGCCAAAATAATACCGGTACTGCTATTCCAAGGAATCGAAATCCAAAAAAAAATTTAAATATATATGGAAGAGGAAAAACTTCCCGAACTTCCAAAAAGCCGAAAAGCCCTTCGAAACCATTTCGGGAAAAGTTATTCTAATTTTTTTAATTAACCATTTGGAGGGATCGCTAACTGCCCCCTAACTATGTCGGTGTTCTAAGATTTGTCTCTGTTTTGAGTTTTAAGCTTTTTTAGCACTATTCCACCAAAATTTCCATATTCTGCTAACTTCATAATTTCCTAATCAAAAAAATTGTGCTCTTCCCTGGGAACCTAAGAAATTATAGAAGAACATATTTTCCCTCCCATCTTTACCCTTTCATATACCCTTTATTTTTCCTCATTTATTTCACTTTTAAAATCAAAACAATTTAGTTTAAAAATTTTCACACCTTCCAGTGCCATAATTTTTAACCCTTCGCCAAAACTCTTTAAAATTTCCACGAAATACTCTCTTAAAATTTAAAACGTTCATAAAACTTTCCCCTTTTTATGACTTAACCTAATAAAATTATACAATTTACCCACAACCACAAATATTGCTCTAATAAAAAATATTGTTACAGTTTTTGCCTGATAATGCCACCAGCAAATTGCACAGCAGCCGGACACTACCTGCTCTAATTAAAACACAATTCTCCATCACCACACATGGAACAGGTAGATTTACGTAGTTGGGTGGGAAAAAATCTAAGCCTTTACTTATAAAAGTCAATCCCCAGCCTAAAGGGTTCCAAAACCAAGTCTAGGCTTTTGGCTAACTTTTTTAGGAATTTACCTAAGCCTTTCGTTGTTGATCGTCTCCTACTTTTTTTGGAGTTTCTTAATCGCAACCATAAACCCTATCATAAATTGCTTGCCTGTTGGCCGGCGGCCTGTGGGTTCAATCCAACTTCAAGCATGTCTCTCGCACCTTAATCGCCCGCTATAAAACAATGCTGGTCGGTTGGTTGGCTGCCAGAGCCACGGCAATAATAAAAGAACCGCGGTTTTCCACCAACGTTTACCTGCCTTTGTTGTTATCATAAAAATTGGTTCATTTTATTGGATTACTGCGGACGACGACTGTCATCAGCCATCTACGGCCCTGAGAAAAAAAATTAGTCAGCAGCAATGGTCGTGGGTTTAACAAGAAATCCTTCAAGGATTAAAAACTCGGAGTGTGATTTAAATGCAGTGTTGATACTTAACTGGCGATTTGAAAGGGTTTAACATGGGATCATCCAGGACTTGGCCATGATTTTCAAAATGAAAATCCAAACATTTGTAGATTTTGAGTTAAATGCTGGGTTTAGCGGAGGATCATGCACATGGCGTTGCTAAATTGAAAATTGATAAAAAAAATTTAGGCAAACCAAAAAACCGTCGCTATTTCACTATTTTCCTAAGCAGTAGATCATTTCTAAAATTCCCCCTTTGCTATTAAATAATATTGGGGGTTGTTTTCATACTCTCTCTATCTCCTTCTGAACCCATTTTCCCTCTCTTTTCCTCCTTGTTTGTTGTTTGTGTATGGATCACTACCGATCATCATACATACATACAGTCATACCCCTATGCTATTTGTTTACCAAGGAGTGTGCACATTGTCTGCATGTGTGTGCGTGTATGTCTGTTTGTGCGTACATTTAGGGCGTTTGTTTGTCTCTTGGACATTCTGTGCACCCTAGCCAACGTTCGCTTGTTTGTTTTGCTAGACTCCGCCTTAATTTAAACCAGTAAGGAAAGCTCAAAAGTCGGGCGGGGCCGACTATATGATACCCTACACCACTATGCATATTTAGTAGAGCTCTCGTAAAAAGGTTTATACAGGGCATTTCAGAGCTCTATTAGATATTTGGTACAAAATCAAAATCTATCTAATTCTATCGTGCATTTTACGAACTATAGCTATCTCTGAACCGGGTTTCTCCAAATTTTACGTATTAGCTTCCAGACTGAATTCGGTCTTATTTACGAAAATGCAGGTGATTTGGGCTGATATTGACCATTTAGTGCACATTTAACCCGAAATCGGATGAAGACATATATGGGAGCTATATCCACATCTGAACCGATTTCGATAAAGTTTAAAACAGCTATTCCTGTGCTCCATCTAATATCTGGTACCAAATATCACGGTTGTGGAGTGAATATTACGAATGTATGGGACTAAAACACTAAATCGGATGAAACATATATATGGTTGCTATATCTATATCTGAACCGATTTTCACTAAATTTGATATACTTGCTTCTAGGCTGAATTTGGTCCGATGTACTAAAATTCAGTCCATTTGGACTTATATCGGCCATTTGGTGCACAATTAACCCGAAATCGGATGAAGACATATATGGGAGCTATATCCACATCTGAACCGATTTCGATAAAGTTTAAAACAGCTATTCCTGTGCTCCATCTAATAGCTGGTACCAAATATCACGGTTGTGGAGTGAATATTACGAATGTATGGGACTAAAACACTAAATCGGATGAAACATATATATGGTTGCTATATCTATATCTGAACCGATTTTCACTAAATTGATATACTTGCTTCTAGGCTGAATTTGGTCCGATGTACTAAAATTCAGTCCATTTGGACTTATATCGGCCATTTGGTGCACAATTAACCCGAAATCGGATGAAGATATATATGGGAGCTATATCCAAATCTGAACCGATTTCGATAAAATTTAAAACACCTATTTCTGTGCTCCATCTAATACCTGGTACCAAATATCACGGTTGTGGAGTGCATAGTAGGAATGTGAGGGACTTAAACACCAAATCGGATGAAAGATATATATGGGAGCTATAGCTATATCTGAACCGATTTTCTCCAAATTTGATATACTTGTTTCTAGGCCGAACTCGGTTGGGTGTGCCAAAATTCAGGTAATTTGGGCTAATATTGGCCATTTGGTGGTCAATTAACCCGAAATCGGATGAAGATATATATGGGAGCTATAGCTGTTTCTGAACCGATTTTCTCCAAATTTGTTGTATTTGCTTTAAAGGCTAATCTCGGTCACATGTGCCAAAATTCGGGCCATTTGGGCTGATATTGGCCATTTGGTGGTCAATTAACCCGAAATCGGATGAAGATATATATGGGAGCTATATCCAAATCTGAACCGATTTCGATAAAATTTAAAACACCTATTTCTGTGCTCCATCTAATACCTGGTACCAAATATCACGGTTGTGGAGTGCATAGTAGGAATGTGAGGGACTTAAAGATCAAATCGGATGAAAGATATATATGCTAGCTATAGCTATATCTGAACCGATTTTCTCCAAATTTAATATACTTGCTTCTAGGCCGAACTCGGTTGGGTGTGCCAAAATTCAGGTAATTTGGACTGATAGTGGACATTTGGTGCACATTTAACCCGAAATCGGATGAAGATATATATGGGAGCTATATCTAAATTTGATCCGATTCTCACCAATTTCAATAGGGTTCGTCCTTGGGCCAAAAAAATATTGTTTGGAAAATTTTATCTCAATCGGATAATAAATGCGACCTGCATTTTGTTCACAAGAATACATGGACAGACGGACGGACGGACGGACGGACGGACGGACGGACGGACGGACGGACGGACGGACGGACGGACAGACGGACGGACATGCATAAATCGACTCAGAAAGTGATTCTATGAAGGTTCTCAAAAGTAACTATGGGTCTATCTCGTATCCTTCTCCATGTTACAAACAAATGCACAAAGACATAATACCCTTACCACTATGTGGTGTAGGGTATAAATATAAATATTTATAGACAGACGGTTTTCGGGAATCTCATTATCCGTACACACAAACACGTCAAGCGTGTACTGTGGTGCATTATTTGCGTCTGTCTATCCGTCGTGCCTCAATGTAAACATCTGGGATTTTTTCTTCCTCTGCTTGTTCGATTTGGCCAGACGATCATTTTTTTGGAGAATGGAATTTGGAAATTATTCTATGCAATTTTATTTAAAAACAATATATTAGAAACCTTTACTAACATTCAATTTGGCTTTTTTTAAACCAAAATTTTAAAAAATAATTCTAATTAAAAAATGGGTGTAATAATTCGTCCTCCCGTTTGGAAAAATTCAAAATATTCGTCGGAAACCTCACATATTCCCCATCAGCCCAACATTTATGATATCCATAGAAAACTCAATTTTTAACGAAGAGCTTTGGTCCACCCCATGATATTCCTCCTATTATACATATTTGGTAATGAAAATGGACCATATCGACCCACCATATGGAATAGTCCTAATATTATGTTACATTTAGATTTTTTGGTAGTCTGAGGTCTTATCCACAATTTCTAAGCCAATTGACATTTATTAAGATTTTCCTTGGATATAAATTTTGTGATAGGTTAAATAACTTGTAAAGCCCTACTATCCATATGTATTTCAGAATCTGTGGCATTTTCAAGGATTCAGCCTTATATTTGTATACCCTCCATCATTCTAAGGAGGATATATTATTAATTAACTTTGTTGGGTCCTACAACCCTATACTCTGGATCAGCGTAAAATTCCAAGTTGATTTAGCTATGTCCGTATGTTTGTTGTAATAAAGATATATTTTGAACGAATTGAGTTAGAAGGCTAAAATTTTCAATATTCGGTATTTGATTATTTTAGACACATTATAGACCGGAATTGTTTAAAATTTCGTTTTAAAGTTTCAAAGTCGGTATTACAGCCTATAATAAAATTTTTGTATGCAGGTCCTCGTCTTCGTATAACCAATGACAAAAAAAATAACAATGCAGTTCCACATCTTCGAATAGCTCCCTTCCTACATTCGGGTAATTTGTGATTTCGGAGACATTATAGACCGGAATTGTTTCAAATGTTGTATTTGAAGTTAGGACTCGGTACTACAGCATATGACAAATTACTTATGCAGGTCCTAATACATATCGATAGCTCCCTTTATTCTGATTTTTATTTATTTATTTTTTTTATTTTATTTTTTTTATTCTGATTTTTTTATAATTTTGGCGATTTTATTAACCAAAATTGTTTCAAATTTCGTATTTGGAGTTCGTAATGCATACTTCAACCTATGACAGAAAATTGTCTATGCATAACCGCACCTCCCTTTTTCGGTATTTTGATGATATTTAGCGACATTATTCGGCGGAATTATTTAATGTCGTATTAGAATGTCCAGAACCACGTTTTTGTACAGCCCCCATATAATGGTTTTCATGTAAGCGGACATTTTCGTCGGAGTTTTTAATTTTGTTTTGAAAAATTTCAAGTTTCTTCCTTCCAAACGGAAAGGGTTTTAAAAGTTCGGCCTGTCCGAACTTAGCTGTTTTCTTACATGTTTTTATAATCTGGTTAAATTCCTGCATTCCTGTTAATAGACATTCTCATATTTTTGACGGTTTGGAGGCTCAACCGAGACAACACTTCCTCCCAAAAATTTTGTAACTCCTGCAAGTCTAGCTTTTTGCTATTGTTTCGGTGTTGGTGTTTAAAAAAATGAGCTAAGGTTTGAAATTTTGGTAGAGAAGTAGCTAAAAGATTACTCTGAAGAATTACTCAAAATAGCGTAATTTTTCCATATTAATGGACTTTTTTAAGAGTAATGAGGCAAATATCATTCCCTTTGTCCGCATATGTATTTTTTAGATAGGTATTCATAGCTTATGACTAATTATTTATGTATGTACCAAAATATATGCGGTTTGTATCATTTTCAAATGCTAAAGAAATATGGGCTGATTGGTTGGTCAAAGTAATGCCAATCAAAATCACTTCTTCAATTTCAGAATTCGAAATAAGTAACCAGAAGCTACAGATTTTTTATCATTATGAATATCATTAAGACTCCTCCGAAATGGTTATTATTCTGACATCTTGCACACGTTTTGCATGGACATTTTTTTTATCAGTAATGCCTGAAGGTATATCTGCTCAAGTTTGTTTTAAAAAATAGGAGACCACATTCAGTCTTAATGCAAGTTACCACTGTTTATAATTTGGCTCTTTGTGGGGGAGGTACCACAATGGCGACTTTTAAGGGGAAGGGACTATATAAACATATATATTTTTTTTCTAATTTTAAAAGTATTTAGAGCCGCTTTAATATCCTCCGAGGGTAAATATAATTTGATACAACTAAAATTTGCTGGAGTCGTTTCAGTTGTATCCGTCTGTCTGGATATTACAACTCCAACTCCTTTCTTCAAACATCATGTGTCTCAATATTTCTGTCAGCCATAGATCTAATGTAGATACGGGATCAGTCGGTTTACTTTTTCTGGTACCTTCGCCACATATGGGGAAAATTCCAACATTAACGTGCCGAAGTACAGCTTATTTGATTAGAAGTTGTGGCTTAAAACTTCGTCATATCAAATACCAGGAGGCATCACAATATGACGGCCCATATTGAAAATGTTTATGTCCCCTGGGAACTTGCAACGCCAAATTTCAATTTTTTGGAGAACCTAGAAAGACTTCAAATGTTGAAGGCTCCGTTATATTTCGGGAAGATAAGTTCATTATAATTCGCAACTTTAGATATGACAGTTTAAGAAAAAAAATGAGATTAAATTTTACATTCCGATTCGTAAAGAAACGTTTACTGTCAATTTTTATATCCCACAACACTATATTTTAGAAGATTCTCTCAAATTATCTAGGGCTTAAAATGGAGAAAAACCCAAAAAATTGTCTGGATTTTTCAGTCGCGTGGAATTTTTTATGTGGTTAGAGTTCAGGCCACCGATGAAGCCTTACATTTTTTGATGCAATATACCACAATTTTGTGTAAAAAAAATACCGAAATCAAAAAAAAAAAAAAAAATACGAGAAAGGCGCACACCCTGCCAATTTTTAGAATGTGAAATTTCTTCTAAAGAGCGATTTAGGCATTTGACGTTGTAGCAACATTGGTTTCGAGAAACACCGATGTTTTTCAGAGATCGTCTGTTTTTGGAAAAATATTGATTTCTTATCTCTAATGATTGTGGGAATACCTAGGTTTTCGGAATGAGCCACCAATCCTCTTCAGTTCCCTCGCTTTTTGTCTGGAATACTTTCCCCATGAGTTATTTTAAAATAACCCTTTGACCAAAAACTTTTTTTGCCCAAGTGACGAGCTGCCAAAGCAAGGGAACTGATGACTATTGGAGGCTGTTTCCGAAACTTAGGTATTCCCTGCCCTACACCCTAGTAAAAATTACCATCTTTCTTCTCTAATGAACAAACGTTGTTTTTATTAAAACAACAATAATGGTATTAAGCCTAACTATTTTGTGACAACAAAATACTAGAGTATCCCGAACAAACATGGCAACACTTTTCTATTCTCAAATATTTTTAAATTATTTAACTATTTTTAATAGGAAACACCTAAAAGTATTGCTTTGATCTAAAATTCAGTTTGAGCCTTTCAGAAAAGTTAGAAAAGAGTAAAAAAAAAAAAATCATATGGAGCTCTATAGCATGATACCGATGACTTATCGACCGATTTTACCGACATATGTATGCCCTTAGAATATGACCGTTTTCTAAATATAGTTTAACTTGTGTTAAGATTATTGAAAGGGTTCAATCCTTTAGGGGTGGGGGTAGAGTACGAAGAAGTCGCCCAGTATTGTCCATTTTCGCGCCAGACCTAAGTCTGATCTAAGTGTTACGATGTGCTAGGTTTCAACTATATCGTGATCTCCATTCACTGCTTTTTTTCCAAAAGCAATGGACCGATATTACAGAGTTGCAGAAAAACTATGTGGTAAATGTAGTAAATTTTTCGATATTTTAGAGAATTATGCTTGAAATTCTCTCTTTTTTTGGAGATTGGACTTTAATCCATCTAAAAATTAAAAAAGATGAATTTTCCTATCCTTTCAACTTTGACAAAAATTAATGTTACATATTGTAAATAACTACTCGACATCCAAAAGTAGAGCAAAATCATTGAATTCTCTTACTTCCGAATTGCGTATCAATTAATCAAACTTTTCTCAATTTTTGTGTGGAGAATGTCACATAGCTTGCCACGTTTGTGACAGAAACAGGCTCGAAAATCATTGCGCTCATTTAAATTTTTTATTTATCAAAAAAGAGAACAAATGTTTTTTTATTGTGACCATTAAAAAACAAAAAAAACTCCCTGAACTCCACTCAGTATCCCGCCTCACCACGGAAAAAAAAACCAATGACATTTCCCCTTCATTGCACGAAGAATAAAAAACCAACTTTACCAACCATTAATAAAAATTTCCCTTGCGCAGGGGAAACAGAAAGCCAGGAAAAAAATCCACATTCGTAAAAATATCCCACTTTGATGAATGTATGCCTGTGTGTGTGACAGTGTGTCCACCACCAACCAACCATGCAACAATTCTTCCTTGAACTGCTGTTTTCCACCGTTTGAGTGAATTGTGGTTTGTTGGTTGGGTTTTTGTGTGTGCAGCGTTGTGCCACTGTCATAGAAGCCAGAAATCAACCGAATAGAGGAATAGCCGCCATCCAGCCAGCCAGCAAGCAGTTACCGTTGACAAGACTACGGCTATGACGACGACGGCGACGACGAAAACATTCAACCACCACCATCAACGCAGCCACATAGCCACCATTTAAAGAACCACAGAAAAAATTGTTGTGTGTTTGCACACAAACACAGGCACTCACCAATGCTGCCACACAAACCCGCGGCCACACTCAACACAACCCAACGATTTGTAGTTGTTGTCCACTCATCCTCGCTCGCACACACTGAGTTAAGGGGAAATGTGTGGAAGGCGTTGAAAAAAAGTCACGAGAAAGAAAAAACACAAATTTCCCTTATTTCCAATGGAAGGCCGAGGCAATCTTTGGAAGTATGAGTGAGTGGTGAGTGTCATGTAAAAAAGTCTACTCATTCCCGTTATTGCTCAGAGCGATGGAAGAGCGAACATCAACATGGGGGTTGGTTTAACGTTCTGAGTGTTTTGTTGGTAGGGAAAATGGTTTGATGTTGGCTGTTGAGTGACATCTTTTAATAAAAGCAAAACCATGACTTGCGGTCCACACACTCGACCGATACGGGGCCCAATTTTTTTTCCTTGAGTTAAAGATGGAAGGAAAATAACAACAACAACAACATGTGGCCACAACCATGGGAGAAGAGAGTAGTGTTGGTTGTCTTCTTGTGGCCTATTGCTGTCTTACTTTCTCTCACATTGTTTTGTGAAAATAAAAAGGGGAGCACTCTTTATAAAAAAGAGAAAAGAATTTTCTTGATGAAATAATTTCCCTCCTCAACTTGGTGGGTATTTTCCTTGTCTCTTGCTACAACAACCACAACATCTTTGCAATGGAGCCACTTGGAGAGTTTGTTGTTCTAGTGTCGGTGATATCCGTCGTCGTTGTCGTCGTCTACCTCATAAATTGTGCTAAACCATGTTATAATTGCCCGTGGTTGTCCAAATGGGGGGCGGGTAGGAGAGCATACCAACAGTTTTCCACTCATTTCGGTGTTTGTAAGTGTGGCCACTGTGGAAAATGGAAAATTGACGTATGGCAGTGGTTTTGCACAGTTTTCACTTTTGAGTGTTTCGTTATGGTTGGATGTGGTGGGATGTGTTGTTATCAATGGGCCCGACAACATCCGTTGGCTGTTGCCGATACTATGGCCCAGTTGTTAGTTAGTCAGGTGGGTGGGTTGGTATGTAAGTTTAGATGCTGCTGTCTTTTTAACCAACGACATTGTGAAAACTTTGGCCTAGGTTTGGTTTTCTTTTTTAGAATTTCTAGGCTATTGTTACTGTTCTTGTTCCGTTGCGATACCAATCTACGAGTTTTTTTTGTTCACCTCAACTCCTTTGTTCCGGGATGAAGACAATATCTGTTGCTACAAATTGGCATCAATCTCGTCGACGCACCACACCACCCACTAACCTACCAGCCAGTCAGCCAACCAGCAGAACTTATTTTGAGGTTAAATCTTTAACCAAATAGGTATCTGCAGTTTGAGCGGGGGGCAAAGCCACAATTCAACAACTATGTGGAGCTCCGCAAAAGACACAAATTATTTACACATCTACTTAGTGTTTCGTTTGTAGGTTTGAGATGTTCGTCCTTATTATGAACGAAATTATATGCGTATTAGAAAGAAGGTTAAAATAAGTGGTTTTAAAGTTTCAAAGTTAAGAGACTTTTAAGGCCGATTGATTAGTAACTATTTTTTAAGCTTTTGTAATATAGAATTTTTGAGAATAATTTTGTTGGACTATCAGAGTCAGAAACGAGGATCTCCGAAAAATGTTTTACGTGAAGCTGAAAAAATCAGAAACGTGATTTGTTTAAATATATGAAGAACATTTACCGGATTTTTTATGAATAGGTATATTTTTATAGGAATACATTTTTAAGCAGATTATTTAACGGACTATCAGAGCCAGACACGTGGAATTCTCAAGATTTTTAAAGACCAATAAGGCCTTAAAGAATATTTTTGGAAAACCAAAAATACGGATTTTTAACAATAGACCTTTTCAAGGGCCTTCAAAACGAGAAATCTGAAATTTTAATGAATATATTTTGAAAAGTTTGGAATCAAAGACGTGGATTCTTAAAAATATTTTTTAAAGGATTATAGGACTTACAAACGCCGATTTTTTTAAATATATTTGAAGGACTATCAGATTTTTTTTTAAATTTTTGAGGGACAATTGTTATAAACGTGGATTTTTAAAATTATATTTTGAAAATTTCCGATTTATATTTTTTTAAAGCTAAAGGATTTTAGAACTTGGGTTTTATTTTTTGGAAGACTTGCAGATTTTTAAACATGTATTTTTTAAAGACCTACAAATTTTTAGCCTGGATTTTTTAAAAATATTTTTTGAAAGACCTACAGATCTTTAAACGTGGATTTTTTAAAAAATATTTTTTGAAAGACCTGCAGACTTTTAATCGTGGATTTCTTAAAAATATTTTTTGGAAGAACTACAGATTTTTAACCGTGGATTTTTTAAAAATATATTTTGAAAGACCTACAGATCTTTAACTGCGGATTTTTTTAAAATATTTTTTTGAAAAAAACGTGAATTTTTTAAAAATATTTTTGAAAAAAAGTTGATTTTTTAAAAATATTTGTGAAAAAAGTTGATTTTTTAAAAATATTTTTGAAAAAACGTGAATTTTTTGAAAAAAAGTTGACTTTTTTAAAATATTTTTTGAAAGACCTAAATATCATTAGCCGTGTATTTTAAAACAAAATTTTTTGATAAAATGTGGATTTTTTTTAAAATTTTTTGAAAGTACAGATCTTAGCCATGGATTTTTAAAATTTTTTTTTTTTGCAAATACGTGGTTTTTTTTAAATATTTTTTGAAAGACCTACAGAAGGCCTTTCGGATCCATAACCGTGGATTTTTAAAAAAATATATTTTTATGTAACAATCAGACGTGGATTTTTTAAATATTTTTTCAACAACAATCAGACATATTTCTTTTATTATTTTTTGAATAATAATCATACAGGGATTTTTTTTAATATTTTAAATAATAATCAGACTAGGATTTTTTTTGAAATGTTTTTTGAATAATAATCAGACATGGATTTTTTAGAAAAAAAAAAAAAAGAAATTAAAATGAATTTTTTGAAATTACTTTTTCAATATCAATCGGACGTGGATTTTTAAATAACAATCATTCTTGGATTTTTTTAAATTTTTTTTTCAAATAACAATCAGACGTGGATTTTTTAAAAAAAATCGTAGACGTAGATTTTTTAAAATATGTTTAAAGGACCAATTAAACCAGCAACTTTGACTTTTAAGAATAGATTTTTAAAAATCAAATGGGATAGGCACGTGGATTTTTCGTAGAATTGTTGTTAAAGCTTTAACAGGGAATATGCCTAAATTTTTTAGGAAACTTTTAAATTGTCAAAAAAAAAGAAGATGTTTTTCAAGGACAAAAAGACCCAAAAGCGTTGCCTTTTGAGATTATTGTTTTCGAAAGACTATCAGACTATCTGGGCAACAAACGTGGATTTTTAAGGGACTATCAAAGGAATAATCTGGATTTTAAAGGCATATTATGTAAAGCCGGAAACGGCGGTTTTTGTAGGAATACATGGCGTAAACATGGATAAACGTGGAGAAATATATTTTAATGCCTTTAGAAATTATTAAGATAATTTTTTAAAGGGTATAGGGTCATAAATTTTGACTGCTAAGAATGATTTTAGCCAAATCTTTGTGTACTGAGAAAAAAATCGAATTTTTAAGTTTTGTGGGGCAACCATTTTTTGAAGTACCTGGGGAGTTTAAATCGTGGACTTGAAAAAAATATTTTTCAATGGCTTTTTTAAGCTAAAATTTCTACTTTCTTTGATATTATATTATGGACTTTGGATCCAAAAACTGGAATAATTAAAATGTGATAGCTTTTTCCGATTTTATTTCAATTAGCCTTTTCTGTAATATTTTGGTCTGAAGTAAAAATGTTGAATATTTTAAAAAAGTTTTTTAGAAATTGCGTTTAAAAATCATTTAAGACTGTCTTAAATATTTAATATAAAATGTATTGGAAAAAATTCCTTGAATCCTTAAAACGTGGACTTTTTTAAAAAAAAATATATATATTTTAAAGGACTCTGAGAGAGATAAAAATAGCTGTCATATTTTTGTGAAACAAAAAGAGCTAAAAATGTAAGATTAGTAGAAATTCTTTGGAAGGTACAAAGTTGTTTTTGATCTAACAAAGTAGCCTAAAACAGGAAGGTTTTTGAAACGACTTTGTGGCATAAAATTAAGGCTATGTCTTGAATTTTTTAAATTTTCCTTTCGTTAGTGCCTGTAATGTTTTATTCCTTGAAAATATAAAGGCGGGAGCACATGTCAAATAATACGATTTAACTGTATTTTCAATCAAACAGCATCACTGACACCTTCCAAACAATGATTATCCCTTTGGATGCTTCATTGCACAGCTTGCCGTAGAGTGTGCCTCGCAACATAACGCATACCATCGTCATTAAATATTGTTGTAGGTATTTGCCTTAACTGACATTCACAAACATTCACTTTCACAAAAAAGCAAGAGCCGAAGTGATTCAACATCTGCTCCGATTAAACACATACGGAGGCATTTTAAAGGTTTGTTCCTGCCAGCTATGAACGTTTTAATGGCAACAATATCAAATGTAACGTAACAATTCGTCCTGGCAGTTTGGACGCTCAATGAAAGGTTTTTATCATTGTTTTGTCACTTTCTTTTGCTAGTTTGTTGTGTGTTTCAAGAAATTGTCTTAGAAATCATCTTTTTATGATTATTTATCGTTTGTTTTTTTTTTTTTTTGTATTCTCTCTACTTTGTCGATATCTTAATTGTTTCACAAAAAATGATTTTGGACAAAAGAAACATGTCATCACTTCACAATTTTCCACCCCTCCTTTTAAACACCAATTTTGTTTTTTATTCTTTTCATTGAGACGAGTCCACCATCCATCCGTCCATATGTGCCATTGAGAACGGAACGTGGGTCGTTCGTTACATACGTACATGTGTGAGCCCCTAAAAAAATGAGGCTTGTTAACACACCTGGATTAATGTCATGCTCCAGAATTGGGTAACATCTTTCATTGCCAGTTTCCTTCTTTTTGTTCTCTCTTAAAAAAGTGTCATTTATGTCTTGTTTTTGTTTTTTTTTTTACAAGAAAAAAGAAATTATTTGAAGTGCAGAGTCGTAAAAATGTTATTGTTTAAAATTAATGTTGTTATTTTGATATGTCCAAATGGAGTCAAGAAATCGAAATATTGTTTTTGGTAGGTATACATGTTTAGGTTGCTCACTGAACGTTTGGGAATTAATATAAAATCGAAGATGGGAATAAATCAACTATTAAGCCACGAAATATAAAATTTCAAGGAAATAATTCTGAAAAACTATGCTATCTTTAATTAAAAACAAGTAAGCAAAGGCTATATTCTTGCGGGCCCGACCTTGTGATACCCTATAATGCTACAATATGTTCGAAGTCTCCTTATGTCCAAATCCATTTTGGAAGATTTCATTATTGAAGTAATGTCAAAAATAATGTCCCTGTCTTTAGTTTTTTATTGTGGCCTATAGAGCGATTACAAAATTAGAAAAATTTGAATTTTTTAGTCCATTCGAACGTCTAAATGTCCCTATTAAGAACAATAGGCTTTAATTCTGACCCAGACCCGACCCCCATGTAAAATTTCGTGAGGATCGGACGATAATTGCGAAATGCATATTATACCCTCAAAACATAGTGTTGCGGAGTGTAAAAATTTAGAAAATTTACAATTCAAAATCGTAAGTCAAATAGAAAAAATCGCGTGCGATAAAAAAATATGAAAAAAAAGTTGGAACAAACTTTTTATTGATAATTTTTTCGACGATTTTCTTAGATGTTATCCTTTTCTGGCAAGTGACCATTCCAAATATATGGGAATTATGAAAATCGGCCCAGCAGATCTTGACTTATATGCAGCATAAATATGATCTTTTTCATATATCTTGTACCTATTTTGCTATATATCCGATTTCTTGTCTATCAGCATCACTTTAATGGACAGAAGTGACTTTTAAATTTATTTGTGATTTGGTTGATATTAAAAAAATTCGCGGTTTAGTGGAAATTTTCGTATTTTGTTAAATAAAAGTTAGGGTCTATTTTGCCCAGTAAATATTGTCCGATGGCTATCCAAATTGGTAGGCTTCTTCCCAACCCCAAACTTTAACACCATGCTAATTTCCACGTCGATTAGTTCATAATTGTGGTCTATTGAGCTATGGGAAAATCAGTAAAATTTTGTCAATTTTTGCAATCATCTCCAAAAACAATACGGTTCTATTCTAACCCTAACGCCACCTCCACTTTCAATTTCGTGAGGATCGGCCATTATTGCGACCTTTAGCTTGATTACAAATTAACATGGACAGACGGACGGACGGACATACATAGCTAGATCTATATATACTCTCGATGTGGGAAACCAATATTTCCAAGTGTTTCATAATTTTTGGCCCCAACACATATTGTGGGGTATAATAAAAAATAATTAAAATTGTACAGTTTTGGACCAAGAGACCCCAAAAATTCATTTATGCAGAAAATAGTTGTAAAAATTGACATTTTTGCCTCCCAAAGTCTCAAGAATTTCCAAAAAATGGGAGCTGTATAACCTTTTAAAATATGAAATATGTGATTAAGAAAACAGTAACAACAGCAGAAATGGTTCGAAAAGTAAAAAACGACTTGATTGAAACTCGCTCGTAGTGGCCGAAAAATGGCTCGTGGGGTGAACATAGCGCAATATTCCATGCGGCAAATATTGAAAAATGAGCTCGGGGTAAAGCCATTGAAATTCCAAAAAGTGCAAGAACTTACACCGCAACAGAAAGAAAATATACTCAAAAGAGCTAAAGAGTTGCTTCGCTTGGCCGAAAGTGGTGAACTCCGATGAGGAACTCGCCAAAAATGTCAGCTCAAAATGTGCACCTTCTGTTGGCCACCGGAACTCAAGCGCCGGCCATGGTGATGGTGTGAGCTGCTATAACAACAAAAGGTCGCTCTCCGCTCGTATTAATCAACCGTGGTATCAGAATAAATGCCGAATATTAAAGCGAAAATATTCTGGAGGGCATATTAAAGCCTTGGGCACGCAAACATTTTGGCCGCAGACCTTGAACATTCCACCAGGATTCAGCACTATCGCACTAACCACGCTCCACCTAAGAATGGTTACAAAATGCGGTTCCTCGCTTCATTTCCAGCGCACAATGGCCACCAAAATCTCCGGATACCAATCCGGTGGACTATTGTGTCTGGAGTGTTTTGAAAAGCAAGGTTGGCTTTAAAAAACTGTCGATCACCTCAAGCAAGCGCTTCGCCGGGAATGGGCCGAAATACCGCAAACAACATTCGGGCAGCGTGTGACTGTTGCATTGGCCGTTTGAAGGCCATAATTCGTGCCAAAGGTGACTAATTCGAATAAATCTTAACTTATTCTAAAATTTTATGCTATTTCCGACATTTTTGCTTTCATTCAATAACAATTTTAAAAAAAATTTAAAAATTATGGCGTTTGATTTTGTTGCAGTTTTTTATCTCACCCTGTATATATGCTCTGTTGGGTCTAACATGAGTATTTCGATTTTTTTTTTTTTTTTTTTTTTTGGTGTTTTTACTAGTAAAGAACCTTGTCATAAATCCATGCTCTTGACACCAGAATATATTTCTGAAATTATTTAGAAAATATCTATTAAAACAATTACGTTATTGGATCTTTGTATTGGGTCCCTATTTAATTAAAAAAGCAAAATAAGTAGAGAAACTTCTATTTTTAGCATTTAAACCATCCCAAAAATATTCTGAAAAAAATCCAGTATTCAGCTTTATAAATATATTTTTGGCTCTACAAAATATTTAAGAACTACAAACGTTTAGCTCCTCCAAAAATATTTTTAAATCCAATTTAAGTATGTTTTACCCAAATTTATTAAGAAAATTCCCTTCTGTAGATCCTCAAAAATATTCTAAAAATAACCAGCATTTAGCTCCCCATATATATTTTTGAAAATTCCCATTTTATGTCCACAAAAATTCCCGTTTTAGCCCTTCAAAAACTACACGCGTTTATTTGCTCAAGAAGTATTCTAGTTCTTCCAAAAACATTTGAAAGTTCCACGATTGTAGCTCTTCAAAAAATATAAGAAAATCCGTCTTTAGGCTTTTTAAAAAATATTTGAAATAAAAATGATGATTTTAATTCTTCAAATTTTTTTAAAAATACGTTTTTCGTTTTTTTTAGTTCCTCAAAAATTTTTAAAAATCCGTTTTTCGCTTAAAATTCTTCCAATCGTCAAATGGAAACACACAAAATAATAATACCTCACAATAATCAAATATTATACCAAGATGATATCGAATAACTTCGAGGGATTAAAACTACGTGGGGAAAACTTTAACTTTCATTTTCCACAACTCCACCCCTTACAAGCGGATTTAATTGAAACTTGAAAACTTGGTATTCGTACATAACATAACGCATAACGTCCATATTATTAACATTTCCAAAGGCAGTTAACAATGGGAACAGCTCATTTGCAAAGGAGGGAGGGGGAACCCAGGCAAACGTCATATGTACGGATGTAACCATTAATGAAAACCGCCATATTTCTTTCTTTTTTTTTCCGTTGTTATTTTGCGTGCTGCGGCAAACCCCTGACTGACTGTCTGTTATGGCAGGCCGGCTTAAGAACGGAAAGGGGAGGAGGGAGGGTGGTGGTGCTGGTGGTGGGAATGTACGTACTTACAATGTGAAGTCCTTGTTGTACTCTCGTATCATTAAAATTCATAAATTAAAAATCAAGTTTATCAAAAAATCACACGGGACTAAATTACGCACAACAAAAACGCAGGCCATACACACAGATGTACGTGTGTGCTCCTGAAGGATGCAAGGCCATACACAATAGCAGTGTGTGTATGTGTGAGTATATACCAATTTCATTTTGCCTCTCAATACATGTGAACCTTTAACCCTTAAAATCCGATTGTTTGACTTATCGTCGTCTACGGTTTGATATTCCGCATTTCCCATTGAATGAATGGCAAGGAAATATTTGGCGAAAACCAAACCAAGGAACCAAATGAAATTTGTTACTGTGGCAAGGACCTACTACTACATCTCTATATGCCTGTTGGACGCAATATGTGCATAGCGGAGTAGATATGTATGTGTGTGTGCGTCCGTTAATTTTCCCTTTCTTTTACCGTCGTTGTATATTTTATGCCACATGAAGTATAGCTGTCATAAGCACCCTTTCCTGCCCAGTTGGTCGGTCGGTCGGTCGGTTGGATATCAAACTCATACCACACTCGTCAGCAACACCCATCAAAGGGGTGTTATTGTGCCAATGTTGGTAGGAACGGCAATGGTGCCTGGTGTGTTGGTAATGGTACATATATGTGCCATGTGGTGGTGTGTGTGTGCCAGGAAACACAGAAACTCGTATATTTTTTTTTTTCAATTTTCTTTTTTTATTCCAAGATTTTTGTTGCAAAGCTTTATGCCATAACAAAAAATAACCAGAACGCAAACTTGCATTATGTTGAACGCGTGCACAGCTCACTTTGATGAGAGCTTTTTGGTCACAACCATGGTTACCAAAGGCCACGTCCTCCCGCTTGGATTTCCGGGGAGTATGTTGTTGCATGAGGTTATTTGCTAACGAGGGTAACAGTGGGGGAAATGTTAAAAATGGATAAAAAATCTTTAAATATGTTTCAATTCTCTTCAATTCTCTCATTCAAGCTTGGAATCTATGATTGAATTTTATTTGGTAGTGTAAGAATTTTAAATGCAGGGTTTTAACAAAGTTCACGCAGATATATTTCTGCTACCTCGCAGAACTCCTTCGTTTTGAAAGAGAATCGACTCATAGAGATGAATTGCAACAGTAATGCGACAAGGCGTGAAAGGATTTGTCGATTTTGGCTGATCAGCATTCTTTTTCTGTGACCAATCATACTTCGTCGGACAACATGTTTCTATCCCGCCCCTTCAGAGTTTTACTTGTTATAGAATTAGAGTATCCCAGCAAAAGTTTTGGATCTTAATGTATATTTGTTCCTGCTTGGGTCGGGAACAATGAGAGAAACTGATATTGTCTGAGTTCGTAATAACTATCATCGAAAAATTACAAAAGGTTTTGAAAATCCCAGACTTTTGTCCTGAAGTCCCTAAAAACGGTTTTAACGAAAAATCCTAAATGTTTTTACCAATTAGGTTCCAGAATAATATCGGATTCACGTTTCTGGACATTTCTGTCTGTATGTTCGTCTGTCTGTTGAAATCACTATACACCCCACATTAGAACTTTAAAATTTGGTACAGTAGTCTGTATGGTATTGAAAATAAGATATATCGGTCCACGTTTTGGGTTAGCCGCCAAATAATGGAACCTCCTGGATATTCGGTAATTTGATAGTTTCCGCCGTATTGTTCCTCCAAAATGTCTAAAAGTTTGTATTTGTAGTTCGTTATTGGTTCTAGTTCTAGGGCGGAACATTTTATGTCTAGGTCCATGTTTTCGTGTAGCCCCCATGTAACGGTACCTCCCGATATTTGGTATTTTCATTTTTCTAAAAATTGGTGTTTGTAATGGGTTATAGCTCCGATGGCAGAAAATTTAGTATGTAGTTATGCTTTTTCCTATTGCGCCCATATAACGATATTCGGTATTTTGACGATTTAAGCCACATATTTTCCAATAGACTTATTTGAAATTTGGTATTTGTACATCATAAAAGGTTCCGGTATCAACGTCTTCAATATAATGGTACCCACCGATAATAATCCTAGCCACATTAACCCACGAAATTGTTTTAAATTTGGTATTTAAGACTCGTAACTGATGGCAATCCTTGTAGTATGAAATAGTCTATATAGGTTGATTTCGGTATGGCCCCACATAACGGTTCCAGCCACTTTTTTATTTTATTTATTTATTCATTTTTTTTTTTAAACTTAAACTGCATTCTCCTACTGTTGTTACTGGTGTTTGTAGTTTACAATGGAAAACGTTTGTTGGAGGGAATTAAACGTTCGGCTCGGCCGAACTTAATGTCTCTTTACTTTTTTAATTTTGTTTAAGTGACAGAAGAAGTAGGAATAGTTTGGTATAGCTGGGTTGGGGATATTTGGCGGTCTTAAATTATATTACGGTGATGCGATCCTGCAAGCTCTTTATACATTCTAATTCCCATGTAGGAGGTCCTTTTTTACATAATCCACGACTATTGATCGGTAGGTCCTTCAAAACGTTACTGAAAAAATGTGCGATTTTCTGTTAATAGGTTCCTGGTTCCACTATTTTTCTTAAAAATTCACTATGTTTTTCCATGAAGAGTTTATAAAAATATTTCTAAAAATCCAGGATATGGTCTAAAAAATATACTTCTAAAATCCGAGACTTTCATCCATTAAAATCCATGATTTATATCTTGCCGGAAAATTTTCAAACAGAAAAGTCCTTAAAATAAGTTAAAAAGTATCAGTCCGTATTGCCATAACTACAGTTACAGTTAAACTACAGTTAAATTATATAATGACCCGTTGTAGGGATGTACTAGAAGTAGTGGTCCGACCTATCCCTTCTTCACACCAGACTTACAGTTGTTACAAATATTGGAATATACGAAATTTCAAAAAATTTGGACCATTATTTCACATTTTATAAGTGTTAAGATTATTCAATTTTTTACCTTTTCTCAGGGAGGTGCAATAAGGAGTGGGTCTACAGGGTGAGATAAAAAAACTGCAACAAAGCCAAACGCTATAATTTATACATTTTTAAATTTTATTGAATGAAAGCAAAAAATGTCGGAAATAACATCAAATTTTAGAACAAGTTTAGATTTGTTCTAATTTTTGGAATTGGCCTTCAAACGGCCAATGAAACCGTTACACGCTGCCCGAATGTTGCTCTGCGATATTTTGGCCCATTCCCGGCGAAGCGCTTGCTTGAGGTGATCGACACTTTGGTATTTTTTAGGACCAACCTTTCTTTCTAAAATGCTCCAGAAAAATAGTTCAATGTATTGGTATCCGGAGATTTTAGTGGTCATCGTGCGCTGGAAATGAGGTGAGGAACTTCATTTTGTAACCATTCTTGAGAGGCGTGTGCTGAGTGCGATGGTGCCGAGTCTTGTTGGAAAGTACAAGGTCTACTTAATACAGCCTCCAGAATATTTTCGCGCTAATATTCGGCATTTATTTTGATGCCACGGTTGATTCATACGAGCGGAGAACGACCATCTGTTGTTATGGCTGCTCACACCATCACCATGGCCGGCGCTTGAGTTCTGGTGGCCAACCGTCATTTTCAGCTGACCTCTTTGGCAACTACGCACGATCATTTTGTTTGTTTACAAACTGCTGGACAAAAATGTATTCACATTTAAATGCTGGAGTGCTCTAACGATAGCCACTTGTGGTTTTAAAGCCAAATATAAAGGCATCACACTATCACGCTTGAATTCCATCACGAATAACTTTTTTTCTGGAAAACTCTCGCCAAAATGCTTTTGTGCGCTTGGAAACAATATAATGAGCTGTCACTGGAATATTTTTAACAGCTGTCGTACTAGTGGCTTAGATATGACAGAAGTCTGAAGTTGGTTGCAATTTTTTCATCTCACCCTGTATATTGTCCATTTTCGCGCCTAAATGTACACTAAAACAAATATTACAATTTTCAAATTTCGAAGAAATTCGGATGATCATTTCTTATTCTGAGGCAAACTATTTTCTGTGTAAATATTGTCTTTTTGTCGGGGAAGGTACCACAAGGAGTGAATCGACTCTGCCCATCTCCGAAGTCGATATAATTTTGATAATAATATTACGGTGTACCAAGTTTGAAGCAGATCGGATACTCCTTTCGTCAGTTATTGGCTCCAAATGTCCTGAAACTGATTTGGTATAAATTGTTAGCACCTGTTTAAGTTTGGCAAATATATTTAGATGCGCGAAAATAGGACCCAGTCAGACTTCTCGATCGCACTATTCGATATTCATGACTTTTCCAGGTTTGTTATTTGAAGAGTGCGGGCATTATTCAATTATTGTGGTACATGTGTTACTATGTGTCAAGTTTGGACTATAACTGATAGACAATTTGCTCTGAAGGAGGTACCAGGAAAAATGACAATTTTCGAAAAATGGACCAAATCCAATACTCATATCGAGAGTACGTTTGTCATCTAACAACGCAGGCAGACTGACAGATGGACATGGTTAAAATGACAGCATATGTACTAAAACTGATTCGTCCAAAAAAACTTAGGTTCTTAAGTCATTATTTCGAGTTGGCAAATTTAGTCCATTTCAAAGCCGTAGATTTGAAGGTTAAAAATTATTTATTTCATAAAAATGAAATATTCCCCATTGGCTAAAATATGTATGACACATCCTAATATTTGAATTAGATCAACGATCAATTCAAAAATCGTTATTTTAGTCAATATTTTCCGAAATCATGTTCGACGATTGTCACTTCCTTTGTACTCATTTTGGTTGCTCCCTTTCGGAGATTTTTATACCCTCCACCATACTATGGAGGGTATATTAATTTTGTCCTTCCATTTGTAACTCCTCGAAATACTCATGTCAGACACAACATAGTATATATATTCTTGATCCGCATAAAATTCTAAGACGATTTAGCCATGTCCGTCTGTCTGTGTGTCTATCTGTCTGTTGTAATCACGCTATCATTCGAACGAATTGAGATAGAAGTCTAAATTTTTGCACACATGTTTATTTTGCCAGTAGGCACGTTAAGTTTCATGTATGTCCACGTTCTCATATAGCCCTCATATAACGGTACCTTCCGATATTCGGTATTTTGATGATTTTAGCGACATTATCCACCGGAATTGTTTCAAATTTGGTATTTGAAGTTCGTAATGGATAATACAGCCTAAGACAAAAACTGTGTGTGCAGACCCACGTCTTCGTACAGTCCCCATTTAATGGTACCTCCCTATATTCGGTATTTTAATGATTTTAGTGACATTATTCACCGGAATTGTTTCAAAATCGGCATTTGAAGTTCGAAATGGATACTACAGCCCACGGTAGAAAATTGTGTGTACAGACCCATGTCTTCGTATAGCCCCCATATAATGTTTCCTCCCAATATTCGGTATTTTTATCATTTTAACGTCGTTATTTACCGGAGTGGTTTCAAATTACGTATTTAGAGTATTTAGAGACTACAGTCTGTGATAGAAAATTTTGTATGCAGGTCCATGTCTTCGTATAAGCCTCATATTTCAGTACCTCCATATATTCGGTATTTTGACAATACTCACCGAAATTGTTTGAGATGTCGTATTTGAAGTTCGTAATGGATGATACAGCCTGTGACAGAAAATTGTCTATGCAGGTCCAGGTCTTCGTATAGCTCCGATAAAACGGTACCTCCCTATATACGGTATTTTGATGATTTTAGCTACCTTATTCATCGTTTATTTCAAGTTTCGAATTTGAATATGGTATGCCTAACAATGCCTTTGTAGGTTCACGTCGTAGAGACCCCAGTATAATGGCTATATTCGGTATTTTTAAAATTTTAGCAGACTTTCAAATGGTGGAAGGTATTCAAAGTTCGGCCCGGCCTAACTTACTGCTTTTTTACTTGTTTAAGAATTCCAGGGTAAAAATCCTCAGTTAAATTTTATTCGGAATTCTCTGTTTGCTCCAATATTTTAAAGTTGTATCACCCCAAAAGGCTTCTTTAAAGTTTGAAAGAAAACCCGATTTCCACCAATACTTTCATTTTCCATGAATACAACCTCGCCCAATGTGTGCATCACACTTTCTATCATATTCTTCTGTATGTGATGGTGTTGTTTTGAGATTTTTACTTTTTTCTTTGGTCCTTATTGCAAAAAAAAAGAGGCAAGAGGAAAAGGGTGTCCACGGAGAGGTGGTTTTGTGGGTTAATAACAGGGTTGATATCAAATGTGGGGTGTACAGAGGCAACAGCATTGGGAAAACTTTTTTTCGCCGATGTTGGGTATTTTTGTTGTCAGCTGAACATGCTGTCACTGTTGATGGCTTTGGTTGCTCCTGTTGTTGTTGGGAAAATGAAATTATTGTAATGCTTTTGCAATGAGTCTTCCAAACAACTCTCTGGGGATATTTTTTAAGGATTTCGTTTCGTTGGAAACAGGACATGATTTTTTAACCGTTTTGCAATGTGAAGAGAAACAGGAGATTAACAACGATGAGAGCCAGTGAAAGAGAGCGAGAGCAACAACAAACTCATTGATATGAATAACAACAAAGAGCTGGGAATATAATTTATACAGAGACGCCATTGTGTCACAAAGAGTATCACGGCTATGATAAAGAGACCATCCAACCAACCACGCAATGCATTTGTATTGAATTAATCCTCTGAGGGATTCCACATCGTCGTCGTAGTCGTCGCCGTCATCATCATCTCTAAACCTTTATGTGCGGTATTGGTTTTCAACCATTGCAAACATCTACGACGGTCGTCGAAAAAAATATGGTTGCACTTCGTTTGGCTGCGAGTGTCAGAAAGAGACACGTGAGCGGGGAGGGGGGTACACATTTCTGATTATATGGTGGGGGTTGATTTCATTGGGTTACTTACTCATTTCTCGCTTTTTTTTTGTTTTTTTTTTTGTTCTGGGTTGTGGCAGTGGCGGCTTGTTGTGTTGATGAGTTTGGTTTCACTTACGGTTTGTGTTTTTGGCTATGAAAGTTTGGCTTTTCGATGGTTACCCATGATTACACAGAGCGCGAAATACATACATACTCACATGAATTTAGACTGACTGTTTTGTTGTTGTTATATATAAGCAGGGTTGTAAAGTCCCTCCCCCTCTTGGGTTTTTCTCGGTTATGTTTTCAACAGACTGCTGTAGCTTTGACCGTTGTACAAATGAAATTATAAATTAAGGGTTACAATTGCAAAACGAAAGGAGACGAGTGTTTCAATGGTTTGAATTATTTTTTGCCCGTGGAAATTTTAGGTTAGATATGAAGTTGCTGATGAGACAAATGATGAGGAATAGTTGCAGATACTACATTGCTATATAAAATTATGTACTTAGGTCTCACGTGAAAACCAAAGATATTTTTCAGTGATAATAATTACAAATATCTCAATCATTAGCTTAGAGCCTGTAATTATGACTGCATTCTGGCATTTTTCTCAAACTGAAAATGTGAGATTATTTTAAATTGGTTGAACTGTAGAAACGAACTGCAGGTCGTGAATTTGAGATTCATAGTTGGCAACCTAAGAAAACACACAGCGTATTTTTTTTTTAAGTAAAAACCAGTAAGGAAAATTTAAATGTCGGACGTGACCGACCATATGATACCCTACACCACTATGCATATTTAGTAGAGCTCCCGTAACAAAATAATTTATTAGAAGTAGGTCATACCACCTATCAACATTTGGCTTTAGAGCAGTTATAGTTTACATGTGCATGATATCATTTGGATAAAGATTATATTAAAAAATATATATCGGAGCCGAGTTGCACAAAATGGAAACATACGTCCCGAAATTTACCCCATTTGGCCTGATATTAGCCATTATTTGCACAATAAACATGAAATCGGATTAAATATATATATGAGAGTTTTATAAGATATCTGGTACCAAATATCATTGTTGTCGAATGCATATTTCAAATGTAAGGGACTTATATATATTTGAACCGATTTTTTTTTTCAAAATTGATGTACTTGCTTCTAGACCGAATTCGGTCGGATATACCAAAATTCAGGATTTTTTGACCGATATTGGCCATTTGGTGCGCAATTAACCTGAAATCGGTTGAAAATATATGGGACCTGTATCCAAATCTGAACCGATCTTGATTAAATTTGGCACAGGTATTTTCGAGCTCTATAAGATATCTGGTACCAATTATTGTTGTCGAATGCATATAACGAATGTGAGGGATTAAACATCAAATCAGATGAAACATATATATGGGAGCTATAGCTATATCTGAACCGATTTTCACCAAATGTACTGGCTTCTAGACTTAATTCGGTTGGATATGCCAAAATTCAGGTCATTTGGACTGGTATTGGCTATTTGGTGCATTATTGACCGGAAATCGGTTCAGGATATATATGGGAGCTATATCCAAATCTGAACCGATTTTTACAAAATTTGATACACTTATTTCAGAGCTGCATGTGATATTTGGTACCAAATATAACTGTTGTGGAATGCTTATTACCCTTGTGAGGAACTTAAAACACCAAATCGGATGAAACATATGTATGGGAGCTATAGCTATATCTGAACCGATTTTCACGGACGGATATACATAAATCGACTCAAAATGTGATTCTATGCTGATCACGTTTCCTTCTCCATGTTACAAACAAATGCACAAAGACATTATACCCTTAGCTCTATGTGGTGTAGGGTATAAAAATGAAGCACCGCAACTTGATAGAAGACCAAGAAAAGAAATTATACATGCCTCGCCAATTTTCCATATCTCATCAATTTTTGCTGTTTTGGGACCCCAACATTTGGGGCCTTAATGCCGAAGGAATCCACTTGTAAGGCTCATATCTTGCAACCTCTTTCTAGAGCTATGAAACCCTTCTAAGAAGGGTTCTTTGAGGTCAAAAACACACAAAGCGGTATCATGGAACATTCTTATACCAATTTTTATACCCTTAGCCGACCAAAACGTGCCTCATCGACATAACGGTTTAAGATCCTAGGATTCTTTGGACCAAATCCGTTCCAGGACATTTGGAGACGATCTAGCGATGTCTGTCAATCCGCCCGTCTCTCCGGCTATCTAACTGGTCCGCATAATAATTCTCGAAAGGAGTATCCAATTTTATCCAAAGTTGGTACATCGCAATATTATTTTCAAACTTAGATCGAGTTCGGAGATGTGCAACATCGGTCCACTCCTTGTGATTCCTCCACCATAAAGGGTCAAAATTTTGAGTATCCGTGTAGCTCAACGCGAATGTCTGTCAATCCGCCCGTCTCTCCGGCTATCTAACTGGTCCGCATAATAATTCTCGAAAGGAGTATCCAATTTTATCCAAAGTTGGTACATCGCAATATTATTTTCAAACTTAGATCGAGTTCGGAGATGTGCAACATCGGTCCACTCCTTGTGATTCCTCCACCATAAAGGGTCAAAATTTTGAGTATCCGTGTAGCTCAACGCGAATGTCTGTCAATCCGCCCGTCTCTCCGGCTATCTAACTGGTCCGCATAATAATTCTCGAAAGGAGTATCCAATTTTATCCAAAGTTGGTACATCGCAATATTATTTTCAAACTTAGATCGAGTTCGGAGATGTGCAACATCGGTCCACTCCTTGTGATTCCTCCACCACAAAGGGTCAAAATTTTGAGTATCCGTGTAGATCAACGCGAAATTAACATCGCAATATTATTTTCAAACTTAGATCGAGTTCGGAGATGTGCAACATCGGTCCACTCCTTGTGATTCCTCCATCACAAAGGGTCAAAATTTTGAGTATCCGTGAAGCTCATTAAACGCGAAATTAACAGTCCGTTTCCATTCAGACTTGGCACATCTCAATATTTCCATCAGCACAAGATCTGTTATGAAGATGGTAGAGATCGGATCATTTCTTCTGGTAACTCCCCCACATTGGGTTCAAGATTTTGAAAAAGATAAGATGAGATAAAAAAAACTGCAACAAAACACCATATTTTTACTTTTTTTAATTTTAGAACGAAAGCAAAAAATGTTGGAAATAGCATCATATTTTATAATAAGTTTAGATTTGTTCGAATTAGTCACCTTTGGCACGAATTATGGCCTTCAAACGGCCAATGAAACCGCCACACGCTGCCCGAATGTTGCTCTGCGGTATTTTGGCCCATTTCCGGCGAAGCGTGATCGACACTTTGATATTTTTAGTGCCAACCTTGCTTTCCAAAATACTCCAGACACAATAGTCCAACGGATTGGTATTCGGAGATCTGTTATAAAGATGGTAGAGATCGGATCATTTCTTCTGGTACCTCCCCCACATTGGGTTCAAGATTTTGAAAAAGATAAGATGAGATAAAAAACCTGCAACAAAGTCAAACGCCATATTTTTACTTTTTTTTTTTAATTTTATTCAACGAAAGCAAAAAATGTCGGAAATAGCATCAAATTTTAGATTAAGTTTAGATTTGTTCGAATTAGTCACCTTTGGCACGAATTATGGTCTTCAAACGGCCAATGAAACCGTCACACGCTGACCGAATGTTGTTCTGCGGTTTTTTGGCCCATTCTCGGCGAAGCGCTTGACACATTGGTATATTTTAGTGCCAACCTTGCTTTCCAAAATACTCCAGACACAATAGTCCAACGGATTGGTATCCGGAGATTTTGGTGGCCATTGTGCGCTGGAAATGAAGCGAGGAACCTCACTCAGTAACCAGGGTGGCGCGTGCTGACTGCGATGGTGCTGAGTCCTGTTGGAATGTCCAAGGTCTGGGGCCAAAATGTTTGCGTGCCAAGGCTTTACTACGCCCTCAAGAATATTTTCGCGATAGTATTCGGCATTAATTCTGATGTCACGGTCGATTAATACGAGTGGAGAGTGAGCATCGGCTGCTGTGGCGCCCCCCACCATCACCCTGGCTTGGGTTTTGGTGGCCAAGCGAAGGGTCACATTTTCAGCTGACCTCTTTGGCAAGTTAACACGATCATTTTGTTTGTTTACAAACTGCTGGACATCGAAGGTTTTCTCATCGGAGAAAACCAAATTCGGCAGTTCATCACTTCCGTCCAAGCGAAATAACTCTTTAACTCTTTTGAGTCTATTTCCTTTCTGTTGCGGTGTAAGTTCTTGCACTCTTTGGAATTCCAATGGCTTTACCCCGAGCTCATTTTTCAATATTTGCTGAAGAGAACATTGCGATACGTTCAAATCACGAGTCATTTTCGGCCACTGCGACGGGGGTTTCGATCAAGTCGCTTCTTTACTTTTCGAACCATATCTGCTGATGTTGCCGTTTTCTTCCGTCCACTTCATTGACGTCGGGCTACGTTATCAGTATCACGTAACGAGCTATGGTACGAGACGCAAACGATTTATTCACATTTCAATGCTGGAGTGCTCTTACGATAGCAACTTGTGGCTTTCCAGCCAAATATAAAGAAATCACACTATCACGCTTGAATTCCATCACGAATAGCTTTTTTTCTGGAAAATTTTCAGCAAAATGCTTGTCACTGGAATAATGAGCTGTCACTGGAATAATTTTAACAGCTGTCGGACGAGTGGCTTAGAAATGACAGCAGTCTGAAGTTGGTTGCAGTTTTTTCATCTCACCCTGAATTTCGGAAAACCCGACTGATACTATTTTACTTGTTGTATTTGTTTTTGATTTCGAAATGCCTCTTTGCATTAAATCAGCTTTAAATAAAACTCTATCCTTTATAAAAATATATTTCCTTAATGCGTATAATGCCAAACCATAATCATTTAGTTAACCAAATTTTAATTAAAACTCTATTTACCACAATCTGTAGCAACAATTACCACACCGAAACCCACACACATACCAACACACTTTCAGAGAGAGAGCTTATATTTGAGTTAAAAAGCATTAAAACATAACAGTTAATCAAGTCATTATTATTATTGTTGTGATTGTTGTTGTTGTTGTTGTTAATGGTGATGGCCAAATGGCGGTGGCGACTGTGGGCCCAGTTACTGAGGTTTCGCTGATGTTATTTAATTCGTTTTTTTGTTGTTGCTGCCGGCGCTGCTGCTTCTGTTGTTGTTGCTGTATTTCGCTATGGCAAGTCAATATTTTTATAGCGGTTAAATGTTGACAAAGTTTATTTTGTGTAAAACACTACAACAACAAAGTTGTGAAAATCGGCGTGTGAGAGTGTGTGTGTGTGAATGTGTTTGTGTGCGTATGCAAGTATTTGTATATATTTTTCATGACCAACAACGGTTAACCAGAGAAAAGGCCACAAAAATGCCACGAAAATCCCCAACTAGCAAAAAAGCGTACAAAAACAGATACTCACGCACACACACACGTATACATATGCCGAGATACAACACCACAGAAAACACCAGTCTCCCAGTAATAACAACGGCGTCAACAACAACTCGATTGGAAATTCACAATAATCAGAGAAGCAAAAAAAAAAAACAGACAGAAAATAAAACAACAAATTATAAACAAACAAATGATCCAACAACATCCAACCCCAATGCAACTATTTGGGGCATCATACGAGTACCCCGATATCCTTTTGTATAAAATAATCAAAGTCACCATTTGAACAAATGTACAATTATTTTTTACTTCGAGTGATGTTTTTTATCGCATTGCGAGAATAAGGAGTCCGATCTATGTTTGATACTAAAGGGGGCGACGTACTACTACTTTTTCCATTTTCTAAAATTAGAATATTTTTTATTCACCTCTTTATAAATACATACAGGGTGATATAAAAAATTGCAACAAAGTCAAACACCATAATTTTTATTATTTTTTAATATAAACAAAAAATGTCGGAAATAGCACCAATTTTCAGAATAAGTTTAGATTTGTTCGAATTGGTCAAATTATAGCCTTAAAACGGCCAATGAAACCGTCACACGCTGCCCGAATGTTGCTCTGCGGTATTTTGGCCTATTCCCGGCGAAACGCTTGAGCTGATCGACACTCTGGTATTTTATAGTGCCAACCTTTCTTTCCAAAAAACTCCAGACACAATAGTCAAACGGATTGATATTCGGAGATTTTGTTGGCCATTATGCGCTGGAAATGAAGCTAGGGACCTCATTTTGTAAGCATTCTTGGGTGGCGCGTGCTGAGTGCGATGGTGTTGAGTCCTGTTGGAATGTTCAAGGTCTGCGGCCAAAATATTTGCGTGCCCAAGGCTTTAATACACTTTCCCGGATATTTTCGCGATAATATTCGGCATTTATACTGATGCCATGGTCGATTAATACGAGCGGAGAGCGACCATCGGCTGTTATGGCGGCCCACACCATCACCATGGCCGACGCTTGAGTTCTAGTGGCCAACCTAAGGTGCACATTTTTAGCTAACCTCTTTGAGTTAACAATAATGTTTTGTATGGGGGTAAAATTTCAAGAGAGTTGGATGATTATTTTGATTTTTTTGAGCGTTTTGTTTTTTTTTTTAATCTTGAATGACCCGATCTCAACCATTTCATAACAGATGTTATGTTGACATAAACATTGAGATGTACCAAGTCCGAATGGAATCGGATGTTAATTTGGCCTTTTATGAGCTTCATTGATATTCAAAATTTTGACCCTTTTGGGGGAGGTACCAGAAGGAGTGGACCGATATATCCCATCTTCAGAGCAGATCTTGTGTTAGTTGAAACAATGGGATGAGTGAAATACGAAGAGAACCGGTGCTTATTTCGTATTTTATAATCGTTTTGGTTATTATATCAAAACTTTGGCCTTTAGTGGGGGAGGTACCAGAAGGAATGGCCCGATCTGTACCATCTTTGTATTAGTTCTTGAATTAATGGCAGTATTGAGGTGTCTAGTCAGAATAGAATGGGATGTTAGTTTAGCGTTTTTTTAGTTTCGTGGATATTTGAAATGTTGACCATCTAAGGGGAATGTACCAGAAGGAGTGAACCGATACATTCAATCTTCCCACCAGACCTTGAGCTAATAAAAATATTGTGATTGGTGTAATTTGAAGACAATCGGACGCTTATATTACATTTTATAAGAGTTATAATTATTCAAAATGTTGATCCTTTGTGGGGGAGGTACTGGACGAAGTGGACGGATATTGTCCATTTTCGCACCTGACCTAGCAAAAAATTATCTTTGAAAATTTCGACCTTTTGTGGCGGAGGTACCAGGAGGAGTGAACATATATTGTCCATCTCCGAACTAGATTTAAGTTCGATAATAATATTACAATGTACCAAGTTTGGGCCAAATGGGATACTCCCTTAGAGAGTTATCGTGCACACCAACCAGACGGACGGACGGACATCGCTAGATCGTGTCCAAATGTCCTGAAACGGATTTGGTCCAAAGCGACCAAGGGCCTAAAACTATTATTTTTATTAGGCACGTTTTGGTCGTATCAAATGATACATACTCTCTCTAGCCATAATGATTTAATTTAAAAATTCAATACAGGATCGGCCAAATATACATTTTTTTTTGGTAAATCGAATGTATCTTCGACTGCGTGGCACGTAGCGCCATCTTGTTGGTATCAAACGTTGCCAATATCGTCCTCTGGCCAGTTGTAACAATTGCATTTTTTTTAACCCTCAGCCATATGGCTACAGAGGGTATATCTCATTTGATACGGCCTCATTGAAATAGCGGGTTTAGAGTCTTGGTCTCTTTGGACAAATTCCGTTCCAGGACATTCAAAGACGATCTAAGGGTGTCCGTCCGTCTGGCTGGTGTGCATGATAGCTTTCGAAAGAAGTATCGGATTTGGTGCAAACTTGGTACATCTCAATATTATTATTATTATTAAACTTAGATCAGTTCAGAGATGCGTCCACTCTTTCGAGTACCTCTCCCACAAAAGGATCATTCGTTTGTTTTCAAACTTTGCAAATCTTAGTATTTATGTCAGTGCAAGGCCAGGTGCGTAAAAGCTGAGAAATACTTCTTACCATGTTTTTTGTTTGGTTAGATTTTTTTTTTAATTTTAAAAATTTTATTTTCATATTATCCAATATTTTGATTGTTTTCAAAAATCACCCAAAATATTTTTCAAAAATGTCATTGCCCATTGATCTTTCTTTACTACGATCTGAAGTCAACTCTGAAATACCCATTTCTTGGCACAGTAGCACCACCACAAAAAAAGAGAATAAATCTTAATAGGGCATCCTTAAAAAAACTCCCGCAAATTATCTTCAAGAAAATCTCCTTATGAGAAATATGGCCTGTCTTCTTCCAAAAAACCATAATTGGTCTAATGATGTGCAAAAAAAATGGTTCAAGACGGCCACACAAAAAATTCGCACAAAACCATAAAACATGATCTAGTTTTTTGACCAATTTTTAGTGCAGTTTTTTGTTGCCTTGGCCTTGCACTTATTTTTTTGCGTTTACAAACAATGAAATGTTCGAATTTCCGTAGAACTAGGAAAAAATTACGCAACAAGGACGCAATAGTGTCGTAAACACAATTACCAAGAAACTGTTTTTAATGTGTATTTTTATAAGGCCATAAGGACGTATCGTTGGGCATTCGTTACGGTCGAAACAAATGGTATTTTTTGCGCGAAAAAACTAACACAATGACACAAAGGTAAACATAACGCAGGAACATGCAAATATGACAGGTCATTGTTGCCAAAATATTTGTATTTGTGTCTGTCAGCCTATCTAAGAACACTATTGAACTAAAAATAAGGAGATGCAACATTTTTGTTGTACATTTTTAAGAGAATGTTATTTTTTATTTAATATTTATTCAATTATATTTCAATATACAATAGTACCTAATTTTGTATATATACCCAATGTCTCTGTGTTTTTATGAATTTAGTGAATATGTTACTTTAAACAGAACTTTCACGCATGTATTAGAAATATTGCAGATTTTTAGGTTGGGTTTTATATTTTCCTAGACGAACGTCTATTTGGCAAGTGTTGAACCTATCATCAAATCAATGGACTAAAATTAACTTTTTTACTAAAAATATGCAGTGATGTGTAAAAATTTTAGGATTGCCGGTTTTGGGTTTAATCTCTTCCTTGGTACCTAATAGATGACCGTTGTTAAAATTTTTAAATATGTCCTTTGTTCAAGTGAATTATTGGCTCACCCACTTCTCACTACGGCTCAAAGAATCAATATTTTGAATAATTACTCTTATAATGTGTGACTCTATGGGGCCGACTATTTGGTACTCTACACCAGAAGGGCTAATTGTTATTCTGAATTTATTTCCACAAATTTTAATGGGGAGAAATTTTCTTTGAGACAGATAGATGGGAGCTATGGCTACATCTAAATATATTTGATCTAAACTTTGTAGACTTTATTCTAATCGGAACTTTATCGAATGGGCAAAAAGTCAACCTTATATTATATATTTTTTCGGAAATAGTAATTTTCAAGGTATTTGGTAACAGAACGCAGTCACAATTAACGGTGACTAATCAGAAAAGGTTTACTGTCCAATTTGGTCACAACTTTTTCGAGCTCCCCCAAAGTGATGATTATTCGTCGTATAAGCATGTGCGCACATCGTATAAGATCCTATCCCGTCAAGGATGTACCACCACAATTTACGATAGGAGATGATGCAAATGTTATCGGCAACTCTAATGCATCGAAAGCATTGAGCCCTCAGGCGTGTGTATCTCACCCTCTGGAAGTGAGTTTCTCAATTAAGTTTTCGACCTGTCTTTAGTCACCCACAGCGTTTCCGAAGCCTAAAAAATGAGTATTTCCGCTAATCAAGCCAGACAAGGATTTTAGCAAAGGCAGATCTTATAATCCGATTTCGCTTATATTGCCAGTAGCAAAGAGTCTTGAGGTTTTACCCCTCCCCAGCATCAGAAGAAGTTGAGATGTGCTGACAATCACGCCACGCTGTTCTAGGACGTTGAGAAGACTACCCTTCGTTCGGGTTTGAAGCGTTGGCTAAAAAATCGCCAACCGGAACAAGAAGTCCAAACTCTGTGAAGTAAAACAGGAAGTTCCCCAAGGTAGGGTAATATCTCCGGAACTGAAACATATCCGGACATCAAACTTAGATCAAGTTTGGAGATGGGCATTATCGGTCCACTCCTTCTGGTACCGTCCCCACAAAAAGTAAACATTTTCACCGAAAAAAAAATTAATAGAATAAGATAGGACCATGCATTTTTGTGCAAACTTTGCACATCCCAACATTTTTATCAGTCCTAGGACAGGTGCGAAAATGATCAATATTTGTAAACTCCATCAAGTACCTCCACTTTAAAATTTGTAATAATTATAAATCTTTAAAAATTTGAAATAAGAGTCAGATTGTCTTCACATGCCAATATTTCTACCAATTGGTAAAAAGATGGAATATATCGGACCACTCCTTCTGGTACCTCCCCCACAACGGGTCAAATTTTTAAATAACCACGCAAAATGACCAACCGTTTCTTTTCAAACTCGGCACATCCTAATTGCTCTATCAACACAAGATTTGATGTGAAGATGAAATATATATAGGTCAACTCCTTCTGGCACCTCCCTCACAAAGTGCCAACATTGTAAATAACAAAAACGCTCATAAAACGCGTATTAAGCATCAGATTCTCCTCAAATTTCATACAATTTCCAATATTTATATCTCTCCTAACTTGCGAAATAATTCGACAAAGTTTCGAATATGTACTATTCATCAGACACAAAATTTTTTGGTTGGGTCCATGTTTGGTCCATGACGTATGTGTGTAATAGCCTGTTGTCTGTTATAGCAAACATACGTTGGTACTTTCCCATTCTGGAATTTGTGTACCCTCCATCATAGTATGGAGGGTATATTAAGTTTGTCATTCCGTTTCTAACACCGTCTGTGGAAATCACTCTAGCTTCCGAACGAAATGAAGTAGGTTGATAAAATTTTACTCAAATGTGTATTATGTCTGCATGGGTCATGTAGGACCACGTTTTGGTATAGCCCCCATATAATGGTACCTCCCTTTTTTTGGTATTTTGGTGATTTAAACGACATTATTCACCGGAAATGTTTTAAATTTGGTATTTGAAGTTCGTAACGGATAGTACAGCCTAAGACCGAAAACTGTCTTTGTAGGTCCACGTCTTCGTATATCCCCCATGTAACGGTACCCCCGATCGATATACGGTATTTTGACGATTTTAGCGACAATTTTCACCAGAATTATTTCAAATTTGGTGTTTGAAGTTCGTAATGGATACTGCGGTCTATGACAGAAAATTGTCTGTGCAGGTCCACATCTTCCACGTATAGCCCTCATGTAGCGGTACCTCCCTATTTTCGGTATTTTGATGATTTTAGCTACATTCGCATTTGAATATTGTAATGGCTTATGACAAAAGTAGCCTATGCAGGTCCACGTCGTCGTTAACTGAATTTTTAACGGAATTTTATTTTATTTTTTTTTTTTTTTGAAAATTGCCAAATTCGTTCTAAATGGTGGAGGGTATTTTTAACAAAAAATATCATTTTGAGATAATTGATGCATTGCGGATCAATTTACCAAATTTACTATTTTTGTTGGATATCATTGAAAGAATAAGTAAAGGTTGAGTACGAATAGATATTTTGTCATATTTTATTTCTCATATGATCCGGATATACGATTTTATATTTTTTAAACGTCGAAAAACTATTTCATCATCTGTTGGCAAAACTACAGATCTAAAAGAATAGGAAATCAAAATTTTTTGCCCTTTCGGAAATAATTTTTTGTACGCGATTTCCACTGATTTTGGGCCTCCCGGCGATCTGACTATAACACATCATTTAGGATCCCCTGTTTGACAACATACATATACATTATGGATCTGGACCAAGAAAAATCCTCATGGTATCCTTCGTGGATTGATTAAATAAGTTTTATTCGTGGTTAAATTTAACCCATTCCTCGCTCTTCATGGTCTAAGTGTCACCACATGACTTACCTTGTCTCTCCCCGACAGTAGCGATGCCACAAAAAAAACTCAATGAACTCACACAGGAAGAAGAAAGAAAAAAATGTGTCAATTTTTTGTCAATTGCATCGCCCAATTCAAAAAAAATGACCTGGGTTCTTCGTCTTAAAAACCATAATCGTTTTTAAACTATGGCCAAAAAACTAGGGCAAGACGGACACCAGAAAAAAAACTGACCCAAACCATAAAACATGATCTAGTTTTTTGACCAATTTTTAGTGCAGTTTTTTGTTCCATGGCCTTGCATTTATTTTTTTGCGTTTACAAACAATGGAATAATCTAATTTTCTGGGAACTAGACAAAAATTACGTAACATTGTGTCAGCGAAACAGAGTCATAAACCGAAACTAAGGTTGCCATAATTATAAGGAAACTATTTTAAAAATATCTTTTTATAAGGCCATCCATGTGGGAGGCGAAGACAGCCAGACAGACGGATGGACAGACAAAGAAATTTGTTACGGCCTAAATAAAAAGTCTGAGGATGATTTCGCGAAAAAACACATCGCCCAGCAGACGGCAAAAAGTAAAAACGATCATAAAAATCGTGGCGTGAATGCGCTAAATGCAAATGCGGCAGGTCATCACGGTTACGTCATATCTCTGGCAGCCACTTAGGCCGTTGTCTGTCCGCATGGCCTAAAAACACAATTATTGCGAAAATAAGGACACATTTGTTGTGGATATTGTGTTTTTTGGGTACGCACACACACACCCTCAAACAACCTCACCTTATTGCTCTTGACATATCCTGTCGTGGACAGCGAAAAAAGGAAATAATAATAAAAACGTTGATCCCTAGAAAAAAACTGTAACAAAAAATTATAACAAAAATCGTAAAGATTTTTGGAATTCCAAAGAAACGCCGCACATTTTAAGGACTCGTCGTCGTTTTGTTGTTGTTGTTTTTATTTGTAAATATTACATAATAATTTGCATGTTTTTTGTTTCCTTCCTTTACAGCCCAGTTCAGCCTCATTTGGTAGGACCTACTTACCTACCAAATTGTAACACAAATGCTTGGGAAATATGAGAAACATGGCCGTAATTGAGGCATGTTTTATTTTAGCATGGATCCTGCTGTTTTTACTTGAGAATTTTTATGGCCACAAATCGCAATGCAAAAACCGATCTAGTTTTTTGCACGACTTTGGTAAGCTGGCATTATTGTTTTGTAATTTTAGAACATGTTTTATGTAAATTTTTATGATTTCCGCGAAGTGCATCGTAGAAAATGGAACAAATCGATTTGGTGTGTCCAGAAATCAAGTGAATTTTTAGAATAAACAAAAATGTTTTGGGAATATTTTTAGGTCCTGCTGCAGATTATAAAACTCTGTGGGATGATTTTTAGGAAATCATTACATTTGAGAATTCATGTTGTTGTGGATAATTATTCGATCTTCTTTGGTAATCATTTTTGATTTTTTACTCACTTACATTGAAATGAGCTTCACATATCCATATCCATACAACAATTAAAATTTAAAAAAATCGTGGTACTTTACCTCCAGTTTGAGCAACAATTCCCTCTTTGAAGAAGTAAGGAAAGTTACTGCCACCGAACCGTAATTGTGACCCTAAAATATAAGAAATTTTACAGATTTTCATAACTTTTTTTTGTTAAACATTTTAAAATTTATATTTCGAAAAACTAGAAACAGTGATTTCCTAGGAATTTAAGGTCAAGGATCAACTTTGGAATATTATAAAAATAATTCTTGGCCAAAAGTTTAACTAGAAGGAGTGGACCGAAATATCTATTAGATCGATGGTTAACAAAAATCTTGAGATACGCGAAGTTTGATAAAAATCGCTGAATTATTTCACATGTTATGAGAGATAAAATTATTCAAAATTATGACCCAGATCTTGTGTTAACAAAAATACTCGGATGTGCTGAGTTTAAAAGGAATCTGATGTTCATTTTGCTCTTTATGAACTTCACAATTCTTTGAAATGTTGACCCGTTGTGGGGGAGGTGCCAGAAGGATTGGTCCGGCATATTGCATATCCGCATCAGATCCAGCGTTAATAAAAATATTACGAAGTGTGAAATTTGAAGAGAATCGGATGCTTATTTCGTATTTTATGGGAGCCACAATTACTCAAAATATTGACCCTTTGTGGGGGAGGTGCCAGAAGGAGTGGTTATATATTTTTCATCTTTACACCAGGTCTTGTTTTAGTAGAAATATGAAGATGTTTGAAATTTGAAGAGAATTCGACGTTGAACTCGCGTGGAACAAATGGAGTGGAATTTCGCATTTTACAAGAGTTATAATTTTTCAAAATTTCGATCCTTTATGAGGGATGTACATTATGGAGTATAATAATATTACCATTTTCACACCCGACACCCGAATGATCGTTTAGGTTATTCAAAATTTTGACCCTTTGTGGGGAGTGGGTGTTGTACTTGAGGGAGTGGCCGATAGTGTCCTTTTTCGCAACAAATATCGTGCGCCCCGGCCACGCAGACAGATAAACGGACGGACAACCCTAGATCGACTCCAAATGTCCTGAAACGGATTTGGACAAAAAAATCTAGGGTCTAAGTCCATTATTTCGATAAGACACGTTTTGTCCGTATCAAATAATATATACCCTCCGTAGGCATATGGCTGAAGGTATGATATGAAAATTAAAAAAATCTATAGGTCTACATTTTGGTATATCTTCTTTTATTTGTCTAACCCTAGTTTGTTCGAAACTGTGTTTGGCAGTATGTGGGGAACATCCTTGCATGGGATTGTTCAAATAGGTGCAAGTTTTGTTATTGTCACCATATATCTATTCGCTATCTTGACACTTTACCCCAAAATAGTATAAAATTCGATTTTTGAAGTTTGTCATGGGTCATACCTCCAAAGACAGAAAATGTCCTATACCTATCCACGCCTTCATTTAGCCCCCATATAACGATTCTTTTCAAAATTAGGTACTTTAAGGATATGGGCTACATTTTTAACAGAATTATCTCAAACTTGCTATTTAGGGTTTGTAATTGGTGCCGCCTTCTTCTCTGGCAAATAATTGGGTGTAGAGGTTTACGTTTTTATATAGCCCCATATGTCAATAAGGTAAAGTACAATTACGTCATCAGAATTGGCTTATCCCATGATTTTGGAGAGGCGTAAAAGCCATGATTTTGAATAGGGGACCTTAAACTATTATGATGATCGCTACTCCTACAGCGGCAAAAATTTTCGGAAAATTTATAGTTATTTTACGAAAAATATTTTTATCTTCAATGTCCCCATCCCTAAAGGCGTGTTTTATGGGATTATTGATGAGGCCAAAACACGCCTTATAGAAATAACGATTTTGGATGTGAAGGGTCTCAGTCAGTCCAAACGCCTGTCTGGGTGGGTGGTTCGCACAACAATTCTCGAAGGGAGTTGCCGATTTGGTCCAAACTTGGTACATCGTAATATTCTTATCAAACTTAGATCGAGTTTGGAGATGGCCAATATCAGTCCAATCGCTTTGGTACCTCCCCCCACAGAGGGTCAACATTTTCATAGAAATATTTTACTGCACAGAAAGATAAGGAATAATCCGATTTTGCTCCAACTTTGAAAATCCATATATTTGCATCAGTGCTAGATCAGGTGCGAAAATGGACAATATCGGCCCACTTCATCAAGTACAAAGGTTCAAAATTTTGAATAGAATCCGATTTTCTTTAAATTACACACATTACAGTTTTTTTTATTAACCCAACCCATATGTAAGCATTTTCTAAAAATTATCCCATGTCTTTTATAAGATGAAGGAAGGAACCAATATAGTCCAGGTTTGAAAATATTTTTTTTATAATTGGTGATATTGGTTCATTCCTTCGAAACATGGAGGGTCAACAATTTAAGTAATCATAACAGAAGTCAAAATATATTTAAGTAATCGGTCATTGGCTGGGGGTACACATCTTTTGTCTAAACCGACTGAACCTTTTTACCTGTTTTATTTATTATACCCTCCACCCTCCACATAGTATGGAGGGTATGTTAAGTTTTTCATTCCGTTTTTAACACCTCGAAATATACTTTTTAGACCCCACAAAATATATATTCTTGATCAGCATAAAATTCTATGTCGATTTAAAAATGTCCGTCCGTCTATCCGTATGTGGAAATCAATCTAGCTTCCGAACGAAATGAAGTAAGTTGATAAAAATGTACTCAAATGTGTCTGCAGGTCTTTTTGTATTGAAAATGGGCCATATAGGTCCACGTCTTCGTATAGCCCCCACAAAACGGTACCTCCCGATATTCGGTATTTTGATAATTTAAGCGACAATATTTACCGCAACTATTTCATTTATAGTTGAGTTCGCAATGAATTCTACAGCCTATGACAGAAAATTGTCTGTGCACGCTTATGGCAAAATTTGCGTATGCAGGTCCACGTTGTCGTATAGACCTAATATACGGCTACATTCGGTATTTTTAAGATTTTAACAGAATTTTTAATGGATTTTAATTTTTTTGAAAAATGCTAACTTTGTACCAAACTTTTAACCAAAGTTCGGCCCGACCAAACTTACAGCTTTTTTACATCTTACTTTTTTATTATTTATTTCAAGTTTTGTTGTATTATGGGAACTGCATTCAATTGTTATGGGGAAAAATGTCAAATATGGCTAGGCTAATCTGTTTCATAAAAATTATTACCCGAATTTTTGGCAGTAATATTGCCGAAAATTTCAAAAATGTATATATATGCGTCCCATTTTGGTTATCTCCCGATTTTAACATTTAAAACGCCTATACGCGTGTCTTCTAATTTTAGATGTACTATCATAATATTTCGAAATTGGAAATTTTTAATTTTGTTTCACAGCTTTATTTAATATCGAATTAGATAACTTGAAATAAAGAATAGTTTTGACCGAGAACATTGACTTCTCATTCCATGTACGAATTTGTAACTTTATGTAAAAAGTGCATATTCAAAAAATATCCCGAAATGATTTTTTGTTCATATTTCTAAAATTCATAATCTGTATGGGTTCCATAAAGCTTTGTATATGGCGGAGAACTTAACAATATGTTGAAGGTGAGTCATTCTATAATTCCTTCTTTCGTTATCCCATGTGTTTAAGACACACAACTGTCTTCCTTATTTCAGTCAAACACAAGCTAACTAATTCTCTAAAAAATATGAAATTTGGCTACGGCTGCGTCTATATAGTTGTTGGTAATTTATTTTGTAAATATAGACGCGGCCGTAGCAATACATCAGGTGGTCTCGTCATCATGTAATACCATGTAATTTTTAAATACCGAAGATACCCAAAAAACCTTTCTCCATAGAAAATAACATTTTGTAATATTAAGCAATCCTTTTACGACGAAAAACCCACAAAAAAAGAAAGAGTCAAGGTCTACATCGCCGCGGAATTTATAGAAATGCCATAACAAATTCCCGGAATTCTTAACCTTTTTCCATATTAAATAGACAATTTTGCACGCAAATATTAACAAAATACTAAAAAAGACGACAAGCAATGTTAAGCAACTCTTGCTTTTTTTTTTTTGAATTTTATGATGAATCCTTTTTTCCGGCGAAAGGCTAAAGGCAAATCCTTTCGCGAAAATATTTTCTCAGAAATAACTCATTTTTTACTCCTTGTAGCCTTGTCGAAAAAAAAAACAAAACACATGCTTGATTATCATTATCATGTAATATTAGTTAGGCCAAAACTTTTCTGCCTTAGGAATGCGCGAAGGACCGCAACAGCAACAACAACACAGATATCGTCATTGGCTAAAAAACGTAATCATATATAATGTTGCGTTTTGTTTTGCAAAAACCATAAAATTCTTGGCATTTTTCCCTTCGTTTTTTACGACAAGGCTCTGTGGCGGCGGTGGCGATGGCATTGTTAACAACAAATTACTTAACTCGCCAATGCAACAACACCAGGCTTACCTTTATGACGGGGTTGTAATAACCCCGTTAGACAAAAGGTAGTGAAACTCGCGAAAATTACGAACAAACGCACACTCTCTCAAACCCTCTCCATGGAACAACACTTTCCACTTGGTTAAATCCTTTTTTACCACTTTCTCTCCTTCTCCGGCTCGGCTCCTGCTGCTGCTTCTACTGATGGCAGTAAAAATCATAATAAATGAGTATGTTTTTTTTTGCACACAATGCCTGCCTTTTGTCAAAGGACAACAGAAGGAAGAGTCGTAAACATAAACCCTCTCACAAAGGTTCTCAAACCCATTCGTTGCTAGTTATTGTTGTTGTCCTTTTTTGCTGCTGCAGTTGGTTGTGCGGACGAAGGAGTTGCGTTGCATAAATGCACAATCATAAAATGTGGCATTCACCGGCGTTGTTTTTAGTGGCGTTGTTGTTTTTGTTGCTGCTGTTGCCGGAATTCGCAATTACTTTAGGTGTCGTGTTTTTTTTAGACAGAATACTCGGCTACCTCTTTTGTACTTCGTTAGCGTTGTTTTGTAATTTTACACAACTCGACGCTTTGTTTTGCAACACACAAGGTCTGTAAACAAATGCTTGTCGCTAATGGTTGAGACAAGAAAAAAACGAAAGAGTGAAAGCAAAGAATTTAAAGGACTTGCGAATGTTGTTGTTATTTTTATTTGCAAAGGAAACAAATTTTGCCAGAGAGTAAGAAGAGAACTATACATACAGCTGATGTTGCGGTGATAAAAAAATGGCGAATTAGGACATTCATTTGCATTTTCGATAAATTGATTGCTATATGAAGAATAAGGAGAAATTAGAATTTACAATACATGGGCAGGAACGTATTTTAAGAGAATTCTTATGAAATTAAGTATGAAATCACTTTTCGGGATATAATCAATAACAAATAACACACTACAGGACAACCGAGTAGATAATAAAGGTAGTGCTAAAACAATAAATATGTGTTCAGCGTTACGAATGGTTATATCAGAAAGAAACAAAAATAAGTTCCGCCCCTTTTTTGGCATTTTAAAAAATGTTAAAGTAAAGATTCCTTGGAATTCATGCTTTTTGGGTATTTTAGTTAGACACTATGTTTTCTGCAAGAATTAATTCCGAAAATTTTCCCATTGCTGCGATAGCATTTTTTGTTATATTTTCAATATTTTTGATACTCCGTATCGTTGGAGATGGAGTACGATTTTTAATTATATGTTAACCATTCTTGTAAAAGAATTTGATTTGATATGATATTCGATATCTATAGATTTCGAAATTTACCTGAACACTCAATCTTCTTCTGTAAAAAACCTCTCAGCTATTTCCCAGAGGACCTTTTGCTCTTCAGTAGACCACTTGGTTTTTTCCAGCATTGTCTGTCTGGCTAGCGCAGACGACAACTCTCAAAGGTAGTATCCCATTTAATCTAAACTTAGTATATCGTAATATTATTGCAACATTAGATCGAGTTCGAAGAAGAGCAATATCGGCCCACTCCTTCAGTACACCCACCCCAAAGGTCGAAATTTTCAAAAATATTTTACTGCACACAAATAAAAAGGAAAATCCAATTTTGCTCTAGCTTTGCAAATCCTAATATTTGCGTCAGTGCTAGGTTAGGGGCGAAAATGGACCAAATCGGTTCAGTCCATCAAGTACCTCCTCCAGAAAGTTTCAAAATCGTGAATAATTATATCTCTTATTTCGCTTTCTTTGCTCGTCTTGTTTTTCAAAATCTTAAACCCTATATGGAAAAGTTACCAGAATGGTCCGATCTCTAGCATCTTTATAGCAGATCTTGTGTTGACAGAAATATTGAGATGCACCAAGTCTGAATGGACTCGGATGTTAATTTCCTGCTTTATGAGCTTTATGGATATTGAAAATTTTGAGCCTTTGTGGGAAGGTACCAGAGAGAGTTAACCGATAAATCCCATCTTCACAGAAGATCTTATGTGAAGTGGAGAAGGAGTGAACCGATAAGTCCCAACCCCATAGAAGATCTTATGTTAGTAGAAATAATGGGATGTGTGAAATATGAAGAGAACCGGATGCTTATTTCGATTTTTACAATCGTTTTTGTTTTTCAAAATTTTGACCCTTAGTGGGGCAGGTACCAAAAAGAGTGGACCGACATATTCCATCTTTACACCAGACCTTGGGTTAATAAAAACATTGTAATGTGTGTAATTTGAAGTCAATCGGACTCTTATTTTTTAAGACCCTTCGTGAGTAGGTACTTGATGAAGTGGACCGATTTTCGCACCTGAGTTGAAGCAAAGTTGAAGCAAGATCTGATCATCCTTTCTCTTTCTGTGGAATAAAATATTTTCTCTGAAAATGTCGACTTTTTGTGGGGGAGGTATCAAAAAGAGTGGACCGATACTGCCCATCTTCAAACTCGGTCTACGTTGGACAATAATATTATGATGTACCAAGCTCGGACAAAATCGGATACTCCCTTCGACAGTTATCGTGCGCACCAGCCAGACAAACGGACGGACATCGCTACGTCGACTCCAAATTCCAAAGAGACCTAGGGTCTAAAACCGTGATTTCGATGACATACGTTTTGGCCATATCAAATTATATATACCTTCTCCTGCCATGTGCATGAGGGTATAATTAACCCAAGGTCCGATGTAAAGATGGAATATATAGGTCTACTCCTTCTGGTACATCCCCACAAAGGGTGATGAAGCTCAAAAAAAGCGAAACCATCAACCGATTCCATTTAGACGTGGCACATCTTAGCATTTCAACCAAACAATAGATATGTTATAAAGATTCTTCTGGTGAATAAGCAAAACGATTATAAAATCCAAAATTTGCCTCCAGATGTCTTCATATTTCACACATCTCATTATTTCTACTAACGAAAAATTTGGTGTAAACATGGGATGTATCGGCCACCCCTTCTGGTACCTTTAGCCACAAAGGGTCAAAATTTTCGATACAAGTCGACGAATCTTTTTACACTTGGCATCTCTTTATATTTTCTAAACACAAGGCCTGATGTGATTATTTAGATTAACCGACCAACTCCTCCTGTTACCACCTTCAGAAAATTTCAACATTTCAATTATTCGCATAAAATTTGATATGAATGATCGATTTCTTTAAATTTTGCACAAACCAATGGGAACTTCTCAACAGTTTGAACAATTGTAACGCTAGTCTGAAGGTATACATCTGTTGGCAAAATCTACTGATGCTTTTTAGCTTGTTCGGAAGAAATTTTGATCCTCTCTTTGAACACCTAGAATACTTTACTATTGTTTTCGATAAGAATTTTAGTTCTGTTTCTTCCTACGAATGCTACCTTTTCGGCTTATTTATGAAGACACTCTAGTCTGCCCCAAGAAGTTATTCAAAAACGGTAGATATTTCCTTTTTTTAGATTGAGATTTCCTACCTTATGCCTAATTACTGTCATTATAACAGCAAAACTAAATAAAAGTGGAACATATCCTGCCTGTCCGTCTGTTCATGTATTTTTGTCAACCAAGTACAAGTCGCATTTATTTCCCGAACGAGATGCCCGAGGACGAACTCTATTGGTATTTGGAGATGATCGGTCAAATGTTAGATGTAGCTCCCATATATATATATTCGTCCAAGTTGTCTTTTATTGTGCACAAAATGTGTTATATTAATCCAAATGTTATGGAATTTGATGCATACGACCAAATTGAGCCTAATATGCCATGTATGTAAAATTTGGTAAAAATCGGATCAGATATACCTATAGCTGTCATATATATTGTCCATGCGATTTGTTATTTTTATCCTCCACAGCCGTAATCTGCACTCCGTAACAACGATATTCGGGGAAATATATCAAATGTAGCTCAGCAATATCATTGCCAAATTTCATCGAGATCTGCTCAGATTTGGATATAGCTCCCGTATACATCTCCATCCGATTTCTAGATTAGTGTACATCAAATTGTTAGTAAGTATAGGCCCGAATTGAATGAATTTCGGCATATACGACCGAATTCAACAGAAATGGAAGAAAGTCTGTCAAATTAGATGAAATCGGTTCAGATATAGCTACATGTCTCATATATATGTTTCATCCGATTTAGTGTTTAAGTCCTTCTCACCCCTAAAATACCTTTCACAACAACGATATTTGGTGCCTGGTATCAGATACAGCATAGAAATGCTTCTGCTAAATTTTATAGAGATCGGTTCAGATTTGGATATAGCTCTCGTTATTTAACTTCATCTGATTTCATGTTTATTCTGCCTAAAGGTAGAAATCAAGGATATACTACCCATATATTAGTTGCTTTCGGCTTAAAGCTGCACCTAAGCCATAATACCCATCCAAAACGACCATAGTTTGTATCATTAAATTTTCATAAATTCCTCATAAAAATGTTTATTTGTTGTGAATAGCTCCACTAAATATGCAAAGTGGTGTTGGGTATCAAATATTCGGTCCGCGCCCGTCTTGTGGCATTTTTTTCGTTTTTTAATATGAATAGGTTAAATTTTGTATTCATTTAGTGATACATTACTGTGAGATAATATAGCAGCAGTTGTTGGACTTATATCTCTCAATACTCATAAAAACCAAAAATTTCAACGACATTTTCTTTTCAATTTTTTGCCTGTCCGTACAAATACCAATATTATATTTGTTGTTGTGATTGCCCTTATTACATAACCTACGTTGCATTATGCCTTCAATTTGTCTTATGACTTGAAAAAAATCGAACAAAAAATATCTACCTTGTTGTAAATTTTTTGCGTCACGCTATTTATGACTGCGAAATTTCCATTCCATTCCATTTTTTTTTGTCTTGTGATCTCTCCTCCTGCTCCTATAAAAAGAAAACTAAAACACAGACTCAATTTTTTTCGGAAAATTATGTCACAGGCATTTATGACCGTTTATGAGGTCATATAACTAGGGCTTAGGGCACCGGAGATTTTGGGAAGTTGCGTAATTTATGACTGTGTTGCGTAACGCGACGCAGAGTTCCTGGGAAATTGTTGCCATTACCTAACAATGGCAGTTTGTTACAGTTTTTTACAGAACAAAAAAACTGCACTAAAAATTGGTCAAAAAACTAGTGCAAACTGTTTATGGCAGAGGGCACGAGGAGGCGGTCTTTTTTATGTTTAGAAGTTAACGTGGTTTTTTAGGAAGCTGTAAAACAACGGAGGAAGAAAACAATGGAGGATAATAAAAAAAAAAACAATTCCACAAAAACGGAAGAGAACTAAACTAGAGTAGATTAAACAAAACGTCCGGGGAGACCTGTTGTCTGGCGGAGATTTCCTCTCTATGGAAATTTAAAAATTCCAGGATATACAACGCCCACTCTGACTTTTTGGCCTAATTATCCACCCAAAACAAAAATATGTCTGCCTGTCTGCCAGCAAAAGGCTTAGACGGTCGACGTATCCAAAATCCATATCATTCTCCCTCTTTAGCGCACTGTGACTAAGTGCCGTTTTAAGCAAAAGTCAAAGGATTATCCTGGAGATTGTCGGCCTTTGATCCATCCACGCACACACACACTCGCTGTCATACCCATGAAATTGCCCGAGTTTTAAGCAAAAGGGGTGTCACTTTGTTTGCAAAATATACAAATTATAAATATGCTCAAAGCCAGAGGATATTTGCAGGAAACATCTCAAATGTGGGTGTCCCCCTCTCGCGTACTATTCTTAGTATTTGTTATTAGAGATGCCGCTTGACCAAATGTGCGTGCGCACATTCATGCCAATAATTTTAACGGAAAGTAAGCGTAACCTTCTTAAGTGAAAGGATTAAACTGGAAAAGTCAAACATTTTGACTATCCCACCAAAATAAAATGTCCTTTTGCATTAGCTATCGTCGTTGTTGTTGTTGCTATTTTTGTTTGTCCACTACCGAATGTCCTGGCATGGCTTTGTGATCATTGTTTGTTGTTAATTGTCATTTTATTGATCTGGCTTTGAGTTTGACTTTAAGCCAATAGGATTAAACATATTTGCAAGGACATTCTAAGTAAAGGATTAGAAAGGGTTTAAATTTCGCTACGATCTGTATTGGAATTAGAGATTTTTTTGGGTAAAATGTCAACAACAAAAGTGTATAATTTTTCCAATGCGGGCAACAGGAAGTGAAAGTTAGGTGAACCTGTTTAAAGGTAGGTTTAGGGTGAAGAGATAGAAATACAACATAATAGGATACAATTATGGTAGTATGGAGTTTGAGATTTGTTCTGTTCTGGAAAAGGGAGAATTATTTCAATATTTATACTTTACAACACTATATGTTGGGGGTGTTATAAGTTTGATTGGGCCAAAAATTATGTAACACCTCGAAATATTGGTTTCCCACATAGGATAGTATATATGGATGTTCCTATCTAGCCGAGCTGAGTCGATCTAGCTATGTATGTCCGTCTGTCTGTCTGTCCATTTTAATTTGTAATCACTCTACGGGTCGCAATTATGGGGCGATCTTCACGAAATTTAGAATGGAGGTGGGGCTAGAGCCAGAATAGAATCCTTTTGCTATTGGAGATGATCGCAAAATGTTCGGGGTTCAAATGAACCAGAATCAGAAAAAATGACCTGATCACATAATTGATGTCAAGGACAGGGAAGAATTTTAGCATTTTGGATGACCATTGGATTATATTTAGCTGTAAAATGGACCACAAGAACTAACAGCACGACGGAGTGCGTAAATATTGGGCAAATGTCCCTGTCCAAAATTGTAATATCTGGGCAGTGCTCCGTGGCATAATTTGACAAAAGTGAAATCTTCCAAAATGGATTTGGACATAAGGGGGCTTTTAACATATTGTAGTGTTGTAGGGTAGGCCCCGCACGACTATAGCCTTTGCTTACTTGTTTTTTTTAATTTTAATATCAAATATTATTATTTAATTAGTCAGGGAGAAAGAAAAATAATAAAAAATTAGAGTATTTTTTATTGCTGAAACTAAAATAATATATTTTGCCTGCCTCGAACGAACTCAGGACTTTATGACCCAAGCGAGACGGCTAATTCCAGAATCTTGAAATTGTTCATGTAAAGCAAAGTTGGGGTGTATGAGGACTAAGCTTTTCAAATTTCGAACTATTAAATATGGTTGATATAAAGAGGTGCTTTTTTAATATGTATTCATGGAGTAGGAACCGTTCTAAATACAAGGTGTCGCAAAAGTAATCCTCATATGAAAAAATGCTATTAATTTTACGATTGGCCCCTAATGTCTTAATTACAGCCAAAAACATAGGAATGTGTGGCAAGAAAATATGCATGTGGTGCAAAAGTAAACTTCCGATGTTTTTTGGCCGCAATTAAGATATTAGGGGCCAATCGCAATATTTATAGCATTTTCTGATAGAACAATTATTTTGTAGTACTAAATTTGGTAGAATTCGGTTTTTGGGTAAAAGGATGAAACTGAAATTTTGAAATGTTGGTATTAGGGTCACCGCTGGTGGATAGGGTTGAAATAAATATGTGGCTTTAGAAATGCTATCATCAGGCGTACCAAGAGTATTTAATGGTACTAAAATTGGTATTGTGGAATGAACAGAGTTAGAAATCTAAAATTTGTTATTGGGATAACTTTTTGTGCCGTGGAGTCAACACATGGAGGGGATTTTGAAATACGTTCGGCAATAAGGAAATAAGTACTACTATTGAATTTCGATGGAGGTGGATATGTGCAATTATGAAAATTCAAAATCCACAAAACTTGGTAACATTTGGAATTTCGTGAACGGAACGGTATGAAAATCAATTTCCGGAAATGGAGTTGATATACGGAGGTGGCTTTGGAAATACGTAAGGACTGTACTAAATTCCGTTTTTGGGTGAATAGAAGAAGCTACAAATTTGAAGTTTCGGTATTGAGGTCCCTGTTGGTGGTTTTGGAAATCTGTACTACAATTGCACGAAAAGTACCAAATAGTACTATATTTGGTACAATTTGCTATTGGGAGAACAGATAGTGCTTGAAATCTGAAATTTGGTGGTGTGTTCATGTGTAGCCTGGATATATGGAGGTGGGTTCGGAAACGTGTGCTATAATTGTACAAAAATTACTAAGTGGTACTGTTTTTGGTATTGAGCGATATGGCTGAAATCCTCAAATTTTATAGTAGGGTCTCTACTGGTACCTGAATCGAGATATGGAGGTGGATTTGGAAATGTGTCCCATATTTATACGAAAAGTACTCAATTGTTTGCTATTGATAGGGATAGAGATGGAATCCTGAAATTCTATATTGAGGTCTCTGTTGGTATCCGGGATTGAAATAGGGAGGTGATTTGGGAAATGTGTACTATAATTGATAAAGTTTGAATCCTGAAAATATGGATATCACTGTTAGTGTCTGTGGTTGAGAGAAGGGCTGCTTTTGGATATCTGTAACATAATTGTACTAAATGGTACTAAATTTTATAATGAGGGGAAATTACGGAGATGAAATCCTCAAATTTGATATGAATATCACTATTGGTATTGGAGGATGAGATATGGAGATTGTAGGATAGGAAGGAAAATGCGTACTATATGTGTTTGAAAAGTACTAAATTGAACGAATTTTGGTGAAGGAATAGAGATGAGACCGTGAAAGTTTATACTGCAATAATTGTTGGTGTCTAGGATTGAGGCGTGAGAGGGTTGTGCAAATTAGTTCTACAATTATACGAAAATAACTAAAAGCTACTAAGTTTGGTATTGAGTATACAGGATGAGATGCAAAAACTGCAACCAACTTCAGACTGCTGTCATTTCTAAGCCACTCGTCCGACAGATGTTAAATTATTTCAGTGACAGCTCATTTTATTGTTTACAAGCGTACAAGAGCATTTTGGTGGGAATTTTCCAGAAAAAAAGTTATTCGTGATGGAATTCAAGCGTGATAGTGTGATTTCCTCATATTTGGCTGGAAAACCACAAGTGGCTATCGTTAGAGCACTCCAGCACTTAAATGCGAATAAATCTTTTGTGTCTCGTACCATCGCTCTTTACCGTGATACTACTGGTAGCGTAGCCCGACGTCAAGTAAGTGGACGGAAGAAAACAGCAACATCAGCAGAAATGGTTCGAAAACTAAAGAAGCTACTTGATCGAAACCCGCATCGCGGTGGCCGAAAAATGGATCGTGAGATGAACAATCGCAATATTCCATTCGGTAAATATTGAAAAATAAGCTCGGGGTAAAGCCATTGAAATTCCAAAAAAGTGCAAGAACTTACACAGCAACAAAAGGAAAATAGTCTCAAAAGAGGTAAAAAGTTGCTATGCTTGGCCGAATGTGGTGAACTGCCGAATTTGGTTTTCTCCGATGAGAAGACATTCGTTGTCCAGCAGTTTGTAAACAAACAAAATGATCATGTTAAATCGTCAAAGAGGTCAGCTGAAAATGTGCACCTTCGGTTGGCCACCAGAACTCAAGCGACGGTCATGGTGATGGTGTGGACTGCCATAACAGCCGATGGTCGCTCTCCGCTCGTATTAATCGACCGTAGCATCAGAATAAATGCCGAATATTATCGCGAAAATATTAAAGCCTTGGTCACGCAAACATTTTGGCCGCAGACCTTGGACATTCCAACAGGACTCAGCATCATCACACTCAGCACGCGCCACCTAAGAATGGTTACAAAATGAGGTTCCTCCCTTCATTTCCATCGTGCAATGGCCACCAAAATCTCCGGATACCAATCCGTTGGATTATTGTGTCTGGAGTATTTTGGAAAGCAAGGTTGGCCCTAAAAGATACCTAATTATCGATCACAAGCAAGCGCTTCGCCGGGAATGGGCCAAAATACCGCAGAGCAACATTTGGGCAGCATGTGACAGTTTCATTGGCCGTTTGAAGGCCATCATTCGTGCTAAAGGTGATCAATTAGAAAAAACTGATTCTAAAATTTGATTGTATTTCCGACATTTTTTGCTTTCATTCAATAAAATTTAAAAAAAAAATGTAAAAACTATGGCGTTTGACTTTGTTGTTAATAACTTTCGTAAAACTTCGCAGGTGTCTCAAGAAGCCTACATGGCAAAGAAGCTCCTAATACCACCCTTCGAAATTCTAGGTCCGCTTGTTATCCTAGTATCAATCACAAAATATGTTATCGTAGTTTCGGTAGTTTTTTTTTTAACGTGGGATAAAACTTGTTTTCACCCTCAGAACGAATATTTTTTTTTTAATTAGCTGAAGAGTCCATACCTGATAAAAATGCCTTTCATATATATCCAGCCTTTTGGTATTCCAATTTTTACGGAGTCGAGTATCATACAGTATTTTCTAGAAATAAGCTAGGTGATAGTTATGTTTTTTTTTAATATTTTCATTTTTATGTTGGATTGTTGGTCTTTAGTCTTCTTTGTGCATTCAACGACATAATATTTACAAATTCATGAATCAGACATTTAAATCTGTTACAAGAAACTTTCTGCCATAATTTTTCCTCTCAAAGAATCCTCTTCCTTAAATATTGATATACCTCCATCTAAGCTATATCCTTTAATTCATGACTGATATGACAACCCCTTTTTGTATTTCGTCATTGTCATTTCATAAATTTCAATTAATTATGTATGCCGTTGAAGAACATCCCAAGAAAGTAAACAACCATCATTTGTCTCAAACCCTTTGATACTCTTATATGGATCACACCTACTCCACCTTCTCCACCACCCCCTCCCCAAACTTCTTGTCTTACGGAACTTATAAATTATTCTAAAGGCAATGCCACCAAATGGCGGCGGCATATGCGCTCGGGTTGCCAGCAAACACTCCGGTAATAGATTAAGAGGCGACACCTTATAATTAATTCACAACCAGGAATTAAAATAATTTGCTCGCGAAAGACTAACACTTTCGTTATCCTGTCTGTAAGACATTTTAAATCCCCTGGCAGGCGGGGCAGGCTCTTGCCAACTTTTCAGATAACTTCATTTCTTGGCGGCACAGGAATATGTCACTTAGCCCAGGGAAAAAGTTTGGCAACAACTCGTTTTGTGATGGTGGAGAGGTGAGGGAGTGAGGGAGGAAACTTGTTGGTGAATAAGTTATTTGTGACTCTGAAAGGGTTGCTTATTTGGGATGTTTGTCAAGCTGTAAAATTCAAGGTTATCCCTTTTGTTTCGTTCCCACACTCTCTTCGAAAAAAAAAACATACACACTCGTACCCAGAAGGATAACCACATTAAATGGCATTCATGTGATTCCTTTTTTTGGGGGGGAGGGAGTACTCTCATCTTCGGTACACATAGAAATTGCCTCATAAAACGCTTATCATAAACGCTTTGTCAATATTCGTAAAGCGTATTAAATAATGGCAATCTATTACGGCTCAATCTTGGTAACTCTTCTAGTACTTGTCGTTTGCTATGCTTTGTTTTTTGTTCCCTCTCCTGCCGTCATCCTAATTTATATTTATGGGATGGATCAGTTGACTGGGTGTGTCAATTTTTTCTGGTCTTTGGTATTGGGTTTTAATTCATGCCCAGCAAAGTACCACCGTCATTCACTCCTTTTCCTCTGACAACGGCGTTGTTGTTGATGCGCTTCTTTTTGTTATCCTTGCACTGGGGGGAGTTTTCCATCATGTAAATGTGGCATTTTAACTCGAGACGAAGATGAAGTTGATAGAAAGGATTTAATGCATATGTCTGGGCTGCACGCAGGACTACACGTGTTCGATTCAATCTCTGGCGAAATTGAAAGGGTTTAACGCGACTGATGACTTACTTTGAGGATCTTCGTATAATGTGACCTATCTCACAAAGGGCAGATAGAATATTTTTTGACAAAAGAAGTTGGTGTCGTTTAAAAAAAGAAATAAGTTAATTCTCATTGACTATTTTCTTCATCAAAGGCAAAAATTATGCAGATCTATATAACTGATTTGCGCTATAACTAACTTAATGAAATCGTGAATGTTTGTAGATTGGTAACTATTGGGATATAACCTGTCACAAGGCGGGGCCTTTGGAACTTCGTGTCAAAAGCCATTAAGAAGTACTTACCAGCGCACTCACAGGGCAGCATATGATGTGCGGAATTGTTGCTTTAGAAAATCATTAAAAAATGGTAGAATTATATATTCAATTGTGCTCCGTTGCTATAACGTGATCTAAAAAAGTAGAACTCTAAACATACCCATGACCCTTAGCTTATGATAAACGAACTGAAAAGGCATAATGCAATGGGTGGAAAACCCCTTCGTGTCATTATACCCTCAGCCTAGTGTCATTATACCCTCAGCCTAGTGAGTTGATAGGCCAAAACGTGCCTCATCGAAATAACGAGTTTGGATCCTAGGCCTCTTTGGACCAAATCCATTTCAGGATATTTGGAGTCGATCTAGCGATGTCCGTCCGTCCGTCTGTCTGCCTGGCTGGCTGGTGCGCACCATAACTCTGGAAGGGAGTGTTCGATTTGGTCCAAACTTAGATTGAGGTCGGAGATGGGCAAATCGGCCCACTCCTTCTAGTATCTCCCACCAAAAGGGTCTAAATTTTCAAAAAAAAAATTGTTTACTGCACAAAAACGAAAGGGATGCTTCGATCTTGTTTTAACTGTGCCTATCCTAATATTTGCATCAATACTAGGTCAGGTGCGAAAATGGACAATATCGGTCAACCCCATAAAGTACCCTTCCCTTCAAAATTGTGAATAATTATAACTTTTATAAAATGTGGTGTAAGAGTCCGATAGTCTTCAAATTACACACATAACAATATTTTTACTATCCATTTTTCTGGGGTGAGAATGGAATATATCACGCCTCTCCTTCTGGTAAATTAAATATATCTGCAAACCCCTTCTGGTCAAAGGGTCACAATTCTCAATACTTGTATCTGTCACTTGCCAAACAACAAGTAGTTCTCTTTCGTATTATTGTGCGGAATAGACTACATGACAATAGCCTCAGACTTATGACGACACACGGATTTTAGATCAAAAAATTGTTTCACAGAAAATAAACTATTAGACCCAACATTTGCTCTGACAAATTAAAATCTATTACGATTTGCGCTGATTCGGCAAGGTATTCTGGGTGGTAAGCACGGTAAATCTTGAAGAGAGTATCAAAATCGGTAAATCAAATAAGTAAATCAAATTTACTTATGTCCATCAAACTATTTTCAAAATGTTTTTTATTTAGGTTCTGAACAGAATCTAAAGATCGAATCAACGTTTTCTTATACCCTCAACCACATGGTTACAGATGGTACATATCGTTTGATAGGCCAAAACGTTCTTAATCGAAATCAGAAAATAAATAAATCGTATAATAAACCGACATCCATATCAAAATTCAGGATTCCTCCCCTATCCCTTCACCGCATATCAAATTTAGTACTATTTGGTACTTTTCGTATAATTATAGTATACATTTCCCCAATAACCTAAATTCCAGATATTCAGTAATTTTCCACAATTATAGTACACATTGCTGAAAATTCCTCCAAGCTTAACCACAGACACAGACACCGACAATGACATCTATATTAAATTTCAGGATTTCATCTCTATTTCTTCACAAAGTTCCAAATTTAGTACTATTTGTAAAATTATAGTACACATTTCTAAAACCACCTGCATATCTCAATTCCAGCTACCTTATTACCAAATTTGAGAGTCTCAACCCGATATAAATTTTAGTACAATTTAGTACAAATATAGGTCGCATTTCTATACCACCGCCAAATCTCAAACACAAATTGTACCAAATAAAGCACTACTTAGTACTTTTCTTGCACTTTCACCACCAGTAGGGACCCCAATAAAAAATTTTAGAATTCCAGCTTCATCTGTTCGCACTAAAGCAAGCTGTTCCAACTTTAATATCATTTAATACAGTTCGCCACTTAGTACACATTTTCAAAACCCCATTAATATATCAAAATTAGTTTTCATCCTTGATTATCATACCAAATTTCAAGTTTTAGCTCTTTCCGTTCACATTTAATGCCAAACTGTGCTATTTCAGAAGTTTAGTACAATTTTAGAACTTTTCATAACCTTTCCGTTTGTTCAAGAAAAAGAAAAAATATTCAATTTGTAGTACATTTTAGAGCTTTTCGTACCGTTTTAGTACGAATTTTCAAAAACCCAGGCTTATTACACCTAAAATTTCAGAAATCCAGCCTAAGCCGTATCGTCTGGCCATAGATTCTAGATCAGTCAATCCGTTATCTCACTACATTTTTATGCAAATAGATAACTCCTCGAAATACTCATGTCAGACCCAACAAAGTATATATTCTTGATCAGCGTAAAATTCTAAGACGATTTAGTCATGTCCGTCTGTCTGTCTGTTGTAATCACGCTATCTTTCGAACGAATTGAGATAGAAGGCAACAATTTTGCACATATGTTTATTTTTCCAGTAGGCAGGTTAAGTTCGTAAATGGGCCATGTAGTTTTCATATAGCCCCCATAAAACGGTACCTCCCGATATTCTGTATTTTGATGATTTTAGTGACATTATTCGCTGGAATTGTTTCAATTTTGGCATTTGAAGTTCGAAATGGATACTACATCCTATGCCCATATAACGGCACCTCCCGATTTTCTGTATTTTGTTGATTTTAGCGAAATTATTCACCGGAATTGTTTCAAATTTGATATTTGTAGTTCGTAATGGATATTGCAGCCTATGACAGAAAATTGTGTGTACAGGTCCACGTCTGTGTATAGCCAGCATATTTCATTCGATATTTTCATGATTTTAGCTACATTATTCGCCAAAATCTTTTTTCAAGTTTCGCATTTGAATATTGTAATGGCTTATGGCCTAAGTTCCACATTCGGAATTTTTAATATTTAAATAGAATTTTTAACGGATTTTATTTTTCGGAAATTGTCAAATTCGCCAAAAGTTCGGCCCGGCCAAGCTTTCAGCTTTTCTACTTTCGTTTTTTTTTTTTTGAATTTTTTCAATTTTTCGAGAAGATACCATGGGCGGGGGCTAATATGTCCTATATTTCACCGGATCCTGAACAAGTAGATGAATCATCATGAGATTTACAAATGTTTAAAATTGTAAGCCCTAATGGGTTGGGTATCGTAATGAGTGGATCGATCTCGTTCACTTTGATTCGTGATCTAATATTTGATGCAAATATTACGCCGATCGATCAAATCAGACATTCCGTTCACTTTTCGCTTGAAATAAGTGTTTTTTTTCTCGAAATTTGCGAACTTTTGTAAATACTCTCTTTAGTCAGGAGGCAGACGGCCATGGTTAGAACGACCTCAAATAACCTGGAACGTATATCGTTAATGGAGTCTGAAACCGTTATTTCTCACACATTGGCCTACGAGCACTTCGTTTTCTCAATATAAAATAATTGTTTATAAATTGTCTCCAACACCGAATTCTCTTCGGTGAATTTTGGCGGATCTCCACTACTAAGGCTGTATGTGTTCGACATAAAAATACTATTCTCACATTCAGTCACGGAAATTTTCAAACGAATGTGTTTTGTATTTTCTAAGAATTTCGATACCACAATTTTACGCAATATCGCTACTTGGTTCGTGGAAATCTCTAAAAAACTGCACTAAAAAACATAGAACTAAAACAACCAATGTAGACGAGACCCTAGATACGCATATTGGTTGCCATAAAGAAACCAATATTTTTTTTACAATACTTTATTACCCTGCCATGCAAATAGGTTGCAGTGGCAACCTTTAAATTGAATATAATAACATTTTAGCAGAAAAATGAATAAAGACGAACCAAAATAAAGAAATACCAAATTCCCAAATAAACGGCAATTTAATAGGCCCGACTAAATTCATTTGAATTTTTTAGAAAAATTGAAAAAAGCAACAACACCAATCACTAGTTTTTTACAACCTTTTCGCAATGGTCGTACGCATGCACATCCTCTCGCTGTGACATCCTTTTGTTAAACCTTTTCATACTTTCGCCACGGTGTGGTTATAAAATATTTTCTTTATTTTTTTGACGTAAGATTACATTTTTTAATGCAAAGGCAGTTAGTGACGTAATTCCAGTGAAAAATTGATAAGGCTACCTTCGCTTTATGGCGTGTGCACACACTCATGGGCAAAAGGACCTTTTCGCGTGCGCTTGCCTCTGTTTTACGTAATGTTGCGCATGCGCGACCTTTTTTTGCGCGCCTTAGAACTTCTAGTTGCGTGCGATTTTTAGGTGACATTGTTTTACATCATAATTTTTTATGATTTACGTAATTTTTTATGATTCCTAGGCATGACGACCCGACCAATGGCGAAAAAAAAACAAAATCATTTTTTTTTTTGGCCACGAATTCTGAGAATTCTGTGTTTTTACGCTCTTGGCCTACGACAACGGTACGGTTGTTACAAATGTTTTTTAGATTTTCAGTTTTTTAGTTCGAAATATATTTTTTTATGATTTTGGTTAGTTTTTTTGGGCGAAGCAAAATTGCATAAGAAGCTGGAACTCTTGGGTTTATGGCACTCGCCGCGGTTGCGTGAATATGGAATTTAAAAAATGCAATTTCTGTCTAGAATTCCTAGAAACAATGAATGACGGCAGCCAATGAAACCCCGGGTACCCGCTGTTTTCAAAAGAGAAAATTTTCAAATCATTGTTGACACTAGTATCGTAGATATTCTCAAATTACATAATAGTTCATCACCATCATCTATCATTTGTTGTTGTCATTGATGTAGGAATTCAGCAACACCCATTTATGGCGGGTGCCAACAACAAAATGTCAGTCAGCAAAAAATGTGGAAATTATTACTAAAAAAATGTCACTGACCAACCATCCTCCATCCATCCATCCATCAATAATGAAATTTAAAGAAACGGAGAAAATCGTCTCAATTGAAGGGAAAATATTTTGGTGGGTTGGTAGGAAGATACTAAGGGCCCTTACTTGCCTTTTGTCACACGGCCATCATCACCAACAGCCAAACGCCTGAAATCTGACAAATCCCCATCAAAATTTTAACTAAACACCAAATTTAATACTGGACATACATATGACCGATGATGATTAGGACGGCTGCCACTTCAGCGAGGGGGAGGTTTTAGATATTGCAACAATATCTATATTTTATGGCCGAGGGTTGACCAACGTTGGTAAGCCCAGTGCCCAATGTGCGACAATCACCATCACCACCACCAGTTGTCATTATCGAGAGAATGATATTTTCATTTGGTGGATAACCATTCAAGAATTGTTGACTTGTATTCGAGTAGTTGTGCCAACAAATTATGAAGATAAACGTCACATATTTAGTTGACATTTTAATTAATTTTTTTTTCAGGGGATTACGATTTTACTCGAGTGGTAATTATAGAAATCCATGACTCATAATTCAGTAAAATTAAGCCAGTAGCTACAATAATTAAGTATAGAAATGCATGAACTATTTATTTAATTATTATTATTATTATTATTATTATTTTTTTTTTTTTTTTTTTGAGAGAGAGAAAGAAATTATAAAACACTAATGGCCCTCCAATAATGAAACAAATTATATACAGCTACAAAGTGGAGCAATTTTGAACAGACTCCGACACCTCTGTCTTTGAATTTAAAAAAAGAAAACATCTAATGATTCTTCTGACATTTTTTAAACCACTAAAAATTACTTTCCCATTCCCTACTTCGCGAACTTTTCAGCAAAAAACTGCAAATAATAAAGACAAGAATTGCAAATAATAAAAACAAGTAAGAAAGCAGCTAAGTTCGGCCGGGCCGAACTTTAAACACCCACCACCATTTTGAAGGAACTATGTGGGGCCTATGCGAAGATGTGGATCTGCATAAGTACCTTTTTGACATAGTCTTTAGTACCGATTCCGAGCTTTAAATACTCAACTATACGAAGACGTGGGCCTGCATATTTATACCATTTTCTGTCATAGTACTGCAAGCTATTTCAAACTTCAAATACGAAATTTAAAACAATTCCAGGATGTAATGCCTCTAAAATCACCAAAAACCCGAATATCGTTATATTGAGGTTATACTAAGACATGGACCTGCATATGCAATTTTTTGTCGTTGGCTGCAGTACTTATTAACATTTTTAAATACGAATTTTGAAACAGTTTCGGTAAATAATGTCACTAAAATCATCAAAATGTCGAATATTGGGAGGTACCGTTATATGGGGGCTATACGAAAACTTGGGCCGACATGGCCCATTTACGAACTTAATCTGGCTACTGGCCTTTTTAGCCCTTTATCTCAATTCGTTCAAAAGATATCGTGAGTACAATAGACAGACGGACATCGCTAAATCGACTTAGAATTTTGCGCTGCTCCAAAATATTCAAATTATGTAGGGTCTTTCATAACTATATCGAGGAGTTACAAACGGAATGACAAAGTTAATATATGCAATTTTAATAATTTTGTCTGAATGAGATGTAATTTTTCCACAATTATTTGTTTGGTCCAAAGACGAACCCTATCGAAAATTGGTGATAATAGTTCCCATATAGAGTGTCGTCCGATTTCATAAGTATCGGCCACCAAATACATAATATCAGTCCGAATCAAATGAATTTTAACACTCACGGCCAAGTTCAGTCCAAAAGTATGTCTGGCACATTTTGGTGAATATCGGTTCATATATATTTTCGACTTCGATTTAATTGTGCGCCATATATGTAATATTCGTCTAAATAGAATAGATTTCAGCACATCCGATCGAATTCAGCCCTGTAGCAAGTACTTAATATTTGGTGAAAATCATTTCAAACATATGGGGGGTTTAAATCCCTCAAATTCGTAATATGTACTCCACAACAATGATATTCTGAACCAGATATCAGATGTTTTTCACACATACCTGTGCCGAATTTCATCAAGATCGGGGTAGATTTGGATATAGCTCCCATATATATATATCTTTATCCGATTTTGAGGTTTATTGTGCACCAGTTTTGTAAACGCACAAAAATCGTTGAAGTGCTCGCCCTGTTTTTATTTTTTTTTTCGATGGATTAAAGTTTTTATCACGGTTTAGGCTTATTAAGTTGTTTTTCATGAACTCCCGGCAGATATATGCCATATTTTTCTACAAATATTTTGCAACAGCTTCCTTCAGAAAAATCGTGGATTTGAAGAATATTAGTACAAGGTAGTACTCGAGTTTGGCCGAGGAATCCAACCTCGTGAATGTTTAATAACTTTTTTTAAATAATCATCACCAATAATCGAGAATTTTTTCAAAAAGATTTGAAAATTGAGGTTTTAGTTATTTTTTATAAATATTTTGAAATATATTTTTTAAAACTTGCAAGAATCGTGTATTTCTAAAATTATATTTCAAGATCTCCGTGACAAGATATAGTTTTAATGACCTCCCGTCATATATATACCATGGTTCCGGGTATGGTTTTCCGATAATGGTTTTCTGAAAATATTTTTTTAAGGACAAGAATCGTGGATTTTAATACATATTTTCAAGGACTTCCTGCCTCGGGAAATTTTTTTTCAAGGACTTCCGCTTGAATACATATCAGCTAAAAATCGGGTTTCAGTAATTTTTTATATATATTTTGAAAATATTTTTGCTTTAAATCTTACAAGAATCGTGGACCTTTTAAAGTGTATTTCAAGAACATCTTATCAAGATATACCTCATGGATTTGCGAGTTTTAAGGACCTCCCTTCAAATATAACTGGAGAGTTTTTAAGATCTTTTATAGCAAAATGTGTTTTTTGAGAAAATTTTTTCAATGCCGGATGACGGATATAGCCCATTTCGATCTGAGTTTGGTAAAATAATGTAGCCATAACGCCGAGGTTCTAAATTTTGCTTATGGGACACCTTTAACTGTGGCCAGATTGTATACTTTCAAAATGTATCAGATCCTGTATTTTTTTCGTACTCCACAAGGCGACATATGAATAAATGGGGAGTGATGGCATGAAAGAAGATTCTACTCGGATTTTTTTCAAAGTTTTTAGCTTATTAGCACACAGTTCTGTTTTTCTCTACAGAAAAAAATAAGTGAAATTTTAAGGGCAATCGGTAACATGTCAACTGCATAAATCTCGCCATAGCTGAAGTATTCTAGGGACCATTAAAAGGAGAGCCCTTCTAACTACAGAGAGGCTCAAGGAGGTTTTCTAGCTATAGAAGAGCTCAAGGAGGTCTTCTAGCTATAGAAGAGCTCAAGGAGGTCTTCTAGCTATAGAAGAGCTCAAATAGGTCTTCTAGCTATAGAAGAGCTCAAGGAGGTCTTCTAACTATAGAAGAGCTCAAGGAGGTCTTCTAGCTATAGAAGAGCTCAAGGAGGTCTTCTAGCTATAGAAGAGCTCAAGGAGGTCTTCTAGCTATAGAAGAGCTCAAGGAGGTCTTCTAGCTATAGAAGAGCTCAAGGAGGTCTTCTAGCTATAGAAGAGCTGAAGGAGGTCTTCTAGCTATAGAAGAGCTCAAGGAGGTCTTCTAGCTATAGAAGAGCTCAAGGAGGTCTTCTAGCTATAGAAGAGCTCAAGGAGGTCTTCTAGCTATAGAAGAGCTCAAGGAAATCTTCTAGCTATAGAAGAGCTCAAGGAGGTCTTATAGCTATAGAAGAGCTCAAGGAGGTCTTCTAGCTATAGAAGAGCTCAAGGAGGTCTTCTAGCTATAGAAGAGCTCAAGGAGGTCTTCTAGCTATAGAAGAGCTCAAGGTGGTCTTCTAGCTAGCTTTAGAAATGCTCAATGAGTTCTTTATGGGCGTTTTGTTATTCAAAATGCTCATGCCGTTTTGGAGTAGGTACCATAAAGAATGGTCCGACATATTCCATCTTTACCCCACCTAATCTCATTCACACATTTCATTTCCAATTTAATGAGACAGACGGACGGGCAACCTTAAATCGATTATAAAAGTCCTGAAACGGATTTGGTCCAAAGAGAAATAGTGTCTTAAGCGTTATATCAAAATATATATACCCTCTGCAACGATATAGATGAGAGTATAAAAACATATTTTCATGCAATGTTTTTTTTAACCGAAATTCTGGTCCGGCAAAGTACCAAGAAATGCATTCTGAAATCATTTTAGGGTGATGTCCAAGGATATTTGTTCGATGTGGGGTAGATCCACATAAACCTTGGATGTTGGGACTACAGTTCACAATTTAGTCTAGTCGAAATTAAAAATTCCTACGAAGCTGAACTTTGGTACGGAGCGAGTGTTTACTTTTACAAATAAATCAAAGGTCCCCATAATTCCTATGTGTGCAAAAAAGGTCATTTGGGGTCTCAAGTCAAAATTTTGTGGATTGAAAATGTATTTCAGATCCGTAGAATTTTTGTTATTGAAATTTTATACCGCCCAATTTAAAGCATTTTTGGGGTTTTTCAGGTTTTTCAACCGATTGTGCGAATTTGAAAGTTTGTGTTCCTAGCGGATAAACCCTGTAATTTGTGCCTCAATTTCAAAATAACTTGCATTTGAATTTTCCATTTTTGGATGTAAAATGTTGTAAAACTATTTTTGCTTGATGTAAGGAGACATCTTTACATCGACGTGGCTTCTTGAGAAATTCTGTCAGATGTTAAACGTGATTATCTAAATGAATTGCTTTTGTACTAAATGCCAAAAATCTGTGATCCTTTAACAGTTTTAGTCCGTAATGGTTGTTCACTTAACAAAAACGCTGTTTTAGCCTCAAACTAATCGAGGGTGGCCACAGGTTTAATAAACACACAACCTGCTTCAGAGAAAACCAGCTGCTCTTCTCCATTGAAAAACAAAAAAACTAGACAGAATGACTTAATTAAGAAATGGAAATAATTAAAAACAATCAATGAAAGGTAGTACTGCAGGAGACAACTGAAGACAAACAAAAAACCAAATGACTAAGGGAATTATTCTTCAAAAATATTCGGAAAATTGTAGAATTAAACAAATGAACTCGGCGAGTGGTTAAATACTTGACATTCAAGTTGAGACAACAGTGCAATGACAAAAAAAAAAGACGCCACAGGATAATATTCCGAGACGAGATTAGATTGGCACTCGACATGATTAAAGGACACTTGCCCTAACAAAACACACGAAAAAATAACCATCCAAACAGACCACGAATAATACAGAGATTCGGGTAAATTTTGATGAACTACAGAGTGTTTTGCAAAAAATTATTGGAAAACCTGCAGAGTTGCAGAATGCGAAAATAGTTCTCATTTTTTAGATATGTTCTGTATGAAAACATGGCTTACCACCACTACCACTTCCTGTGCGCGCTTCAGCGTGTTATTGAGTGTTTCGTGAATTTTGGAAAGAAAGGGCACAGCTTGATAACTCTTCAATGGTATTTTTTCGTCTGTTTATTTTCATGAAATTTTTCCACTGAGAAGATAATTAAAATGCACAAAAGTGAGAAAACAAAACAATGAGAGGTCCCCCGTCTTCAATGCCGAACCATCCATCAACCAGCCATGCATTCAGCCCTGCAGGGCTAGTTTAGTGCCAATGTGCCAATTTTTTAACACTCTTCAATTTGGTTGCCAAAGCCGAGCATGCCAGCAAGATTGAGTGACTGACTGAATGACTGGTTGACTGACTGTAAAGGTAAATATTTTATGAAAACAACGCAACAGGATGCCAATTGAAAATTATTATGATTACACAACAACAATAATAACACATTAGGACAACAACAACAAATATTGCACACACACACACACACTCTCAAGCAAGCGGAGGGGCATTGCAGGACGGTTTTTTGTAAAGGCAAAAAATTATTTTGACATAATACGACATTAGAGTCACACAAACGCTCACACACACACACACCCTCATGTTCATACTGGTCCATTGATAACTGTAGTATGTACTTATGTTAAGCAGTGTAACTTCGACTTACAACCATATATACTAGGGATTTTGGTAGTACGCTCCAACCCCGATTTAGCCTGAAGCGAAATGCACAAACAGATGTATGTATGAGCGGTTAACGAATAGGCATGACAGATTCCAACCACTACTGTTGCAACGGGTGACATGGTTCGAAGGTATAGTTGACGTTGCACAGTGGTCTAACAAATTTTCTAGACAAAACTTTGAAGTGTATATAAGCCAAATAACCCATCTCAAGGGGTCAGAAATAATCTACTCTCTGCATTACGGTGTGTAAAAAAATTAAAAAAAAAATTGAATAATTACAGGAAAACCCCATTTGTTTTTAAAATTAGAGCTAAAAAACTTGTATCACGTTTTGAAATTTCACCTCTCAAAATAGTCAAATAAAAGATACAGGTTCCGCATTTTCTATTTTTTTTCAAACTTGGAATTCCTTGGAATCCTTTCATTTTCAATATATAGTGTGTTCGGTAATATTATGGATACGAAAATTATTTTGACGTACATTTTAAAACTGGAAGCGAGTCAACAAAGGGGGGTTATTGGTCCTCTCTACAGGGTGGGATAAAAAAAACTGCAACTGCAAAGTTAAACGCCATAATTTTCACATTTTGTTTTTTAAATTTCATTGAATGAAAGCAAAAAATATCGAAAATAGCATCAAATTTTAGAATAAGTTTAGATTTGTTCGAATTGGTCACCTTTGGCACGAATTATGGCCTTCAAATGGCCAATGAAACCGTCACACGCTGCCCGAATGTTGCTCTGCGGTATTTTGGCCCATTCCCGGCGAAGTGCTTGCTTGAGATGATCGATACTTTGGTGTTTTTTAGTGCCAACCTTGCTTTCCAAAATACTCCTGACACAATAGTTCAACGGATTGGTTTCCGGAGATTTTGGTGACCAATGTGCGCTGGAAATGAAGGAAGGAACCATTATTGAGTGGCGCGTGCTGAGTCCTACGAGTCTCTACGGCCAAAATGTTTGCGTGCCCAAGGCTTTAATGCACCCTCCAGAATATTTTCGCGATATTATTCGGCATTTATTCTGATGCCACGGTCGATTAAAACGAGCGAAGAGCGACCATCGGCTGTTATGGCGGCCCACACCATCACCATAGTCGGCGCTTGAGTTCTGGTGGCCAACCGATACACCGGTGCACATTTTCAGCTGACCTCTTTGGCAAGTAAACACAATCATTTTGTTTGGTTAAAAAACTGCTGGACAACGAATGTTTTCTCATCGGTGAAAACCAAATTCGGCAGTTCACCCCTTTCGGCCAAGCGAAGCAACTCTTTAGCTCTTTGAGTCTATTTTCTTTCTGTTGCGGTGTTAGTTCTTACATTTTTTGGAATTTCAATGCCTTTACCCCGAGCTCATTTTTCAATATTTGCCGAATGGAATATTGCGATATGTTCAGCTCACGAGCCATTTTTCGGCCACTGTGACGATCAAGTCGCTCCTTTATTTTTCGAACCATTTCCGCTGATTTTGCTGTGTTCTTCCGTTTACTTCCTTGACGTCGGGCTACGCTACCAGTATCACGGTAACGAGCGATGGTACGAGACACAGAAGATTTATTCACATTTAAAGTCTGGAGTCATCTAACGATAGCCACTTGTGGGTTTCCAGCCAAATATAAAGAAATCACACTATCACGCTTGAATTCCATCACGAATAATTTTTTTTCTGGAAAATTCTCACCAAAATGCTTTTGTCCGCTTGTAAAAAATATAATAAGCTGTCACTGGAATCATTTTAACAGCTGTCGGGCGAGTGGCTTAGAAATGACAGCAGTCTGAAATTGTTCATCTCACCCTGTATAGTAAAATTTGATGAAGAATATTTTTGTCTTTGACGTCATTCTTCGAAAATGATGCTTTAATTTTCGCACAAACTCCCACAAAGTACACTTAAACACTAAAATGTGTTTTTTAAATAAATGAATTCTGAATCTGTAGTAAAATTTTTTATTTACATTTTACAAATAATTTTGCTGAAAAATTTGAATTGATACGATCCCGTTTAAAGCGAGTTTTAACCTTATTTTAACAAAATTACGAAAAAGACACTAAATATGCCAACACACGAGTATCATATTTTTAGCTGTAGTTTCACAATTTAATTATTAATTATTTAATTATTTTGATGTTGCACATTGTTATTAAACATTGGTTTGTTAAGGGATATTTTTCAAGGGTATTTTATACCACGAAATTTTTTAACTGATCGTGTTATTTTCTCTAAAATAAGATAATATTTTTGAAATGTAATATTTTTCATTTCTTACAATTCTACCAAAATGTAACCACTGTACTTCTTTCCAACACTCTTCACACTTTGTCCGCCAAATTGCCAAAGTCGAGTGCCTCTTGTTGACATCATCGTCAGTTGCTGCTACTTTATTATTAGTAAACGTAACTGGTACCAAAACACTAACACCACCACCAACACCATTGTCCACATTGACTGGAAAACGGGAGGAAACAACTACTAATTGCTGGAAATTATATAAATTCGAAAACAGAGGGACGGACAGACGTACAATATCATTCCCAGTTATTCATTCATTCACCCGATTGAACCATCCATCCATCCGAAAAAACAGGGTATCAATGATATGTTTTTGGCCAAATTTATCCCATTTTTGCACATTTGTATCCTGAACATATGCCGACTCTTTGGGCTCAGCTGTCGACTTTAACTGTAAGTGACACACAACGACCCGACAACCGTTATGCTGTTCTTCTTTTTCCTTTTCATTACAGTTTTGCCAAAAAAAAATGCAACAACAACAGTAACATCGAATTGGGCAAATGCGCTTAGGCCTTCGATATTTGACAAGGGTGGCATTTTCCTCTGTCCAACTCAGCCATTATGCGAAATGATGACAGTTTTGAAAACAAGCAAAAAAAAAATCTTGAAAAGGTCAATCTATTGTCAATAGCCAAATGCCAAACAAACTGTCAATACATTTGATGACTTACTAAATGAAACCAATAACAATTACTTCCTCCGACCAAGCTATCATTGCAAGATAAAATGGATTAATTGAAGATTCGTTATTTTTTTGGGAAAAGGAATTTTTTTGCACAAAATGTGTTGGAGTTTGGAAACGATCGTAGGTGTCATTACATTTGAGGTGGCAAAAATAGAAAATGCTATGAGTTGGACAATTTCAGACAGTATTACCGACAGCTGTATCCTCTCAACCTATGACTATAAATATAGTAACAATTTATTTTTTCTCGTGCCAGAAGGAGGGCACGGACCTTTTTGGGTTGTTAATTTGCGATTTTAGTACTATACTAGTTTTAATATATGCAATATTGAAGGAAATTTGCAAATAAACTTATTATTAAAAAACGTTCCTCCATTGCGGGGGAGGTGCCACATAAAGTGGCACGATGCTGTTGGACCTGACCTTATTCTGATACAAATATTTTAATTTACATAGACACTGCATATGATTAAAAATTCCACCGATTTCAGTTACCTTCTAAGAATAATACATCCACAACTGCATATTTGAATATTATGTACAGGTGTGCACCCACATTATATTTTGGAGAAGAGACCCGAACTGCATGTACATCAAAAAGTTCTACAATACTATAATTTGTTTCGAATAAAAAAAATTAATGACCATAGCTTTTTGGAATCCCCTAGAAATTCCGATTTCAATATGTCAGCACCTTTTAGGGTAAATAGCAAGTGTTCGAAATTTCATCAGCGATAAGTTCACCTTAAAATTTTAGATTCCTGCCTTTTTATATATTGAGATAGAAGCTTAAAATTTTGCGCACATGTGTATTTTGCCAGTAGACAGTTTAAGTTCGTTAATGGGCCATATCGGCCCACGTTTTCGCATTGCCCCCATATAACAGTACCTCCCTTTATTCGATATTTTGTTGATTTTAGCGACATTATTCGACGGAATTGTTTCCAATTTCGTAATTAAAGATCTTAATGAGTATTACAACCTATGACAAAAAAAGACCTATGCAGGTCCATGTCTTCGTATAGCCCCCTATTTTTCCGTAATTTTTGAAAATTTTCAAGTTCTTTCCAAATAGTGTGGAGGGTATTAAAAGTTCGGCCCGGTCGAAGTTACCTGTTACTTAATTGTTAGTACTTAAAATGCCCAATTTGTTTAGTTTGACAATTTTTTTTTTTATCAAAACTTCATACTTCGAACTATATTTTCCGAATTTCAGGGTGTTATAGATTCTTCAAGTTTTTCATTTTTCAAAAGGAATAATAGGAAAATTGTTACGTAAAGACTTAAAAATCTTTCAGTTTGAAGTTTGCCGAGGAGGATATTGCACAATATATCCACATGTAATTTTTCTGTCCAAACCCATTTCAACGTCTCCATATGTAAGAACTAGAAAACCCAACAGTGTCCCATACATTAAATTTCAGAATTTCAGCTCTATCCAAAAACCCAATTCAAAATGTATTAACATACTTTTCGTACACCTATACTACGCATATCCAAAACCACCTCTTCTCCCCACCGTAGACTCCAACAGTGACCTCGATAACGAATTTCAGAATTCCATCTCTTTGCCAACACCCAACGGCACATTTTGTGGCATTTTGCCCTTTTCGTACGTTCGTAAGACCCATTTCCAAAACCACCTCCTTCACTCAACTACAGGCACCAACAGTGACATCGACATTAAATTTCGGGATTCCAGTACCTTTCAATTCAGTACCTTTCGTTCAATTATACCACTCATTTGAAAAACCACCTTCATATCTCAGTACCAAATACCAACAGAGAAGTCAATATAAAATTTCGGGATTCTACCTCTATCTCTCCACCCAATACTCAAATTAGTACTTTTCGAACAATTATAGTACATATTTCTAAAACCCGACTCCATATCTTAACCGCAGACCACAACAGTAACCTCAATATAAAAATTTTAGAATTCTCTTCTTATCCCTTCATCCAATATCCAATTCAGTACCATTTCGTACAGTTATATCTCAGTCCCAGAGACCTGAATATCATATTTCCGGATTCTATCTCTATCCCTTTACTTAATACTCAATTTAGTACCACATAGTATTTTTCGAACAATTTTATTACTCATATCCAAAATCTCACCCATATCTTAACCACAGTCACCAACAGTTTTCCTTCACCCGAATGCAGTACTATTCGAACAATTATAGTACATATTGCCAAAATCGCCTCCACATCACAATTCCAGATACCAACGGAAATTGCAATATAAAGTCCAGCGCAATTCCAAGTTTAATGCCATTTAGGACTTTTCGTAAAACTGTGGAACGCATTTTCAAACCACCGCCATATCTAAAAAACGGATACCATCTGTATTCTAAATATCAAGCTAACGCCCAATACCAAATATATTACCATTTAGAACTTCTTATACAATTATAGTCAACATTTCCGAAACCACTTCCATATTTGCAGGCTACACATGAACAGGGACCCTGATAACAAATGTCAGATTTCAAGCAGTATCTGTTCATTTAATACCGACTTTTACCAAATATGGGACTATTTAGTACTTTTCGTGCACCTGTAGTACACATTTCCGAAACTACCTCTTTATCACAAAGCAAGGACCCTAATGCGAAGTTTCAAGATTTCAGCTGGATCAGTTCACCCTAAAACGAACTGTAACAAATCAGTACCATTTAGAACAGTCCTTCATATATCAAACTTAAATTAAACCTTAGTTCTCACACCAAGTTTCAAGTTTTCAGCTCTATCCGTTACCCTGTTTGAAACCTTAAATTCAGTACAATTAAGTTCTTAAGTTCCGTTCACATAAAACCTGTTTGTAACCTTCAATTCAGTACAATTAAGTTATTTTCGAACAATTATAGCACATATTTCCAAAACCAACTTCATATCTCAATTCCAAATACCAACAGGGACCTCTATATCAAATTTGAGGATTCTAGCCCTATCTTTTCACCCCATACAAAATTTAGTACCATTTACTAATTTTCGTACAAATATAGGATCCATTTTCAAACTACCGCCAAATGTCAAAATATGTACCATCAGCAATATAAATACAAATTTTAGAATTTTATCTCCATCTCTTCAGCTAATACCAAATCTCTTCAGCCAATACCATATATCCATGCTACACCTGTACAGCGGCCACAATAGGTAATTTCAAATTTTAAGCACCATTTATTTATTATTTTCATGCACTTGTAGTATACGTTCCCCAACCACCTCTTTATCTCAAACCTACCAATAACAGGGTCCCCTATACAAAATGTCACGATTCCAGCTTTATCAGTTCACCCTAAACTAAACTGTTTCCAATTCAGTTCCAGTTCGCACACTTAGTAACTTTTTCTAAACCCCCTTAATGTATCAAATTTACTTTCCAACCTTGATACAAAATTTCAAGTTTTTAGCTCTCCATTCACATAATACCAGACGGTACCATTTGAAAAGTTTCGTAAAATTTTAGATTTTTTTGTTACCTTAAAGTTCGAATTCCAAAAAAACAAAAATTGGTACATTTATCCTGCACGCCATCGTGTGATACTTATTCCAAATTTTTAGAATTCCAACTCATTCCGTTTTTTTTTTTAATTTTTAGTACATTGAGGTACTTTTCGTACCCTTTTTGTACGAATTTCCAAAAACCAAGACTGAGCCTCTTGCAAAATATCAAGATTCCATCTTCAGCCATTTCGTTGGGTATTGATTTTCAGTCATTAATTTCACTGCTTTGCATTGAGAATTTAGACTTATGCTACCCAAAGGATACACTTCAGTACCTTCCTCGGTACATTATATGTTTCAACTATAAAATGGCAGATAATTATTTTGAAAAACTGATACGAGTTAAGGCATTTTTACCTGGTTGGTTACACTAAGAACTAGACATCTTCCACGTAAATTATTTTAAATTATCCTCATTACAAGATGACGATGACAAAAAGCCTTTTTTTCAGCAAAATAGCGATATTCCCATCTACGCTCACATATATTGAAATATCTTCCATAAAATATTTGCCATTAGTCTAAGATATTTTTAAATACATCTCATATCCAAAAGAATACTACAACCACTTCGAAAACTAATAAATCAATATGCAGTTTTATAAAATCACAACATTTATGCTAACTCGCCTCCTAGTAACCCCCATTTAGTAGCGACAAACAAAAAAGGCAACACCATTGTAATCTCTAGGCTAAGGCCCGATAACAAGGGATGCACTTCGATTTCAATGTAATTTCCAAATCAAAAGTCATTACCAGCGAACTTCAAATAATAATTCAACAAAGTCATAAATAAAAGTGGAACTAAACAAACTCTATTAGTTCGGATGGCCGGATAAAACAAAAAAAAAAGGACACCAACAGCAACTGCAGCCAATAAATTATTGGGAATGTCAACAGAAAAACGAAAAACAAAACAAAAAGAATCTAAAACCCGGGCATGAAATTGCAATTCTGCAATAACGGCCAGCGAACCGGCTTCCGTAACAATGTGAAACAAGAGTGTTGGCAGAGACAATTGAAGCTGTCCCCTGAAAACAACCCCTCCCCATGGCCACACCAGACAACTAAATGTTTATATCAAAAAAAAATCACCCCAAATACCAAAGAAAGAAAATTTCCCAACAAAGCCAGAAAGACCTCACAGAAAATTAATAGAAACCTCTCTCGCCGCTTCTGCTGCTTGTTGGTGTCCTTGTCATCATAATTTTCCTTAACCATGATCGGCAAATACTCGCTGCAAAAGAAAAGTGACAACTCATTTAGCATTGAAGGGCCAATGTTAATGATATCATTAGCACATGGCCAAGACATTAAAGACATTCCGAATATGGCAACGAGAAACGAAACAAAACGAAAGGAAACTCTAAAAGAGGTGACACATCAAAGAGGTAAACGCGCTCATGGCAATTGTGACGTGTCACTCTAGCCAGGAAACTGCTGCGAATTTGCCAAGTCATGGATGCTCGCCTGGCGTACTTTCCTACTGTGTGCTAAACAAATTCTTGGAGTTATAATTGTTAACTTTGTCCTTTGGCAACACTTCCCAAAGGAGGTTTGCAATTTGAAAGGATATTTTTCTGGTATTGTTTCTCTCTCGCTCTATCCTCTCTCTTTTATTTATAATGAAAGGCTTTTACCATAAATATTTAGCCGCTTTTTGGTGTAAACATCATTAACTTGTCTTAAACATTGTTTTAGGCTAATACGAGTTCAGCGGTGTGTTTTTGATGGTCGGTTTGTCACAAAATTGTCGGTTTGCTTTGGTGTTGGAGGAATCATTTATTTATTTTTGCCGTTATTTTGACTTGGGAAAATAAAATGAATAGAATATGATTTGCAAAAAAAGTCAAATTATTTTTGATTCTTTGAATTGGCGGAAAATCGCAAATACATTTAGTTCTCATGATTATGAGTTTTATTTTTATTTGGAGATTTTTCAGTGGAAAACTTTTGAACCGTTGAATAAACATTAACTTTTTTACCCATCAACGTCCGGACAAAACGGCTGAACCTAGAATCTTAAAATTTTGGATGAAGGTCACCCTTGGCCCAAAGGGGTCAGGTAAGGCTGGCTTTTTGGAAATACGTACTAGAACGGTACGAAAAGTATTAAACGGTACTAAATATGGTACCCTTTGTATTTGACGAACGAGAAGATCTAGAAAAGAAAAAAAAAAGAAAATAAATTTGGAATGAAAATACTAAAAAGTGTTACATTTGTACCATTTCTTATCATTCGAAGGGTTAGAGTTAAAAACATAAAATTTAGAATAGGAAGATTGAAGAGCATAGTCGATGTAAGGAGGAAGTTTTGGAAAAGTGTAGTGCAATTTAGATTTGGAGGAGCTGGAATCCTGAAATTTGAAATTACTGAAATAACATGTGTAGAATTAATATATGGAGGAAGTTTTCGAAATTTTTACTTATATGCACGAAAAGTACTAAATTTGGTACAATTTCCATTTGATTGAACCGTTAAAGCTGGAATTCCGTAATTTAGAAATAAGTTTACTATTGCATTCTAGGACTGAGGAATATAAGTAGAGGAAATTTGTACTTATGTGTACCAAATGGTACTAACTTTGGTACAATTTAAATTTTTGGAAGAACCGATGAATTGGAATCCTGAAATTCTAAAATAAGATTACCATTGCATTGTAGGAATGGGGTCTGTAGGTTTTTTTTAACTTCTGTACTAAATTTGATAGAATTTTAATTTTGGGTGAACCGGAAGAGTTGAAATTCTGAAATTTGAAAATTAGATTTCTTTCGCCCAGACGAAACGGCTGAAACTAAATTTTGAGTGAGGGTCACTCTTGGTCCGAAGGTGTCAAATAAGGCTGAGTTTTTGGAAATTCGTACAAGAACGGTACGAAACGTACTAAAAGGTATTAAATATCGTTCCGTTTGCATTTGACGTACCAGTAGAGCTCAAACTCTTAAATTTGTAAAGAGGGTCACCGATTAAGTACATGAAGAATGCACAGAAGGGTTTTTGCAAATTCACACCATAATTGTACGAAAAGTACTAAAATATACTATATTTGGTACCATTTCGAACCAAGTGAGTTTGAGGTAGGTGAGGTCGATGTAAAAGAAGTGAAATAAATGAGTGAATAACTGATCTAGAATCAACGCCTAGACGAAACGGCTGAAACTAGAATCTTGAAATTTTTTACGAGGGTTGCGTGTGATAAAGCTGAGTTTTTGGAAATTTGTAATAAGAAGGTACGAAAAGTACTAGAATCTACAAAAAATTTAATTATTTGTATTGAACAAAGGGAATGAGCTAGAATTCTGAAATTTGGTAAGAGAGTCACTGATGCAATGCAAGATAGATCTACCACAGGGTTTTTGGAAATTTGAACTTAAAAGTTACGAAAAGACCTAAAATTGTACTAAACCTCTAAAATGGTACCATTTGGTATTATGTGAACGGAATTTTGGCATGTTATTTATTGAAATTTCATACGAAAATCAAGGTTGAAAAGAAATTTTGACATATGAAATGTGTACTAATTGTGCAAACCGTACTAAATTGTACTGAACTTGGAATAGTTGTATTTAGGATGAACGGATGAAGCTGGAAGTTTGAAATTTTGTATTGGGATAAAGATGTAGTTTTGTAGTTCTATATTTGGTATTGAGAGAACAAATAATGCTAGAAATCTGAAGTTTGATATTAGGGTCGCTGTTCATGTGTAGTCTGGACCTAAGGAGGTGGTTTCGAAATTTCCCGAAATATCCCGAAATTTCATATTGAGGTCTCTGGAATTTAGGTATGGGTGGGGTTTTGTAAATGTGTACTATAATTGTACAAAAAGTAATACATTTGTTATAGTGTGAAGGGATTAAGCTGGAATTTCGAAGTTTTGCTATTGGGACTCCTGTTTTGGGTCAACAGATAGTGCTTAAAGTCTGGATTCTTGAAGTCTGAATTAGGGTTGCAACACAAAATAAAGTGGTGGGGCTGAAATTTTCAAATTTAATGTTGAGTATTCGGTATAGAGATATGGAGGTGGCTTAGAAATGTGTACTATAATTGTACGTTAAGTACTAAACCATATTACATTTTGGTATTGAGTAAAGGATTAGAGATAACATTCTGAAATTTGATTGAAGTGTCTCAGTTAGTGTCGTGGCTTTGGAAATGACCTACACTTTTCTGCTTTGGGTTAAAGTAAATAGCAAAAATTTAAAAATCGCAAAATCGCAAAAATTTAAAACTTCTGAAAGTAAACGACCTTCGGCCGGGACTTGAGATTCTTTCGTCTGGGGTATTTCCAACCCGGCTACGTATTCCATAGTTTTTCTACAAATTATAACTTTTTTAAATAGCCGGTTTTTTGGCCGGTGCTTGAGATTTTCTACTCTGGGGTATGTCCAACACCGTCTACGCCATCCACAGTTTGTCAAAAAATTTTAACTTAAAAAAATATCAATCAGGGCATTGCCTCAACTTAAGCCCTGTTCTCTTTCCCCAAAGCTAACGGTCATACTTCCCATGTGGATTATATCCGTTTTGGAAAGGTTATAACTAAAAGCTTAACAAAAAAAAAAACCGGACTTCATTTTCATAATTTCAATAGGGATTATGTCCGTGGGAATTATTTCCTGACACCAGTGGCATTACCTATTTCAATAGCACAGTTGGATTAAATTGGAAAACACTTCGAAAATTAGCAAGCACGATAGAAGAACGGACCGGCATAAATTCATCGACTCTAAATGTTCTGAAACGTATTTCGCTCACCGGCCCTAAAAATTATTATTTCGACGTTGAACATTACACCCTACCAAAAGATATATACCCTCTGCCGCCATCAGGATAAGGCTAAAAAAGAGAATACGTAAAGTATCCAAAACTTAAAAATAACTATGCAAATTTACTGTGCGATCAAGAATATCACCATTCACTTATTGTGTTCAAAACCTAAATCATCCTTTGGCCAATGTGATCCCTCACCAACAACAACAACAAAAATGTCTAATTCCCGTTGTGAGAAAATTCATAAATTGCTCGGCTAATTGGTGGTGCCTTTTCTACCCAAACCATCAGACGGGTGATAGCATAACAAATCTCTGTTTGCTTTCAAAAATCTGTTAAATCATTAAGCGAAAGCAAATAAACAGCAGCGACAGCAGTCAAAAATTGAAATTGATACATTTCAAGGTACAAATAAACAATTCCTTGAGGAGGCCCTGCTCTGTGCTCGCACCCCACATCAAATGAGGCATATGTTAATGTCAACACGCCAAGACGCATAGAAATCTGACATAGCAGACAAGGAGACGAAAGATGTTTTAAACAGGGGGATGGCGAGTGAGTGTGTGATTCATGTCTGTCTGTCCGCCTCACACTTCGGCGGCCCAAGACATTTCGAATTCATATCAAAATCCAAAACTATAACAAGGATATTAACAATTTGATAAGGATATCAAGCAGAAAGATGTTATAAGACATCACTGTTATGTTCTTCCCTTTGCCACCATTCTACAGGGATATAACAACAACACGGAGTACCTATAACTGGGACATTAAGATCAAACAATATATAAAAGACAAATCATAATAATAAAAAAAGAACGAACTGGAAATACACAAACATAAGAAATGCCGCCACTTTATGCTTCATTGACGTAGCAAATTACCGCTTCCTTATGACGAGGATGATGAACAACAGCAACAACAACAAGCGTGCTTTGTTACAGTGGCTAGATGTAAATGTAATGTGCGATGAACTGACATAAGACGGGGACATCATAATGTGGGTTATGATTTTCGTCATCAATTAGGGGGTAATGTTGCCATCTGTTGGGTATTTTGGTATTCAGATAGTCCTGGAAAAAATATTTTTAAAAAATCCTCGCCTATAGTATAGATAGTTCTCAGAAAAATATTTTTAAAAAATCCACGCCTATAGCATAGATAGTCCTGGAAAAAATATTTTTAAAAAATCTACGCCTATAGCATAGATAGTCCTGGAAAAAATATTTTTAAAAAATCCTCGCCTATAGTATAGATAGTTCTCAGAAAAATATTTTTAAAAAATCCACGCCTATAGCATAGATAGTCCTGGAAAAAATATTTTTAAAAAATCTACGCCTATAGCATAGATAGTCCTGGAAAAAATATTTTTAAAAAATCCTCGCCTATAGTATAGATAGTTCTCAGAAAAATATTTTTAAAAAATCCACGCCTATAGCATAGATAGTCCTGGAAAAAATATTTTTAAAAAATCTACGCCTATAGCATAGATAGTCCTGGAAAAAATATTTTTAAAAAAATCCACGCCTATAGCATAGATAGTCCTCAGAAAAATATTTTTAAAAAATCCACGCCTATAGCATAGATAGTCCTGGAAAAAATATTTTTAAAAAATCCACGCCTATAGCATAGATAGCCCTCAGAAAAATATTTTTAAAAAATCCACGCCTATAGCATAGATAGTCCTGGAAAAAATATTTTTAAAAAATCTACGCCTATAGCATAGATAGCCCTCAGAAAAATATTTTTAAAAAATCCACGCCTATAGCATAGATAGTCCTCAGAAAAATATTTTTAAAAAATCTACGCCTATAGCATAGATAGTCCTGGAAAAAATATTTTTAAAAAATCCACGCCTATAGCATAGATAGTCCTCAGAAAAATATTTTTAAAAAATCTACGCCTATAGCATAGATAGTCCTGGAAAAAATATTTTTAAAAAATCCACGCCTATAGCATAGATAGTCCTTAGAAAAATATTTTTAAAAAATCCACGCCTATAGCATAGATAGTTCTCAGAAAAATATTTTTAAAAAATCCACGCCTATAGCATAGACAGTCCTGGAAAAAATATTTTTAAAAAATCTACGCCTATAGCATAGATAGTCCTGGAAAAAATATTTTTAAAAAATCTACGCCTATAGCATAGATAGTCCTTGAAAAAATATTTTTAAAAAATCCACGCCTATAGCATAGATAGTCCTTAGAAAAATATTTTTAAAAATCAAGGCCTTTTGCTAAGATAGTCCTCAAAAAAATATTTTTAAAAAATCAAGGCCTTTTGCTAAGATAGTCCTCAGAAAAATATTTTTAAAAAATCAAGGCCTTTTGCTAAGATAGTCCTCAGAAAAATATTTTTAAAAAATCCACGCCTATAGCATAGATAGTTCTCAGAAAAATATTTTTAAAAAATCCACGCCTATAGCATAGATAGTTCTCAGAAAAATATTTTTAAAAAATCCACGCCTATAGCATAGATAGTTCTCAGAAAAATATTTTTAAAAAATCCACGCCTATAGCATAGATAGTCCTCAGAAAAATATTTTTAAAAAATCCACGCCTATAGCATAGATAGTTCTCAGAAAAATATTTTTAAAAAATCCACGCCTATAGCATAGATAGTCCTCAGAAAAATATTTTTAAAAAATCCACGCCTATAGCATAGATAGTTCTCAGAAAAATATTTTTAAAAAATCCACGCCTATAGCATAGATAGTCCTCAGAAAAATATTTTTAAAAAATCCACGCCTATAGCATAGATAGTCCTTAGAAAAATATTTTTAAAAAATCCACGCCTATAGTATAGATAGTCCTCAGAAAAAATAGTTTTAAAAAATCCACGCCTATAGCATAGATAGTCCTGAGAAAAATATTTTTAAAAAATCCACGCCTATAGCATAGATAGTTCTCAGAAAAATATTTTTAAAAAATCCACGCCTATAGCATAGATAGTTCTCAGAAAAATATTTTTAAAAAATCCACGCCTATAGCATAGATAGTCCTTAGAAAAATATTTTTAAAAAATCCACGCCTATAGCATAGATAGTCCTTAGAAAAATATTTTTAAAAAATCCACGCCTATAGCATAGATAGTCCTTAGAAAAATATTTTTAAAAATCCACGCCTATAGCATAGATAGTCCTTAGAAAAATATTTTTAAAAAATCCACGCCTATAGCATAGATAGTCCTTAGAAAAATATTTTTAAAAAATCCACGCCTATAGCATAGATAGCCCTTAGAAAAATATTTTTAAAAAATCCACGCCTATAGCATAGATAGTCCTTAGAAAAATATTTTTAAAAAATCCACGCCTATAGCATAGATAGTCCTTAGAAAAATATTTTTAAAAAATCCACGCCTATAGCATAGATAGTCCTTAGAAAAATATTTTTAAAAAAATCCACGCCTATAGCATAGATAGTCCTTAGAAAAATATTTTTAAAAAATCCACGCCTATAGCATAGATAGTCCTTAGAAAAATATTTTTAAAAAATCCACGCCTATAGCATAGATAGTCCTTAGAAAAATATTTTTAAAAAATCCACGCCTATAGCATAGATAGTCCTTAGAAAAATATTTTTAAAAAAATCCACGCCTATAGCATAGATAGTCCTTAGAAAAATATTTTTAAAAAATCCACGCCTATAGCATAGATAGTCCTTAGAAAAATATTTTTAAAAAATCCACGCCTATAGCATAGATAGTCCTTAGAAAAATATTTTTAAAAAATCCACGCCTATAGCATAGATAGTCCTTAGAAAAATATTTTTAAAAAATCCACGCCTATAGCATAGATAGTCCTTAGAAAAATATTTTTAAAAAATCCACGCCTATAGCATAGATAGTCCTTAGAAAAATATTTTTAAAAAATCCACGCCTATAGCATAGATAGTCCTTAGAAAAATATTTTTAAAAAATCCACGCCTATAGCATAGATAGTCCTTAGAAAAATATTTTTAAAAAATCCACGCCTATAGCATAGATAGTCCTTAGAAAAATATTTTTAAAAAATCCACGCCTATAGCATAGATAGTCCTTAGAAAAATATTTTTAAAAAAATCCACGCCTATAGCATAGATAGTCCTTAGAAAAATATTTTTAAAAAAATCCACGCCTATAGCATAGATAGTCCTTAGAAAAATATTTTTAAAAAATCCACGCCTATAGCATAGATAGTCCTTAGAAAAATATTTTTTAAAAATCCACGCCTATAGCATAGATAGTCCTTAGAAAAATATTTTTAAAAAATCCACGCCTATAGCATAGATAGTCCTTAGAAAAGTATTTTTAAAAAATCCACGCCTATAGCATAGATAGTCCTTAGAAAAATATTTTTAAAAAATCCACGCCTATAGCATAGATAGTCCTTAGAAAAATATTTTTAAAAAAATCCACGCCTATAGCATAGATAGTCCTTAGAAAAATATTTTTAAAAAATCCACGCCTATAGCATAGATAGTCCTTAGAAAAATATTTTTAAAAAATCCACGCCTATAGCATAGATAGTCCTTAGAAAAATATTTTTAAAAAATCCACGCCTATAGCATAGATAGTCCTCAGAAAAATATTTTTAAAAAATCCACGCCTATAGCATAGATAGTCCTCAGAAAAATATTTTTAAAAAATCCACGCCTATAGCAAAGATAGTCCTCAGAAAAATATTTTTAAAAAATCCACGCCTATAGCAAAGATATTCCTCAGAAAAATATTTTTAAAAAATCCACGCCTATAGCATATATAGTCCTCAGAAAATATTTTTAAAAAATCCACGCCTATAGCATAGATAGTCCTTAGAAAAATATTTTTAAAAAATCCACGCCTATAGCATAGATAGTCCTTAGAAAAATATTTTTAAAAAATCCACGCCTATAGCATAGATAGTCCTCAGAAAAATATTTTTAAAAAATCCATGCCTATAGCATAGATAGTCCTCAGAAAAACATTTTTAAAAAATCCACGCCTATAGCTCAGATATTCCTCAGAAAAATATTTTTAAAAAATCCACGCCTATAGCTCAGTTAGTTAGCTCAGATAGTCTTCAAAAAAATATTTCTAAAAAATCCACGCCTGTAGACCAGGTAGTCGTCGAAAAAATATTTTTAAAAATCCACACCTATAGCTCAGATAGTTCTCGAAAAAATATGTTCAAAAAATCCACGCCTATATTTTTTAAAAATCCACGCTAGTTAGTCCTTAAAAAAATATTTTTGTCATTTTATATGAATTTTAAATAAAATGCCGAAAACTGAAGGTGGCAACTCCTCTTTGCAGTACAAATTGTTTATTTTTCCCAAAATGGATGCTGACAAAACTTGGCTAATGAAGACATCAACAACTTCCATCATATCAGCATCATTACCACACCAGTGAGCATTCCCTTCTTACCCCTAAGCAACATCATAATGATGATACTGATGGTGAAGTTCTTCATGAACTTACCCACTGCTGTGATGTAATTCCCCCAATACACTTTAGTATTTTGTGTAACACCAACAGCAAATCTCAACTTCTTGTTATTTTGTCTTCATAAATTTATGCAGATTGTTTTGAAGGACCAAATTCGTTTTTTCCTTCCGCATTGGACAGGTATGTAAATACAAACTGGATGGATGCCTACTGTTGGCTTACTGTAAAAAAAAAAAACATTGAAAGCGGAAATGTTACCCTAGTATGCGATGGGATATGACGATAAGCTAATTGTAACTTGAATAATATTTCATGTTCTTTTTTTCTTCTTCTCGTTGTGTTACCAAAATATCAATTGTCTTCTGTGAATGGCACATTGTGTCCTGGTATGATTTAACAACAATGGTTTACAATTTGATAAAAATCACGGAAGGTTGAATGGTACACTGAAAGGAAAAGTGTTGCCGTTCTTATGAGAATTTTGGTTGAAATCTAAGAATTATTTAAAAATATATATTTTTAAATGAAAATGTCCAATCCTTTACAAAATGGTCTTTAGCGTAGCAAAAAGTCTTTGATCGGTATATTTTTTGAGCCACTCAGGTGTCGGAGTCGAGTTCGAAGCCCAAATTTTTTTACACATGAAAATTATTGTTTTGAGGGGGGAGCAATTCGGTCGATCCTCTAATACAAAGTGTTACCCTCAGATATATCACAAAAAACTGCTAAGTATAGTTGGAGAACATTGGAGAAGGAATATATAATAAATACCTCTACTGGCTATCGAAATCAAGTTAGTCGACTGGGACTTCGGCTCGGATAAAATTATCGAAATATATAATTTTGGGGATTTGAGGGATATATAGATATTATTCCATCATGATTAAGTTTCCGGTATTTTCAGAGCAGCAGCAGAAATGGAGTTTTTGGAAAATATTTTTAAAAAGTATATTTTTATAAAATATTGGAATCATTATCGGATATATAATCAAGTTTCTATTTACGGCTTAGACAAATTTTTTGAGACGAATATTTGCATACCTTTTAGCCCAGCCTTGTGAAAATCATATGATCACACTGATCAGTTTGAATGTTCAAATAAATGTTCCTACTTTCCCGTTTTTATATATTATTTAAGATTTTCTTTTTCGGAAAGAATAACAGTTATTCCGAAAAATAAATTTTGATATTATAACTAAATATCAAAATTCAGAATATTATCTCTATTCCTTCAGTCAATACCAAATTAAGTACCATTTAGTAATTTTCGTACACATCCATATCTCAATCCCAGATATCAACGGAAACCTCAATATCAAATTTCGGGATTCCAGCTCTATCCCTTTACCCAATACCGAATTTAGTACCTTTTCGAACAATAATTGTACACATTTTCAAAACCACCGCCACATCTTAGCCACAGACTAAACCAACAGCGACCTTAATAGAATTTTTCAGAATTTCAGCTCTGTAATTTCCCCCATTACCAAATTTTATACCATTTAGTACAATTATAATACGAATATCCAAAACCACCCCCTTCTTTCAACCATAGACACTAACATTGACATCCACATTAAGTTTCAGGACTCCAGCTCTATATCTTAACCCGATACCAAATTTTGTACCATTTAGTCTTTTTCGTACAAATATAGTACACATTTTCGAAAACATGTCTCAATTCCAGATACCAACAGCGACCTCAATATCAAATTTCCGAATTTTATCTCTATCCAATACCAAAATTAGTTCTATTTTGAACTATTCGTACAATTATGGTACAGTTATGGTATGATCCGATCTCACCTCCATATCTCAATTCCAGATACCGAATGAGACCTCAGTATCAAATTATAAGATTCGAGTCCTATCCCTTCACAAAAGCCCAAATTTAGTACTATTTAGTACTTTTTGTACAATTATAGCGCACATTTCCGAAATCACCTGCGTATGTCCAGGCTATACATGAACTGCGATCCTTATACCATATTATAAATTTTAAGCACTATCTATTCATCACAAATACCAAACATAGTACTATTTAGTACTTTTCGTGTTCTTGTATTACAGGTTTTCAAGACCACCTCTTTATCACAGACCTACTACAAAATTTCAAAATTCCAAATAAGATTATTCCAGCTTTAGTTCATTTAGTACAGTTCGCACACTTAGTAAACGTTTTCTTTCCTACCTTGATTTTCATGTCGAATTTCAAATTTTTAGCTATATCCGTTCACATAATACCAAATTGCAACATTTTTGAATTTTAGTACAATTTTAGAAATTTTCGTCAGTTATTCCACCTTTTTATATATTAATAGATTGTTTTTAATATATTTCTAGGATTACCCTTCATCATAGATGGGTAGATTTTTAAAATATTTTTCAAAAATATCTCGGGTATATAAATCGTGTCTTTATACCCTACAACACTATGTGTTGGGGGTATTATAAGTTTGATTGGGCCAGAATTTATGTAACACCTCGAAATATTGATTTCCCACATTGGAAAGTATATATGGATCTTCCTGTCTCGCCGAGTTGTGTCGATCTAGCTATGTATGTCCGTCTGTCCATGTTAATTTGTAATCACTCTACAGGTCCGATCCTCACGAAATTGAAAATGGAGGTGGGGTTAATGTCAGAATAGAACCCTATTTCTTTTGGTGATGATCGCATAATATTTAGGGGTTGAAATGGACCAAAAACTGAAAAATTTCCTGATTTTGCAGTTGCTCTACAGGTCACAATTATAGACCAATCGACGCGGAATTTCGCATGTAACTAGAGTTTAGGGCGGGGAAGAAGCCTACCAATTTGAGTGGTCATTGGATAATATTTAGCGGGTAAAATAGACCATATCTTTTGTGTTGAAAAAATTCAAAATTTTTTCAATAAACCGCGAATATTTTAATTACCGGCGACATCACAAAGCCATGACAAGGTTACTTCTGATCTTTACATTGATGTTAACATCCAACAAATCGGATATATAGCAAAATATGTGCGATATATATGTCTATCAAAGAAGATATGCTTGAAAGATCTCTTATATGTCGAGAACGGCTGAACTGATTTCGGCAGTTCTCATTAATTCAGAATAGCCTCTAGGCAGGAAAGAAAAAACGTCTAAAAAAATCGCATAAAAATATCTCTCTGAAGATGAAATTATTGATTTTTTAAAATGTACTCATATTTTTTCAAATTTGTCATATTTTTGGCATATTTTCATTTTGAATTAAACATTTGGTAATATTTCTACAGCTAACAAAACTAAGTAGTTAGGATATGAGGATATTATATACAGATCGCATATATGGCCCGATCCTTACGAAATTTTGCATGGGGATAAGATGAGGGTCAGAATTGATGCCTACTCTTTTTGGAGATGATCGCTATATATTTAGGGGTTGAAATGGACCAAAAAACGCCAACTTTTGTAGACTAAATACGAAAATGTCCATTCCAGTGACATTTTGGAAAATTCACAAATACAGGAAAGACGCACTTCTGACTATTTCGTTAACGCTGATTTCGTTAAAGAATATAGTCAAATGTCTGTATCTCATATAGATGCGTTTCAGTCAAAAACCAATAATAAATGTTAATCTTTTGCCACTTCTGAGAGATTATAGGTCTTTGGGAAATATTGGTTCCAGATCTAGGAAGACCATTTAATTACCAATAAATTGGAAATGAGAAAATTAGTTTAAGTTGCTATTATTCGAAAATTAGAGAACGAAACCTGATGGTTTTCTTTTATTATTTGTCACAATATCTTGTGAAATTCTTTCGAGTATCTCGCCTATATAAACTGTATCGTTTATTATAGTGTTGTAGGGTATTCAACGGTCGGCCCCGCTCGACTGTAGCATTTGCTTACTTGTTTTTAAATATATTTCAAAAATTTACAATTTTGCAGAAAGCATATTTCAAAATATTTTTCAAGGACATCATGGGTATACACATGCAATATTTCCTAAATATTTTCATGGACATGACAGCTTTATCAAGCGTGGATTTTTTTAAAATATTATTTAGGGGCTAAGTAGGCTGTACGAAAATAGCTATTGAATATCCGACTGATACATTTAAACTGCCAAAAACTTGATCGATATAATAGTTTCAGGACGGTTGTAAAACATCACTCCTTAAGTCAAAGTTGTATAACAAAGATCCCAAATTTTAAATATTCATAGCTCTCATAAAAAGTGAAAATAGTCCTGGACGAAAATTAAATTTTCTACTTTAATATTTTTAAGTTCGAGTGTTATTAAATTAACAGTTTTTTTTCGGAGATCTTTTAATAGATTTTTATAAACTTTTGTAAGGGCTAACCAGAATACACTTAATTGTTTTTTATTATATATTATCTTATTATTTTTTATTATAATTTCTCTCAGTGCATTTTGTCAAATTCCTTGAGGCACAACCGACAATTCATGCAACACAATCAAAAGAACGCCTAAGGACAAAAGTATTATGATAAACATCTTTATCAACATAATCAGCATCCTTAACATTGATATCTGCTATCTGATATCATTTTAAATCATTTTAGAAAACGACAAAACGCACCCGCTGGAAGTGAGAAAAGTGTAAGAGGATTTAAGAAAAGTAAGACTTAATCTGTTTTTCCTCACAATTTGGAAATACAAACATTACGCACACACACACACACAACCAGGCTCAACAATGGCTAGATAAATATTGGCATGATTGCATGAACAAACGTTTTTCTACTGTTAGCTCCTCTTCTTAACGATTATCACAATTGATACACCCAGATCATCCTATCATATCATAATACTCTAACAAAACAAAGAGACGACTTTATTCATGCCGAAAGGGCAAATTATGTCCAAACAACATATTTCCATTCACATTTCTGCTTAGCGGAGAGTTCATTTATGCTGTAGATTTACGGCTGCGTTTTTAGATTTGAATGAAACAGAGACGTCTTTTCATCTTAGAATTGTCATAAATTTCTTGCAGATATATTGGGCTAATAAAAATCTGTCCCACTCCCCACTAGTCCTCAAGATGTAAATCGCTTTCGTTTTTGGCGCATTATAATTTTAACGATGTTTATGTCAAGTGTGTGCAAAAAATAAAGAAGGGAAAATAAAAATAAGCAGGAACAGTGGAACGAGGATTGGAATTTTTTATAATATATTTTATAACGTTGTTCCAAAGAACAAGTTCATCTAGTTCTTCAAATCCTCATATAGACTTAAAAGTATCTTTTAAGGATCAGAGAAAAAGTCGGGATAAGGAACACAAAATACAAAATACATCGTGAATTCGGTTATCTTTATATTAGACCTATTATTTTTCAAAATTATGTCCTTTTGTGGGAAGAGTGCCGGAGGAAAAGGAAAGATACATGCCGTATTAAACTCCATATATTAAAGTAATATTCAAAGTTTAATGTAAACTGGAGAGCTATTACGTATTTTATAAGAGTCATGAATATTAAAAAATTGTGACATTAGGAGGAAGAGGAGAGATATCAGAACGAGTAGGTTGTGACTTCCGCAGCTGACCTAAGTGTGATAAAAATATTTTAATACGAAAAATCGAATTCATAATATTCAAATTAAAAATAATAATAATAACAAGTAAAAAAAAACATTAAGTTCAGCCGGGCCAAACTTTTAATAACCTCCCCCTTAGGGTAAAGGAAACATTAGAGCCCATTATGACCCACATATACAAATTTTAAGACATATTCATTGGAAAAGGTGCCAAAAATCATCAAAATACCGAATATCGGGAGGTACCGTTATATGGGGGCTATACCAAATCGTGGACCCATAAATGCAATGTTTCGCCACCGGAGTTGGAACCCATTATGACCTACAAATACCAATTTTCAGACAAATCCGTGAAAAAATGTGGCATAAATTATGAAAATACCGAATATCGGGAGGTACCGTTATATGGGGAATATACCAATACGTGGACCGATATATCTCATTTTCAATACCAACACAATACAAATTGCTCTGCTAAATTTTGGCGCTCTACGTCAAATAATGTGGGCTGTATCGTGATTTCAACAGACGGACAGGCCGACAGACAGACAGACGTCGTTAAATCGACTTAGAATTTAATGCTGATTATGAATATATATACTTTATGGGGTCTACGACGAATAAATAGACATGTTACAAACGGAATGACAAAGTTAATATATTCTCCTTTCAAGGTGGAGGGTATAAAAATATACAAATCGAATACATAATACAAATTTCGACCGGGTGTATGAGAAAAAATAGCCCGGTATTGTAGATTTTTACAGCTGACCTATATCTCGATAAATAAACGCTCGCCTTCTTACGCTTTACAAGAGATGTATATATTTTTTTATCCTCCACCATACTATGGAGGGTATATTAACTTCGTCATTCCTTTTGGAACTCCTCGAAATACTCATGAAACCCAAGAAAGCATATATACTCCTAATTAGCGTAAAATACTATGTCGATTTGGCGATGTCCGTCTGTCTATTTCAATCACGCTATCTATCGAACGAATTGAATTGGAAGGTTAAAATTATGCACTTGTGCCTATATTGCCATTGACCAGGTTAAGTTCGTAAATGAGCCATGTCTGTCCACGTTTTCGTATAGCCCCCAAAAAAACAAACCCTCCCGATGATTATTTTAGCGGCATTATTAACCTGAATTGTTTCTAATTTCGAAGATGAAGGGCTACACAGCCTATAACAAAAATCGTGTCCACGTTTTCGGATAGCCCACACATAGCGATACCCCCCTATAGTCGACGATTTTAACAGCATAACTCACCGGAGTTATATTAAATTTCGGTATTGCGTATATCTGTGACATCCGTTTTTCTTCAACACTCGGTATGCAAAAATGTTTGACAATATCATATTACATCTGGATATAAAAGGTGAAACTGATTTAATAGCGAAAAGTACTAATGTTTATACAGGGTGAGATAAAAAATTGCAACAAATTCAAACGCCATAATTTTTGCATATATATTTTTAATTTTATTGAATGAAAGTAAAAAATGTCGGAAATAGCATCAAATTTTAGAATAACTTTAGATTTGTTCGAATTGGTCATCTTTGACACGAATTATGGCCTTCAAACGGCCAACGTAACCGCCACACGCTGCCCGAATGTTGCTCTGCGGTATCTTGGCCCATTTCCGGCGAAACGCTTGCTTGAGGTGATCGACGCTTTGGTATTTTTTTAATGCTAACGGTATTTTTTTAATGCTAGTGGTATTTTTTTAATGCTAGTGCAACGGATTGGTATCCGGAGATTTTGGTGGCCATTGTGCGCTGGAAATGAAGCGAGGAACTCCATTTTGTAACCATTCTTGGGTGGCGCGTGCTTGGTGTGTGGTGCTGAGCCTTGTTGGATTGTCCAAGGTTTGCGGCCAAAATGTTTGCGTGCCCAATGCTCGCGACAATATTCGGCATTTATTCTGATGCCACGGTCGATTAATACGAGCGTAGAGCGACCATCGGCTGTTATGGCGGCCCACACCATCACCATGGACGGTGCTTGAGTTCTGGTGGTCAACCGAAGGTGCACATTTTCAGCTGACCTCTTTGACAAGTTAACGCGATCATTTTGTTTGTTTACAAACTGCTAGACAACGAATGTTTTCTGATCGAAGCGGAGAAAACCAAATTCGGCAGTTCATCACTTTGGGCCAAGCAAAGCAACTCTTTAGCTCTTTTGAGTCTATTTTTTTCTGATGCGCTGTAAGTTCTTGCACTTTTTGGAATTTCAATGGTTTTAGCCCGAGCTCATTTTTCAATATTTGCCTAATGGAATATTGCGATATGTTCAGTTCACGAGCCATTTTTCGGCCACTGCGACGCAGCTTTCGATCAAGTCGCTTCTTTACTTTTCGAACCATTTCAGCTGATGTTGTGGTTTTCTTCCGTCCACTTCCTTGACGTCGGGCTATGCTTCAGTATCACGGTAACGAGCAATGGTACGAGACACAAAAGATTTATTAACATTTAAATGCTGGAGTGCTCTAACGATAGCCACTTGTGGTTTTTCAGCCAAATATAAAGAAATCAAACTATCGCGCTTGAATTCCATCATAAATAACTTTTTTTTTCTGGAAAATTCTCACCAGAATGCTTTTGTACGCTTGCAAACAATATAATGAGCTGTCACTGGAATAACTTTAACAGCTGTCGGATTAGTGGCTTGAAAATGACAACAGCCTGAAGTTGGTTGCAATTTTTCCAAATCACCCTGTATACATAGTCATTATGTCCGGGCACCGACGTTGAAATAGTTTTTGGCAGAAACATCCTTTGTGCAAGGGTTTTTATAATTTCCTCCTTGGTTATATTCAAGATGAAAGATTTGTACGACTTTTTGGTATAAAAGGTAATTATTTTACTATTATTCTTTCCGAAAAAGAAAAACTTGAATGATATATAAAACCTTGAAAGTCGGAATATATAGAACGATATATGGAGATTTTATTAAAAAATGTTCTCGAACTTAAAAAAATGTGTGCATTTTGAGAACATAAAGGCCTAATACGAACTGTTGGAATGATTCCAAAATTTGAAGGACTTTTCGCTGATGAAAATGCGGGCTAGTATTTTTATGTTAGTCATGGCTAAGGCGATAACACAAAATTCTACTCTAATTTTATATATACGCTATTGAGTCGAATCACAAATTGGATATATAATTCATTTTATTGTGGAAGGTATCAAAAAGGTGTTTTTAGACGCATGCCACCCATAAATCGTCTAATATATTTACCTAATTTTTTGGTTACCTTTGTTTCGATAGGTTTATTATCAAATTCCTTATAAAAATTGAAAATCGAGGATGACAAATAATGTTTTTTTTTTAATCTCCAATCTCGATGCGCCCCTTGAATTTCCTTGATGGAAAGTCCATGGCAAAAAATCATACAAAATTAAAATTTGTATTCTCTTCCACCGTCCAATAGAAATGATGTAGCATATTTCCCACCAACCCCATATCGCTTTTCATATTTTTCCGTAAAAAATAAAAAAAAAACAATTATAATGACTTTGCCAAAGTGTGGCCCACACTCATGTTTTCTTTTCGCTGGTATTGTTGGTTAGATAAAGGCGCCGGCACATTGTAAAAACAGCACCCACAGATTGTTGTAGTCGTTGCTGTTGTTATTGCTGTTGTGGGCCATATGCAAATCTGGCCAGGCACATCAAAGAAAGTCAATTTTCCATGGCATTTAATAAAACAAAAAACAACATCGACAACAACAACAAAAAGCGTTGTTGTTACGAGTCCATTGCATTTAATGTAAATAAACATTGTAAACTGTAGACAATTTGTATAAACAGCGGCAACTTGTTTATTTTTGCATGCTGCCGGAATATTTTGATGGCTTCTATGACCACTTGTAATATCACGTTTTTCAGTGCTTTGCCCAATGTTGTTGCTGACTTATAAAGCAAATTTCTATAGAAATAAAAACAAATATTTTTTGATTTGGATTTTTTTTTTGATTGGCAAAATATTGACATGCATGGGTGATGTCATATTCGAGTAAATCATGCAAGGTTGTGAAAATGCATTTCGAAAAATTAGTAATATAATTTTAATTTATATAGAATGGGCTGCGTCATCGAAATGTAAAGCAATTTGTTCTTAGTAATATGGTAATATGTGATTTTCACAGAAAACCCTTAGTCGGATGTCAGAAGAGGGTGTATATATTTATTTTATCACACGGTCATAATGTCTGCTTGGTTGTCCAAAACTATACACCATAATATTGGCTTGTTCGCAGTGAGCGAAATTAACATTCGATTTTCTTTATTGAAATATGGAAAATATTGACCCACACCACACAAAAAATTAAATATTAAATAAGTTAGAAAGTAATAAGTTCGGCCGGTCCGAACTTTGCATATCCTCCACCATTTGGAACATTCTAAAAAATTTTCAAAAATTCTATTAAAATCTTAAATCTTCTGTTAAAATCTTAAAAATACCAAATATAGCCGTTATATTGGGCGAGTATATGGGGAGGTTCCGTTATATCGGAGCTATACGAACGCCTGGACCTGCATAGACAATTTTCTGTCACAATTGTCATTCCGTTTGTAACTCCTCGAAATAAGCAGTTTAGGCCCCACAAAGTATATATGTTCTTGATCATTGAATCTTATTACAATGTCGATTTAGCCATGTCGGTCCCTCTGTGGAAATCACCCTAGCTTCCGACTGAAATGAAGTAGGTGGATAAAATTTTGTTGAGATGCATTTTAGGTCCGTAGGTCGGCATTGAAAATGGGTCATGTGTGATCTACATTTTATGTAGCCACCATATAATTGTATCGCCTGATATAAGGTGGTTTAGCTGCTTTGGTCAACATTTTTAACAGAATTTACTGCAAATTGGCAGTATTGCGTAATAAGTATTTTTGCAAAGACCTGCCAATATAGATCCAAGTTAAGGTACAGTCCCGATAAAACCGTACCACTCCGATATTCATTATTTTCTCAATTTATGTTACATTTTTCACCGGAATTGCATCAAATTTGGTAATTGGTAGTTCGTAATAGATACTGCCGCCATTGGCAGAATATTGCTTATATAGGTCCACGTCTTAGTATAACTCCCAAAAACTGACCCTGTTTGGTATTTTAATGATTCTAAATCCACTTTTTACCGAAATTATTTGAAATTTAGAATTTGTAGTTCGCTATGACAGAAAATTATTTTGTATAGGCCCCATACAGAGTGAGATAAAAAAAAACTGCAACCAAGTCTGCAATGAAAGCAAAAACTGTCGGAAATATCATCAAATTTTAGAATAAGTTTAGATTTGTTCGAATTTGTCACCTTTGGCACGATTTATGGCCTTCAAACGGTATCGGCTATCATATACAGCTCTGAATTAGTGTATCAAATTTTGTCAAGATCGGTTCGGATTTGAATATATAATCAACCGATTTCGGGTTAATTGTGCACCATATAGCCAATAACAACCCAAATGACCTGAATTTTGGCATATCCGACCGAATTCCGTCTAGAAGCAAGTACATTAAATTTGGTGAAAATCAGTTCAGGTATAGCCATGGCTCCCATATATGTTTCATCCGATTTGGTTTTTAAATGCCTCATATTCGTAATAAGTATTCGACAACAATGATATTTGGTATCAGATATCTTCAAAAGCTCGAAAATGCTTTTGCCAAGTTTTATCGAGAACGGCTAAGATTTGGATTTCAGGTTTTTTGTGAAAAATAATGGCTAATATCAGCCCAAATGAAGTTAATTTCGGGGCGTACATTTCCATTTTGTGCAACTCGGCTCCGATATATATTTTTATACCCTCCACCATACTATGGAGGGTATATTAACTTTGTCATTCCGTTTTTAACTCCTCGAAATACTCATGTCAGACCCAACATAGTATATATATTCTTGATCAGCGTAAAATTCTAAGTCGATATAGCGATGTACGTCTGTCTGTCTGTTGTAATCACGCTATCTTTCGAACGAATTGAGATAGAAGGCTAAAATTTTGCACACATGTTTATTTTTTCAGTAGGCAGGTTAAGTTCGTAAATGGGTCATGTAGGTCCACGTCTTCGTATAGCCGCCATATAACGGTACCTCCCGATATTCGGTATTTTGATGATTTTAGCGGCATTATTCACCGGAATTGTTTCAAATTTGGTATTTGAAGTGCAAAATGGATACTACAGCCTAAGACAGAAAATTGTCTGTGCAGGTCCACGTCTTTGTATAGCCTCCTTATAACGGTACTTCCATATATTCAGTATTTTGATGATTTTAGCGTCATTATTCACCGGAATTGTTTCAAATTACATATTTAGAGTTCGTAATGGGAACTACAGTCTGTGACAGAAAATTGTCTATGCAGGTCCAGGTCGTCGTATATGCGCCATATATCTACCGCCCGCCCCCCTATATTCGGTATTTAAACGAGTTTATGTACAATACCCACCGACATTTTTTGAGATGTCGTATCTGAAGTTCGTAATGGATGCTACAGCCTATGACAGAAAATTGTCTATGCTGGTTCAGGTCTTCGCACAGCTCCGATATAACGGTACCTCCCTATATGCGATATTTTGATGATTTTAGCTACATTATTCACCGTTTATTTCATGTTTCGAATTTGAATATGGTACTGACTGATGACAATCGTCGACCTAGTATGTACACAAATATAACGGCTATATTCGGTATTTTTAAAATTTTAACTGAATTTTTTAAGGATTTGATTTCCAAATTCGTTCCAAATATTGGAGGGTATTCAAAGTTCGGCCCAGCCGAACTTACTGCTTTATAACTTATTTAATATAATCCTGATATCATGCACTCTATAGCAAACTAAAACTGTTCTAAAGCCAAATGTTGGTGGGTGTCATAATCTACTTGAAATAAATTCTGGAGTAGGGTATCGTATAGCCGGCCCTGTCCGACTTTTGACTTTTTCTTACTTATTTTTTTTTTTAATTTTGCAACGTAAAATTATATGATACTTAAAGGCATTTTTCACAAACTATATCGCCCTATAGAAATATTTGACAGCCAGACATCCTTATTTTAAATTCCTGTCCCACTGAATGCCTCATAACAAATAATCGAACAACCCCCACCATAGCCAAAAACCTCCACTATCCATTTTATATATGGAAATGTTATGCAAATTATACAATCATTTGGAATTCTACAAATCATTAATTTTTAGACGGCAACAACATGCATGCCATTGTAAAATGACAACAAAACAGCATCCAATTCACATTTGTTACGCCTGTCTACACATTACGATTAGTTGAGTAGCAAACTCAATGAATGTGTGTGTGTGTGCATGCCACATTACTATTTTTGAATCGCATCAATTGCTGCATCCATGTCTGTCTGCCAGTCCCATCAAAGCATTTGAATCATCCCCTTTTTTGGAAAAAAAAACAAGAATTTATTTCAAAATTAATTTCTTCATTATATGCGTCGCGCCATTTTCCATATGCAGAACTATCATCTCCAATGCACAGCTCGTCCAATTGTCGTCGTCCATTGTTGTTGGTTTTAATGGCCAACATTTTCAACGTTTTATTTTTTTTTCTGTTTCATTTGCGTTTTGGAAAAATGCCGCTTGTTTTGGGTCATTTGTGTTACCGAAATGTTGGTTTTTACCCCGGTTTACCCAAAAAACCCTAACGTTTGCATTCATCAGCGGCGGCAGCAGCAAAAACAAGAACAATAACATTTGCATAGTTATTGTTGTTGTTGGTGCCATGGCTATACTCCACTGATATTTTAATGAATTCAATGTTGGACAATTGGTCTACCGATTTCATTCAGTCAGTCGCGTTGCGTTGCGTTGCCTTTCGTCCTCCATGGCCCAATGAATGCATTTATAATAATAAACGTGGCGAATTTCAATGTGCCAACACACACATACACACTCATACATGTGTGTGCGATTCAAAGCCTCGCTATCACCCATTCGGATCGTTGACATATCCTTGTTGACATTGTTCCCTCTAATGTGTTGGTCCTCCAAAGCATTCGAAATTATTGTTGTTTAAGGTTCGTAATGTGTTATTTTTATATCGAACGACAACACACACACATGCATGCCCAAGTATGTGTGGTTGGCTATTTAAATAATATGCTTATTAGTATTGTCAATGGTGTTAGATTTTTCGCATTAGCTACAGATATGGATACAAATTTTTGAATGGCACTCGACATGTTTTTAGGAGCCAGTGAGTTGAAAAAGTGATGTTATTTTTGCAAATAAGAAAATACCAAAGATTCTCAATACATTTAAGATATGTTCTTTAAAAAATATATCAAACGCAAGTGAATAATATGTGAGACTCTGACTTGTATATAACTTCAAATCAATGTTCCGATTTTATTTGCGAGTGGTAGAGCTCAAAACAAACAAGTTAAAAAGCAGTAAGTTCGGCCGGGCCGAACTTTGAATACCCTCCACCATTTGGATCGAATTTGGGAATTTTCAAAAAATAGAATCCTTAAAAAATGCGGTTACAATTTTAAAAATACCGAATATAGCCGTTATATTGGGGTCTATACGACGTGGACCTACATAGACATTGTTTGTCATAAGCCATTACCATATTTAAATTCGAAACTTGAAATAAACGGTGAATAATGTAGCTGAAATCATTAAAATATTGTATATAGGGAGGTACCGTTATATCGGAGCTGTGCGAAGATACGAATTCTCAAACATTTTCTGTGGGTATTGTACCTAAAATCGTCAAAATACCGAATATAGGGAAAAAATGATATATCCGGCCTATACGAAGACCTGGACCTGCATAGACAATTTTCTGTCACAAACTGTAGTTTCCGTAGCAGGTACCGTTATAAGGGGGCTATACGAAAACGTGGACCTGCACAGACAATTTTCTGTCTTAAGCTGTAGTATTCATTTCGAACTTCAAGTACCAAATTTGAAACAATTCCGGTGAATAATGTCGCTAAAATCATCAAAATACCGAATATCGGGTAGTATCGTTATATGGGGGCTATATGAAAACGTGGACCTACACGGCCCACTTCTGAACTTAATCTGCCTGCTGGAATAAATAAACATGTGCACAAATTTTTTTATTATATAATATATATTTTATTAATCCAAGGTCTGCTGTGAAGGTGAAATACATCGGTGCACTCCTTCTGGTACATCCCCCACAAAAGGTCGAAATTTTCAAAAAAATATATTTTCTGCACAAAAAGAGAAAGGATGATCCGATTTTGCCCCATCTTTGCAAAACCTAATATTTGCAACAGCGCAAGGTCAGGTGCAAAAATGGCCAATATCGGTTCACTCCATCAAGTACCTTTCCACAAATGGTCGAAATTTTCAAAAAATATATTTTCTGCACAGAAAGAGAAAGGATGATCCGATTATGTCCGAACTTTGTGAATCCTGAAATTTCTTAAGTGCTAGGTCAGGTTCGAAAATGGACAATATCGGTCCACTCCACCAAGTACCTCCACCACAAAGGGTCAAAATTTTGAATAATTATAACTCTTATAAAATGTGATGTAAGGATCCAAACTTCTTAAAATTTCACACGTCCTAATATTTCTATAAACCCAAGATCTGGTGTTAAGATGGAATATATCGGTCAACTCCTTCTGGTACCTCCCCCACAAAATGTCGAAATTTTGAATGCCCATGTGGCTCATAAAACAAAAATTAACATGCGATTCCATTTAGACTTGGCACATCTGAATATTTCTATCAACACAAGATCTGTTATAAAGATCGAACCATTTTTTCTGGTACCTTCCCCATGCATAGGGTTCAAGATTTTGAAAAACAGAACGCTCAAATAAAGCGAAATAAGCATCCAACTCTCTGCAAATTTCAAACATACAAAAATGTTTGCTAACACAAGATTTGTCGTCAAGTTTATATATATCTTCCAACGCCTTCGGCATTTCACCCACATAGTGTCACAATTTTCAATAGTTTTATCTGTCATAACTTTCGAAAAAATTTAGCAATTCTTTACTAATTGCTATGCCCAAATATTTCTCTCAATAAGAAGCCTGATATGAATATGAAAGTTATCGGAATTTATGATTTCGCATAAAATTGGATATAAATATCCTTTCTTGTAATTTTACCCAATATAAAAATGGAGTATTTCGGTAGACTATATCTGGTACATCACGCACATTTTAACAATTTCTACAATCATTACATTTTTTATATAAGACGAAGGTGTAAGTCGATAATCCATACCAGGAACGCCGCAATATTTATATCATATTTTTGGGTCCGATACGAAATGGACAATATTGACCCATTCATTCGGAACCTGCTGCACCACCTTTGAATAATCGTAACACTAGCCAAAATATATTTAAATAATCTAACGTAGGCTGAGGGTATATATCTGTCGGCAATACCGACTGATACTTTTTAACTTGTTTTTATTTGTGTCTACTCATAGGATATACAGATAGTGAATTTTTGCTCTCTTGGAGTAAATTTTTAACAATTTTTTCCTGAGATTTTTAAAATTTTTCAAGGTTATGGTAAAAGTTGTTTTTTTAAGTTTTAAAAAAAAAAAATAATTTTAAACGTTTTCCGAAACAAAGATCTGTGATTTTTGAAGTATATTTTTTCCAAGGATATTTTAAATATTTTTTCAATGTCTTTCAAAAACAAAACTGAATTTTTTTAATAATATTTTCACAAAATCGCTCCAGACATGTATCGCAGGTTTTTAGAAAATATCTTTTCTTCAGTCTTCATTGACAAAAATCAAGATTTTAAAAGTATAATTTTGAAAAAAAAAAATTGGACAATCTTTGTGTATTTCCTTAATACTTCTAATTATTCTTTTCAATTCAACGTAATTTTTTAATTCAATAATAAATTTTAAAAGTTCTTTGAAGGAAAAAATCAATGATTTTTAATAATAAAGTCTTCTCCAAAAAATATGAATTTTTTGAAAATATTTTCCAAAGTTTTCTGAAATAAATATCTTTGTTTTTTTGAAAATAGAAATACCCTCCACCATTTGAAAGGAATTTGCAAGTATTCAAAAAATCCGTTGATTAATAGAACTAATATCATAACAATACTGAATATATGGAGGTACCGTTATATGAGTGCTGTACGAAGTAGTGGACCTGCATAGACAATGTTCTGTAGTACCCATTTTCTGTAGAACTTCAAAATCCATTTATGAAACATTTACAGTGAAAAGTGTGTCACAAATCATCAATATACCGAATACCTAGAGGAGGTACTGTTATATTGGGTCCATTCCAAAATTTAGAACTTTATTGGAAGTTCTATGCAAAGATGTTTCTTACATAACGGAAACACATACTGGCAAATTTACAGCATATTCAAGTAAAAATTGTGATTAAAATACGCAAAAAAAAACTTAAATCTTTCGGCACACTTATATGGGGGTCTATACCAGGACCATAGTTTAGCGAAGTCCGTCCGTCGATCCGTCTGTCAGTCTGTGGAAATCACTCTAGCTTTTGAACGAAATAAAGTAGGTTGATAAAATTTTACTCAAACGTATATTATGTCTGCAGGACATCGGTACCTCCCGATATTCGGTACTTTGACAATTTTAGAGACATTATTCGCCAGAATTGGTTCAAATTTGTTATTTGAAGTTCGTAATGCATACTACAGCCTATAACTTACAGCTTTCTTTACTTGTTTACTGTTAGCCTTATACCATTGTAAAAGCGTTGTGGGTCAATACGTCTTAATAAAATCATATCCCAATCTGAAACGATTTCAATATAATTTGACAAAATGTACATTTAAACCAAATTCCGTCACTCCTCCATATTTCATTGAAATTGGAGGTACATACCTTGTTTGGTACATCAAATATGTTAAATCGGTCGAGAATATATATGGGAGCTATATCCAAATTTTACCCGATTTCTAATTAATTTGTCAAAATTATTATTGTATCCAAATTCCGCCACACATTCTAAATTTCATTGGAATAGGACATACATATGGTGTTTGGTACATAACATTCATGAGATCGGCCGAAAAATATATATGAGAGATGTAACCAGACCTCAACCGATTTCAATATAATTTTGCAAATTTATTTTTGTACCAAATTTAGTCACTCATGTAGAATTTTATTAGAATCGGACATACGTATCTTGTTTGGTGCATCAAATACGTGAAATCGGACGAAAACATATATGGGAGCTATATCCAAATCTGAACCGATTAAAATATAATTTGACAAATTTATTTTCTGATCAAATCCCATCATATGTTTCAAATTTCATTGAAATCGAACATATACAGCGTATTTAATGCAACAAATACATGAAATCGGATAGAGCTATATCCAAATCTGAACCGATTTCCATATAATTTGGCAAATATATTTTCTAATCAAATCCCATCACCTATGCCAAATTTAGAGACTGTATCTGTAATCAATCAATAGATATGTGCATATAAAATCCAAATTTTTGTGAGGTACCTCCTCCGAGTGGAATTTCAAAAAAATTTTATAGCCTATGTTACTTTCAGGCGATGTTGTTGTTGGAAATTTTCAGGAAAATCTGTTCAGCGGTTTTCGAGTCCATAAATTACAAACAAACAAACAAACGTACAAACATTTTCCTCTTTTATAGATATAGAAGAAAGATATACTTCGTGGGGTATTAAATGTTTATTTCGTGGTTATACAACTTAATATACTCGCCATACTGTAGGGGAGGGTATTAAAAGGGCTACATTTAATAATTTCTGCGAGAAAGTTTTCCTTCATTAAGTCGACTGGAAAATGTGACCAGGATATTAAAAACATCTAAAGACGACATGTGCCACTATTGAGACAAAAACCTACTAATACCCGGAAACATGAACATCAGGAGGTGCGCTTACATTGTTGACCTGTACCGAGAAATTTGTTGTAACCAGAAATTATATCCAATGAGAATCCTATATCCCAAGTTTAGGATCACTTTTCTGAAACTAGTGATAGAAATCCTCAAAATACTGAAAATCATGGGGTATGGAGGAAGCAAATATTTAGAACCTAAAGAATAATTTTTTACTAAGAGAAATTGTGCATAACTTATTGAAAGTGATTCAGGTGAACTTGTGACTGAAAACTTCAATATACTTAAAATCAGGAGGTACAATTATATTGGTTTTTTATCTAAATGTGGACCGTTTAAGTCAATTTTTTACATCCTAGAAAATGCTTACACTTTATTTCAACAGACAGATGGATCAACCACAGTTGTCGTTAAATAGATTCAGAATTAGATGACGATGAAGAATATATAAATTTTGTGGGGTTCTCTACCAATTTTTCGATGTGAAGTGAAAACACAGTGGCATATTTGACATACCCTCCGATTTTATAGTGGAGAAGTAAAATATTAATGGTGTTGCCTAAAAATATGCAATAGATATCGATTTAATCACCATTTAATGATAATTAATCATCAATCACTTATGACAATTAAATATAAAAATTCAAATAATATATGATTTTTCCTACATTCCTTCAGACCTACCTGCACCACAAAAATGCGTGTCTGTCCGCCTTATTGTGCCACATAAATCTTCCAATCAAAAAAGGGTTCATATCCACATCACCTACAACGACGCTTGTTTACATCACACGTCTGTCTGTCGGGATCGTTCGATCGCTCGCTTGGTTGGCTACATCGTTGTTGGTCAATTCGGTTGGACGAACAAACAAATGTTTTTGGGTAATTTTTTTTTGGGTTTATTGTAACAACAGCAACACGCATGCGCAGTGTTGGAACTGTTGTTGTTATTTGTCATTAGTTAGTTCTAATTTAGCTTCTTAGAATCATTTGCTTGCTACCGCAAATATTACAAATAAATGTGAAAAAGAAAGGATTCTCTCGTTTCGATTGGATGGATGGATGGTTTGTTGGCTGGCTGGCTGTTGTTGTCTCCGTGACAAGCAGAACAAACGAACAAATAGACCGACGAATTTACATATTCCAATGATAGACAGACACATTGTTTTCCTCATCGTGTGTCTCTGTCCCTGTCCCTGTCTTGTGTGGTTTTTTAATTTTATTATTTATTCTTGGAGGTTCCTGGAATTGCATGTACCTCGTTTCTTTGGCATTATTTAGGCCTAGTTGATAGTTTATTCGTAAGAAAAGAGTTATGTTTTTCTTCAAGCATATGCTAAAGAAGGATTTCTTCGACTTTCACGCTTTTAGCAGGGCAATGATATGTTTGTGTTTTCTTAAGGCCCCTGGGTTCGACAACAAGTCCACACGCATTGCTGCCTCTGTAAATATTCATCTAAATATATTTTTGTAGTAACCCTTTTCTCGGTTAAAGAAAAATTTCGAAAATGCTTGGTTTTTGGGTTAGCTATTTATTTTGCCACATTGAATATTTAAATTTGGGGGGGGGGGGGGCATATTAAAATTGTATCAGGACATAGAGATAGGATTTTGATCGGTTAACAAGTTGAAATTTGTAATTTATGACAGAGATCCCAAAAAGGCCATATATATTCCTGACCACAAACAAATTATAAGGCGATTAAGCGATATCCGTCCGTCTGTCTGTTGAAGTCACGATAGGGTCCACAATTTTTTATCTATGGCTTTGATATTTGGCACAAGGTTAGGTTAAAGGATGCGCAGATGCTGAGCAACCGCTTCACTCGGAGACCTGCTGGTCCATTCTGATAGAGTGAAAAATAGAGAGAGCAGGAAAAAGGTTATATCCACAAAGAATTTATGGTGGTGTCTTTAGCAATTTTAGACTTCTAGCTAGCTGAAAAATAATTGACGGCTCAGTATTGGAGAATGAAGACAGATCATGCTGAGTTTGCTTACCCGTGAGCCGTGAGCCTCAATCTGACTTTAAAAACAGTTGAACACAGAGTAAGTGTTCCGCAGGTTATATTTCTTCCTCGTCTTGATAGTCAGTATCTTCACCCCCTACTTGAAAGTCATTACAGTGACCTACTACATGTTTTAGGTCCGATTTCGCCATGGAAATGAGTGATAAAGATCTCTTTACGGAGATTACTGGCCATATTTTTGAAGGCAATACAGCCTCTTGTATTTTGGCAGTTTTGCTGAAATCTTCCAGAATAGTGTTTGTATATAATAGGGAAGAAGTGATACAAGGGTGGTTTCACTGTATCACTAGAACAGTTGACTCGGAGCCGCTTGATGCCAATTCATCTGCAGCTTCATTGCCAGAGATTTGCTATGACCAGAAACCCTGTAAAACATAATTAAGTACCTTACTTTTTCCAGAGCAATCCTGCACTCTAGGACTGCCATAGATTTGATGGTGGATGAATTTAGCGCTTTCAGGGCCGCTTGACTATCGACATGTATAGTCACCGGTCCATGCAGTTCAACTGTTCGATTCATAAGCAATTCTGCTGATTCGATTCTACCCGAAATACGCTACAATCTTTGTTGAGTTTGAATGGATTCCAGATATTCAGGCTTTTGCAGAAAACACCTGCACCCGTTCCACTTTCCATCTTAGAGCCGTCGGTTTAGATAGCTATACCGCTGAAAGGTGGAGTGTTATGGGGCTAAGTGTTTCTGCAAAGTTTATATGGCACAAAAGTTTATATTATATGCAGGCTGATTGGTATTTCAAATGGACTATATGTAGGTATAGCCCCCATAAAACGATACCTCCAGATTTTCAGTATTTTGAAGGTTTCTTCCACAGTTTCTTATAAAATCTGCGAAAATTTTACATTTAGGGTTCTTGGTAGGTCTTTTCTCTCCAGAAATATTCGCTACAGGTCCAGTAATTGGTACCTCCCGATGTTCGGTTTTTCAAAGATTTCTGCCACAATTTCCAGCCAAATTAGATAAAAATGGTAATTGGTGTTCTTGCGAAAAATGTTCGATTCAGGTCCATTAATTGATATAGCTCCCACATAACGATATCTCCAGAAATTCGGAATTTTGAGGGTAATTGTCACAATCATCCAATCAAATCAACTGAAAATTTACATTTGGGGTTCTCCCTTTGCTATTGGTCACCTAAATAGTATGGCCTCCATGAAAACCCCGATTTTCAGTTTTTTGAAGGTTTTTGCCACATTTTCCAACAAAATTAGCTGAAACTTGACAATTGGGATTCTTAGTAGGTCCATTCACTCCTTGCAAAAAATGTTCGATTCACGCCCACTAATTTGTATAGTCCCCATATAACGGTATCTCCAAACAAACACAATTTCCAACCAAATCCGCTGAAAATTTACATTTGGGATTTTTTCCGTGTAAAAAATATTCGCTACAGGTCCCCTAATGGGTATGGGCTGAAACTTGACAATTGGGGTTCTCGAAGCTCTTTTCCTCCAGATCCACTAATTGCTATTGTTCCCATATAACGATTTCTCCCGATTTTCGGTATCCTGAAGGTTCCAGCCACGATTTGCAACCAAATTAGATTAAAATTGGCAATTAGTGTTCTGGGTAGGTCTGCTCCCTTCTTGCAAAAAATGTTCGATTCAGTTCTACTAATTGTTAAAGCCCCCATATAACGGTATCTCCCGATTTTAGGTATCATCAAAACTTGACAAATCATCTAAAACTTGACACTTGATGTTCCTGAAAGGTCTGTTCTTTCCCTGCGAAAGTTATTATTCAGGCCCACTTAATGGAATGGCCCCAATCGAACGGTTCCTCGCGATTTTCGGGATTTTTGAGGTTTTTGCCACAATGTTCAACCAAATCACCTAAAACTTGACACATGATGTTCTTGAAGGCCTGTTCTCTACTAGCGAAAGATGTTCGATTCAGGTCCACTAATTGGCATAGCCAACATATAAAGCTACCGTCCATTTTTCGGGATTTTTAAGGTTCCGCCACAATGTCCAACCAAATCAGCTAAAACTTGACACTTGGTTTCTTGAAGGCCTGTTCTTTCCTTGCAAAAATATTCGACTCAGGTCAACTAATAGGAATAGAAGCTATATAACGATACCACCCAATTGTCGGTATTTTGAAGATTTCTGCCACAATTTCCAACCAAATTAGATTATAATATGGGTTTCCAAATTTTAGTTATTATACCCTCAGCCATGTGGTTACAGAGGGAATATGTCATTTGATGCAGACAAAACATGCTTCATCGAAATAACAGGTCTAAAACTTTCCCTTTGGACCGAATCCATTTGGAGTTGATCTAGGAATGTCGGTACGTCCGTCTGTCTGACTGGTGCGTTCGATAACTCTCGAAGGGAGTGTCCGATTTGATCCAAACTTGGTACATCGTACATCAAGTTCGGAAATGAACAATATAGGTCCAATCCTTCTAGTACCTGTCCTACAAAAGGTCACAATTTTAATAAAAAATAACTTTCCATATAAAACACAATAGTATCATCCAATTTTTTTTTAAATTCTGCAAATCCTAATATTTGCCTTAGGGCTATGTCAGGTGTGAAAATGGACAATATTGACCAATCCCTCATGTGCCTCCTACACAAAGGGTCAACATTATGAGTAATCATATCTCTTACAAAATGTGATATAAGAGTCTGTTTGTCTTCAAATTTCACAATTCCCAATATTTATACCAACACAAGATCTGGTGTGAAAATGGATATATTGGGGCAGACCTTCTGATACCTCCTCTACATCGGCTCAAATTTTTTAATATTTATACATATCAAAAAATGCGAAATAAGTACTCGACTCCTTTCGCACACATTCCAATATTTTTACCTACACAATATCTGGTATATTCCGGTATATCCCATATATATCGGCTTACTGCTTCTGGTACGTCCCCCATAAAGGGTTAAATTTTTGAGTAATCATAACTCTTATAAAATGTGAAATAAGAGTCCGATTTTCTTAAAATTTCGCTCATCCCAATATTTCTATCGAGACAAGGTCTGGTATGAAAATAACTACAACTCATATAAAATGCGAAATAAGTAATCGATTCTTTGGAAATTTCCTACATTCCAATATTTTTAATCACGCAAGATGTGGTGTGAAGATGAAATATGTAGGTTCACGTCTGCTGGTACCTCCCCCATAAACATCTTAAATATTTTCTATTCTGGATTGAATAACAGATAGAACAGACAACCACTTATGGTACCTACCACAAGTCAAATTTTTGAATAACCACGAAGCTCATAAAACGCGTAATGAACATTCCGATTGCTTTCAAACTCAGCACATCCCAATATTTCCATCAATACAAGATCTGATATGACATCGGCCCTTCCCTAACAAAGGGTCACAATTTTGAATAAAATAGATCATATAAAGCGAAAAAAATCGATTACAATATTTTTACTAACGCCAGATCTGGTGGGAATGTATAATACATCGGCCAAACCCTTCTGTTACTTCTGCCACAAAAGTGTTATCTCCCATAAAGGTCAACTAATCTCATCTGGCCTTAGGTTGATTTATATATTAATATTTATACAAAATTTGAAAAATCGGATACCCACTTAAATTAATTTTTTTGAAAATATTGACTTTTTTGTGAGGGTGGTACCGGAAGACGTTGTCAGATTTTGCTAATTTTTTTGTACTCGATCTAAGTTTTATAAAAATATCAGACATTTTCTTGCAGAGTTATAGTTCGTACCAGCCTGAAACATATATCGCTCAAAGAGTCATTGAGCCAAAATTCGCTCCATTTGTTACGACCAAAAAAGTGTCTCGTCGAATCTTGGTTATATCAAATGATATATACCCTTTGTAGCCATCAGGCTGAGGATATAAAATATGGATAGTCTTACTTTCCGCTTTTAATGAGATGATCTGTACCTCAAAAACATTCTTTCAAATTACGCCTAATTTGGGTTCGATTTTCAACCACCTATGTGGCAATTTTAATGCTGAAACAATGACACCACATGTCTAATCCTTTGGTGGACTTGCACATGTTAGAAATTGTAATAATGCTGCCGCTACTGCCGTTTACGATTGACATTGAAGTTGTTGTAGGTAATGGAAAATTTTGCTATCTGCTCGCTTCTGTTGATTTTTCACGTTCTAATAAAACTTGTAAATAATAAAAGAGAGTAACAATGGGTCGACAACAACTGTTGAGCATGCGCATTGGCCAGTCGACACAATTATCCAATGTCAAAAATAGAGAGGGAAAGAGTTGAGAGTTTAAATATTTGTCGGAAGCCCTTGAAATTCTAAGAAATTTCTGCGTACTTAGCAACAGAAAGAATTTCTTTTCGTTGTTGTTATTGTTGCCATGGCTCAAAATGTGTGTGCGTGTGTGAGTTTGTTCATTACTCTGTTATTTTTAGATGGGCAATTGTTCTGTAATTTTCTTCGGCTTCGCATGGGGGTGATGTGTTTACAAGCCTCCGCTTTTGCTTTTATGATTCAATTTTCACTTGATCGTGTTAAAAATTCGGCAATGGGTTTATTGGTTGGTGGCCGTAGTGGTGGTGGTCATGAATATGGCGGCGGCAGCAGCTAAATGTTGCTAAATTACATCCTTTGGTAGCAATATGCTAATGATGCGTACTGATATGCAATTCCTTGTGGGCTTTTGTCGGCACCGGACAATTGCATCTGCCTTAGACAATTGTGGCTATTTTTAACTGTTCGGCTATTTTGAACTTTTCGTGAAATGAATTGTCGGCATCCTTGGCCTTTGATTAGGTAAACCATTAATAATTGCCAACAATCGATGAAAGAGTTAGATGCGCAGGATACTTCCTAGTTATGGCGGTGCCTTTAGGGATATTTTTAAATTTACATAGCAAATTTTCTATGATATGGCCCACAATTTGTGGCCACTCGAATTCTTTGATCATTCCGTTAATGATTCATTTAGGCCGGCTTAGCTGTAAAATCTAGGAAATCACAGCATTGTCCGAAATGTTGTGGTATCTGGTGAACATTTTTTTTGCCTCAGCCGCATGGTAGGATGGGGCACATATCATTTCATATGGCCGAAACGTGAGTCACAAAAATAACATTTTTAGATCCTGTGTCTCTTTGGAAAAAAATCGATTCAATAAAAATGAAATGAGTTAGACTTCTAACATGTTGAAAAGCAGTAAGTTAGGCCGGGCCAAAAAATAAAATCCTTAAAAAATGCTGTTAAAAATTAAAAAATACCGAATATAGGCGTTATATTGGGGTCTATACGACGTCATAAGTCATTACCATATTAAAATTCGAAACGTGAAACAAAGGGAAAACAATGTAGGTAAAATCATCAAAATATTGTATATAGGGAGGTACCGTTATATCGGAGCTGTGCGAAGACCTGGACCTGCATAGACAATTTTCTGTCACAGGCTGTAACATCCATTACGAAGTTCAAATACGACATCTAAAAGAATTTTGGTAGGTATTGTACATAAAATATAGAAGGTACTAATATATGAAGCCTATACGAAGACCTGGACCTGCATAGATAATTTTCTGTAGTTCCCATTACGAACTCTAAATACGTAATTTGAAACAATTTCTGTGAATAATGACGCTAAAATCCTCAAGATACCGAATATTGGGAGGTACCGTTACATGAGGGCTATAGGAAAACGTGCACCTGCACAGACAATTTTCTGGCTTAGACTGTAGTATCCATTACGAACTTCAAATGCCAAATTTGAAACAATTCCGGTTAATAATATCGCTAAAATCGTCAAAATACCGAATATCGGGAGGTACCGTTATATGGGGGCAATATGAAAACGTGGACCTACATGGTCTATTAACTTAAAATAAGCATGTGTGCAAAATTTTAGCCTTCTATCTCAATTCGTTCGAAAGATAGCGTGATTACAACAGACAGACGGACACGGCTAAATCGACTTAGAATTTTTCGCTGATCAAGAATATATATAATTTGGTGGGTCTGACATGAGTATTTCAAGGAGTTACAAACGGAATGACAAAGTTAATATACCCTCCATAGTATGGTGGAGGGTATAAAAATTGGAATGAAAGTAACTAATGTATTGTAGGATAGATGTACCAAAGGGATTTTGGAAATTTGAATTTTAAGATTACGAAAAGTTTTCAAATAGTACTAAACTTCTAAAATGGCACCATTTGGTATTATGCGAACGGATAGAGCTTATAACTTGAAATTCGGTATTAAAATCAAGATTGGAAAGTAAATTTGATATTTCAAGGTAGTTTTGAAAATGAGTACTAAGTGTGCGAACTGTACTAATTGGTACTAAATTTGGAACAGATAAGTTAGGGGTAAACGAATGAAGCTTGAATTTTGAAAATTTATATTGGGCTCCCTGGAGGTAGGTTTGTGCCAAAAAAGTGGTTTTAAAAATTTGTCTATATTTTGCTTGAAATTTGAAAATTGGTATTAGGGTCATTGTTCGTGTGTAGACTGACCATGTGGGAGTGTTTTACGGAAATGTGTACTTTATTTGTATGAAAAGTACTAAATGATAATAAAATTTTGTAATGGGTGAAGGGATAGGGCTGGAGTCCTTAAATTTGATATTCAAGTCTATGTGGGTATCTGGAATTGAAATATGGAGGTGGTTTTGGAAATGTGTTCTATAATTGTACGATAAGTACAAGATAGTACAAAATTAGGTATTGGTTGAAGGAATAGAGCTAAAATTCTGACATTTGATATAGATGTCACTGTTGGTATCTGCGATTATGATAACGAGCTGGTTTTAGAAAATTTTCCAGTATTTTGTACCATTTAAATACGAATTTCCAAATATTTCACCTTTCTTTGTCAATTTCCAATTTTAGCTTTATCGAATACCTCAATTACAGTGCTGTACAATCTTGTACTATTCTGTAGTTTTCGTACCCTTTAAGTGCAAATTCCCAAAAAATCCGGTAATATATTACCTTTACATTACATCCAGTGTGAGAAGTATTCAAAATTATGAAGTTGTAACTTTCGTAGATGGGCCGATAACTATGTGCCACTTTGGACCTTTCAATAGTTTAAGTACGAACGTCCAAAACGCAGCTTTTCTATATATAACTCCACCTGGAGTTATGATTATTAAAACTGTTCACTCTTTATTGGGGAGGTTCCGAAGGAATAGAGCCAATATTGACCAATTCGTTTTTGACCTAAGTCTGATACAAATATGACAACGTGACAGATTTGTACTATATCTACTACTTAGTATACCTTATATGAGATATGTGCAATATTTTTAAAAATGTGGAAATATGCGAGAGGCAGCAGATTTATCATTTCGTCATCTAATCATAAATTTTGATAAATCACATATTCATCTCAGGTTTCTTGTTGGGAGAAATATTTAGATATAGCAGATTGTAAAGAATCGCTGACTTGTTTCGACAGATAAAAGTATTGGAAATTGTGACCCTTTGTGGTTGAGGTACCAGAAGGAGTTCGCTGATGTATATCATCTTCAGAACAGATCTTGTGTTAGCAATAATGTTTGTGTGTGAAATTACAAGAGGGTTGGATGCTTATTTCGCATTCTATAAGCTTTCTGTTTTTCAAAAATTTTGAACCCTGTGTGGGGGAGATACCACAAGAAATGGTCCGATCTCTACCATCTTGATAACAGATTTTGTGTTAATGGAAATATTAAGATGTACCAAGTCTAAATGTAATCGGATTTTAATTTCGCGTTTTATGAGCTTCATGATACCAAAAGGAGTAGACCGATATATTCCATCTTAACACCAGATTTTGTGTTAGTAAAAAATATTGGGATGTGTGAAATTTGAAGACAATCGGACTCTTAAATCACATTTTATAAGATGACCTACATTGTCCATTTTCGCACCTGGGAGGTACTTGATGTAGTGGACCGATATTGCCCATTTTCGCATCTGACATAGCACTGACGCAAATATTAAGATCTGCAAAGTTTGAGCAAAATAAGATTAAAAGTTCAATTTCTGAGCAGAAAATATATTTTTTGAAAATTTCGACCTTTTGTGGGGGAGGTACCAGAAGGAGTGAACCGATGTATTCCATCTTAGCACCAGACCTTGAGTTAGTAAAATATTGGGATGTGTGAAATTTTAAGACAATCAGACTCTTACATCACATTTCATGACAGTTGTAATTATTCAAAATGTCCACCCTTTGTGGGGGAGGTACCAGAAGGAGTGAACCGATATTATCCATTTTCACACCTGAATTAGCATTGACGTAAATATTATAATTTGCAAAGTTGGAGCAAATTCGGATTATCGTTTCTTTTTCTGTGCATAAAATATATTTTTTTGAAAATTTCGACCTTTTGTGGCGGAGGTACCAGAAGGAGTTGGGTTAGTAAAAATATTGGGATGTGTGAAATGTGAAATCGGACTCTTACATCACATTTTATGAGAGTTGTATTTATTCAAAATTTTTACCATTTATTTTCACACCTGACCCTGCAAATATTAGGATTTGAAAAGTTGGAGAAAAATCGAATTATCTTTTCTCTTTCTGTGCAAAAAATATATATTTTTGAAAATTTCGACCTTTTGTGGGGGAGGTACCAGAAGGAGAGGACAGTATTGCCCATCTCCGAACTCGATCTAAGTTTGACAAAAATATTACGATGTTCCCAGTTTGAACCAAATCGGATACTCCCTTCGAGAGTTATCGTGCGCACCAGCCAGCCAGCCAGACAGACGGACGGACATCACTAGATCGACTTCAAATGTTCTGAAACGGATTTGGTTCAAAGAGACCTAGGGTCTAAACCCGTTACTTAGACTAGGCACGTTTTGACCACATCAAATTGTCTATACCCTCTGTAGCCATATGGCTGAGGGTATAATGAGTACTTTTATTGAGCGCCATTCCTTGGTAATGTTTTGATAATCAAAGTTGTAACGATTTTTAATTTGGAAGGTGCAAAATGTAAATCTTTTGTCTTAACATCTTTGGAACATAGCTTGAATATCCCATTATTCAGAAGTGCATATACACTTTGCTAATTTATTTTCTCAATAACTTACAAATAATTTTATTTAGATTTTATTAGTATGTTTATACTTTCCACCATTAAATTTGTCATTCCGTTTGTAACACCTCGAAATATACATTTTAGACCCACAAAGTATATATATTCTTGATCAGCATAAAATTCTATGTCGATTAAACAATGTCCGTTCGTCTATCCGTCTGTGGGAATCACTTTAGCTTCCGAACGAAATGAATTAAGTTGATAATAATTTACTCAAATGTGTATTATGTCTGCAGGACTTTTGGTATTGAAAATGGGCCATGTAGGTCCACGCCTTCCTATAGCCCCCATATAACGCTACCCCGATATACTATATTTTGATGATTTTAGCGACATTATTTATCGGAATTATTTCAAATTTTGTATTTGAAGTTCGTAATGGATACTACATCCTATGACAGAAAATTGTCGGTGCAGGCTTATGACAAAAGTTGCGTATGCAGGTCCACGTCGTCGTATAGACCCTAATATAGGGCTACATTCGGTATTTTTAAGATTTTAACAGAATTTTTAATGGATTTTAATTTTTTGAAAATTGCCAAATTTGTACCAAATGGTGGAGGGTATTCAATGTTCTGCCCGGCCGAATTTACAATTTTTCTAATGGTTTTTATTTATTACTATTTCTTACTGGATGCATTGATTTTTAATTTTATTTCTGCAATCAATTTCGTAATCAGTTGGGAGTGCAAACAACGAAAAGCAAGGAACGTGCCTGAAGTGAAGTGTCCCACTTAAAGATTATTTTTAGCTAGAATTTATGACATTTATTATTGCGTATGATTGTTTTATTGACAACATTGTTGTAACAACGTTTTATCTTTAAAATAATATATTTACTTGTAATTGCATTTTTCATTAATAACTCGCCCAACATTTCGACCTTGAATTGTTTGTGTGCACTCACTTTAATATGATAAGATGAAATAAATTCTGTGGAAGATCCAGCTTCTGATTATTGATCATGAAAGCGGCATTATATAGAAATGATTATATTTTACTACAAACATACTTATATTTTTATGCATACTTATATTAATATGAACAAAAACAGTCCAGTCAGTTAAAGTCCAATATTTATTTTCATCCAAAGTCAAATATTTAGCGTGCCAATGCCCTGTTGACACATGACTGTGCACAAACCTATAGAAATTGAAAAAAACTCTTAAACAACGAAGCCAGTTGAACACTGGCGACAACTTTCATAGACGGGACTAGGTTAGTTCATTGCAAATCACAAAAACATTTTTATTTATTTTTTTTCCCAATTGTTATTCGCATGTCGTCATATCGCCACACTTTACTATGTTAATGTAGGTTGCACATTGATTGCTAGGTGGGTATTTTTTTAATTCTTAAAGGAAAGTAAGACCAATTAACTGCAATAACCTCTCGTGGGCTTATCTGAATTTATAAAAGCAATTTAAACATTTTTAGAAAACTAAAGTAACGGACTATATTTTTTAATGAAACTATTGTTGGTAGAGATACATTTTTGGTTACGCCTTACATTTTTTTAAATTTATGCCACACGGCATATTAATCTCTTGACAGAAATGTGAAGTTTCCTACTTTTTTACCCTCCACCATAGTGTGGTGGGTATATTTAGTTTGTCACTCAGTTTGTAACACCTCGAAATATACTTTTTAGACCCTTCAAAGTTTATGGATTCCTGGTCAGTATAAAATTCTCCGTCGATTTAGAGATCTCCGTCTAGTTTCCGAACGAAGTGAAGAAGGTTGATAAAATTTTACACAGCAATGTTTAAGATCTGCAGGGCTTTTGGTATTGAAAATGGGCTACATAAGTCCACGTTTTGCCAAAGACGCCATATAAGTGTTCCTGCTAATATTTGGTCATTTAGGTCACAATTATAGCCCGAATTTGCTGTAAATTGACATTTGTGTTTCTAGTATGCAGGGAACATCCATGCATAGAACGGTCTGTATAAATCCAAATTTTGATATAGTTCCTATATAGCTGTACATACACATATTATTTCAAAGCGAAGCAGATATTGACCATTTTCGCATCTGACCTAGCACTGATACAAATATTAGGATTTACAATGTTTGAAAAAAATCAGATGATCCTTTCTCTTTTTTGAGGTAAATATTTTTTTTATACCCTCCGCCATATGACTTCCGAGGGTATATATTATTTGATACGGCCAAAACGTGCCTCATCGAAATAACGGTTTCAGATCCTAGGTCCCAAATTCGTTTCAGAACATTTGAATTCGATCTAGAGGTGTCCATGCGTCTGTCTGTCTGGTTGGCTGGTGCACACCATAGCTCTCGAAGGGAGTATGCGATTTGGACCAAACTTGATACATCATATTATTATCAAAGTGATATCGAGTTTGGATATCGGCCCACGCCGTCTGGCACCTCCCCCCACAAAAGTTAAAATTTTTCACGTAAAATGTCTTGCTTCTTGGAAAGACTGAAGATCATCCGATTTTGCCCCAACTTTGCAAATCCTAATATTTTCATCAAAATTAGTTCGAGTTCGTAAACAATATCCCCCCCACAAAATGTCGAAGTTTTCAAAGAAAATATTTTATTGCACAGAAAGAGAAAGGATGATCCGATTTACCTCCAACTTGGCAAATCCTAATATTTCCATCAGTGTGCGAGGTCAGGTGCGAAATTGGACAATATTGGACCACTTCTTCTGGTACCTCCCCCACAAAGGGTCAACATTTCGAATAATTATAAATCTTATAAAATGTGATGTAAGAGCCTAATTGTCTTCAAATTCCACACATCCCAATATTTTTATTAACCCAAGGTCTGACGTTAAAATGAAATATATCGATCCACTCCTTCTGGTACCTCCCCCACAAAAGGTTGAAGTTTTCAAAAAAACTATATTTTCTGCAAGGAAAGAGAAACTATAATCCGATGTTGCTCCACCTTTGCAAGTAAGAATATTTGCATTAGTGCTAGGTCAGGTGCGAAAATGGAAAATATCGGCTCACTTCTTTTGGCAACTCCTCCACAAAGGGTGAAAAGTTTCAATATCCATGAAGCTCATAAAACGCGAAATTAACACCAGTTTCTATTCAGACATGGGGCATCTCAATATTATCATCAACACAAGATCTGTTATAAAGATGGTAGAGATCGGGCCATATCTTCTGGTACCTCTCCCACAAAGGGTCATTTTTTTTGAAGAACCAAAAAGTATATTATATCCGAACCACGTTCTCTTTATATTTTACACATCCAATTATTTCTACTAACTCAAGATATGCTGTGAAGATGGGGTATATCGGTCTACTTCATCTGGTACCTCCCCCACAAAGGCTTAAAATGTTGAATATCCATGAAGCTCCTAAAAAGTGAAATTAACATCCGATTCTATTCCAGACTTGGTACATCCCAATATTTCCAACCACACAAGACCTGTTATAAAGATGGTAGAGATCGGATCTTTTTTTTTACTACCTGCTCCATATAGGGTTCAAGATTTTGAAAAACGAAACGCTCAAAGAAGGCCGAAATTAGCAGCCAACTCTCTTCAAATTTCACACATAAAACATTTTTGCTAATACAAAATCTGTTGTGAAAAAAATATATATGTCTGCGAACCTCTTGTTTGAAGGAAGTTATCAATATAGTCCAACCCTGACACATCGCAATATTTATACCGTATTTATTTAGGTCCAATACGAAATGGACAACATTGGCCCATTTTTTTTTAGAACACATTCCATAGGGGGTCAACAATTTGAATTATTATAACAGAAGTCTAAACATACTCAAATAATCGAACATGGTCTGAGGGTCTGTCGGTAGAACCGATTGATTATTTTTAAGTTGTTTTTATAATCCTTTCGATGTTTATATGTTTCCTTTTCAAAGTAAATTTTATTTGAAAAGGTAATAAATATTCAGCTCAGCTCCTGGGAACCCTCGTTTCCAAACAAAATTTAACACTTCCCAATTTTTTTAGAACTTAAATTCAATATTTTCAATTGATCAATTCCCATTCCCCCTCAAGAAAAAAATCTCTAACTCTATTGGCTCTAACTATTGAAACACACACACATTTGTTTAAATTTATCAATAACTATTAAACAAATATTGTTCTAAAAAAAATACCAACCACTCTGTTTTTATTTCATTGTGGCATGACAGGTGGCTTATTTTTTTCGCACGAAGTTCCAGAACTATTTTGTTTGATTAAAAAATGCCTTATCAAAATGTGTTGCTTTAAAACAAAGATTAATTACCCCAAAAGAAAATTTGTACCGAAAAAAGATAAACTATAAAGAATAATAATAACAAAGAATGTCGATTTGTTTTAAAAAATCGTCATTCCTAATCTATTATCAATTCCACTGAATTCATTAGAAAATAATTAATTTTATTAGCACCCACAATTATGGCTTGATTACAGTTAATGTAAGAATAACGTTTTATAATTATTGTTGCTTTGTCATTTCAGTGTTTGGCCCCTATTGCCAATTATTAAAGTAATTTTAAACTTGTGTGAAGAAATAATATTTCATGTGTGGTTTTTTCTTGTTTCTTCTATTTTTAGTTAATCCATGGTGTCGGACAACTTGTGAATGCATTGAATTACATGGTGTCAACGCCACCATACATCTAGGTGAGTATGACTTTGCTTCATCAAAAGTTTACAGTTATAATAATAATGTTTGAAAAATATAAATTGTCGAACTTATCATACTAATTTTACTTGAAGCTAATATGACAAGGTAGGTCCATTTTTATCAACATTGAAGAACATTCTTATAATACTCTCAGCCATATGGATACATAGGTTATATATCATTTGATACGGCCAAAAGGAGCCTCATCGAAATAAAGGTTTAAAACCATAGGTGTCTATGAATCAAATCCGTTTCGGGACAATTGGAGTCGATCCAGGGGTGTCCGAGTATCCGATTTCGTCCAAACTTGTAACATCGTAATATATATTATATTAATATTATTATCAAACTTACATTGAGTTCTAAGATAGGCAAAATAACCCCCCCCTCTAAAAAATGACGACATTTTCAAAATAAAATATTTTGCTTCTTAGAATGGGAAACTATCATCCGATTTTGATCCAACTTTAAAAATACTAATTTTTTCATTAGGCACGATCAGGTGCGAAAACAGAAAATATACACCAAGTACTTCCTCCACAAAGGGTATACCTAGTCCACTGTAACTGGTACATCGCACAAATTTTAAAATATTTTTACATGTAATATTTATATCTGGCTTAGGTGGGATATGAAATAGATAGACCAACATTTCCCGAACCTTTAAAGGCCCAGAAGCTTGATCAATAAGTCATTATACAGGGTGAGATGAAAATACTGCAACCAACTTCAGCTTGCCATCATTTATAAGCCACTCGTCCGACAGCTTTTAAAATTAATCCAGCGACAGCTCATTATCTTGTTTACAAGCGTACAAAATAATTTTGGTGAGAATTTTCCAGAAAAAAAGTTATTCCTGATGGAATTCAAGCGTGATAGTGTGATTTCTTTATAATTGGCTGGAAAACCACAATTGGCTATCGTTAAAGCACTCCAGGATTTAAATGTGAATAAATATTTTGTGTCTCGTACCATCGAAGTCAAGGAAGTGGACGGAAGAGCAACATCAACAGAAGTGGTTCGAAAAGTAAAGAAGCGACTTCATCGAAACCCGCGTCGCAGTGACCGAAAACTGGCTCGTGAGCTGAACATATGGCAATATTCCCCTCGGAAAACCTAGAAAAATGAGCCATTAAAATTCCAAAAATACAAGAACTTACACCGCAACAGAAAGAAAATATACTCAAAAGATCTAAAGAGTTGCTTCGCTTGGCCGAAAGTGGTGAACTGCGGAATTTAGTTTTCTCCGATGGGAAAACATTCGTTGTCCAGCAGTTTGTAAACAAACAAAATGATCGTGTTTCTTGTTAAAGAGGTCAGCTGAAATTGTGCACTTTCGGTTGGCCACCAGAACTCAAGCGCCGGCCAGGGTGATGGTGTGGGCCGCCATAACAGCCGACGGTCATTCTCCGCCCCTATTAATCAACCGTTGCATCAGAATATTATCAAATAAAGAATAATTATAAATATTCTGGAGTGTGTATTAAAACCTTGGGCATGCAAACATTATGGCCGCAGACCTTGGACATTCCAACAGGACTCTGCACGCGCCATTCACGAATTGTTACAAAATGAGGTTCCTCGCTTCATTTCCAGCACACAATGGCTACAAAATCTGCGGATACCAATCCGTTGGACTATTGTGTCTGGAGTATTTTGGAAAGCAAGGTTGGCACTAAAAAATACCAAAGTATCGATCACCTCAATCAAGCGCTTCGCTGGGAATGGTCCAAAATGGCGCAGAGCAACATTCGGGCAGAGTTTGACGGTTTCATTGCCCATAATTCAAGAAGGTCATAATTCATGCCAAAGGTGATCAATTCGAACAAATCTAAACTTATTCTAAAATTTGATGCTATTTTCGACATTTTTGGCTTTCATTCAATAAAATTTAAAAAAAATGTAAAAATTATGGCATGTGACTTTGTCGCAGTTTTTTCTCAACCTGTATATCTGCGAACTCCTTCTGGGTATATTTATCTCCCCTGAGATGATTATATCGCATAAAATTGGATATAAATGTTCGATTTTCTTATAATATTATCTGTACCAATATTTTTATCGGTATAAAATGAAGACGAAAATGGAATACTTCGGTAGACTGGAAACTCACGCACATTTTAACATTTTCTAAAAATTATCACATATACCATACAAAGTAAAGGAAGTAGTCGATATGGTCCAAACCTGACACGTCGCAAAAATTTTATCCTATACGAAATGGACGATATTAGCCTATTCAGGGCCAACAATTTGAATAATTATAACACAAGTTAATATATATTTAAGTAATCGAACATAGGCTGAGGGTCTGTCGTACTTTTCGTACTCGTTTAGTAAGAATTTTCAAAAACTCAGGCTGATCCTTGTGCTAATATATTTCCTTAAGCAGTATGACCCTTTCTTCAAAGATTTGTGCCCTGTATTTTTGTATATTTAAGCAAAGTCCCCGAGATGAACCCTGGGCTAAATTTCAGTACTTTTTGAGCCCCGATATTTAAAATATATTTCAATATAGGTTGTGTTAATAAAAGTAAATTTTTAAGGTTACTTGCAAAAACATTTCAGTTTTAAGATATATAACCTGTAACCCTGGTTTCAAATAATTCAATATTGTTGAAAAACATGTAGTACATTATTGGTAGTGCATGTGTAGCAGGAGTTTCCAAAACTGTTTCCCCATACAACAATGGTAATCGTCATTTCATTATACCCTACACCACAAGGTGGTCAGGGTATTATGTCTTTGTGTATTTGTTTGTAACAGGAAAAAAGGAAACGAGATAGACTCATACTTCCTTTTGATGATCTGCATAGAATCACATTCTCTCTGTCCGTCTGTCCATGTATTTTTGTAAACAAAGTACAGTTCGTATTTATTGCCCTATCCAGATGAAATTTTGCACAAATCATTTTTTTGGCCCAAGGACGAACCCCTTTTGAAATTGGAGATAATCGGTCAAAATTTAGATATAGCTCCCATATATATCTTTGTCCGATTTGCCTTTTACTGTGCACCAAACGTGTAATATTAGCCTAAATATTATGGAATTCTGCACATACGACCAGATTAGGCCTGAAAATAAAAATGCCGAATTTTATCGAAATCGGTTCAGATATAGCTATAGCTCTCATATATATTGTTCATTCGATTTGTTATTTTTGCCCTCCTCAGCCGTGATATGCACTCTGCAACAACGATATTTTAGGGAAAATACCAAATACAGCTCAGAAATACGTTTGCTAAATTTTATCGAGATCGGTTCAAATTTGGATATAGGTCCCATATATATTTTATTCCGATTTGCCTTTTCTTGTACACAAATCGTCTAATATTTGCCCAAATGGGATGGAATTTGGCACATGCTGCACATTTGAGTCTAGAAGCTAGTGTGCTAAATTTGGTGAAGATCGATATAGCTATAGCTCCCATACATATTTTTCATCCGATTTGTTGTATTTGTTACCCACAGCCATAATATTCACTCCGTAACAACGATATTCAGGGAAATTTATCAAATAGAGCTCAGAAATATCTTGTTGCCAAATTTTATCGAGATCAGCTCAGATTTGGATATAGCTCCCATATATATCTTCATCTGATTTCAAATTAATTTTGCATCAAATGGGCAATACAAGTCCGAATTTAAAAGAAACAAATGCTTCGGCATATTTAGTCCTTTGAAGTCGACCCCGCCCGACTTTAGGCCTTCCTTTACTGGTTTTTTATTAATTTATACTGTCAATCAACCAATGAATAAAATAAGAAAATCCTATCAAACAGCGACTTTAAAATATTTAAGAGAAATAGGCTCTTAATCGCCTGATCACATGTATAAGTAGTAAAGTCTAACTCAAACCCATCTATCTGGCAACTCTAACATACCGATCTCATCTCATCCCGAATATACAATAAATGGGAAAATACAGCAAAACAGAGCATACAAAACAAACATACATATGTGTCTCTGAGAGCAAAGTCTCTCACAATGTTTCGCTGTGCATGAATCATAACACGAGACGAATTATGAATCTCCGACAAAACAAAACTCAACGAAAGTGACCTATTTCTGTGCACAATGTATCAACAAACATGCAAACATACTTAGCTATATTTTTATATGGCAATCGAATATAAGAGACGCAGACGAACGAACAAACTTTGTTTTTTTTTATTTTTAAAAATTTGCCAAAGTGAATGAACGAAAAAATAAACACAAAATATTCACTATCTCTCCCCGCGATTCCGATTAGACGGCTAGTCAACAGTGTTTCGGTGCAAACAAAAACAACAATTGTATGATATTGTCAAAACGAAAAAAAAAAACTTGTAACCAAGTCAGCGACAACAACAATACGAACTAAGTGTTTGTTGTTTTTGTTGCGATGAACCAAACCCCAAACAAATAGGCACGTACTCACAGGTGTCACACACACACACACACACCCCGCACAGTGGAGTGGAATATAAACGAAATATAAAACATCTGATTCTTCTTGGATTTATTCCGCGGAATTGTTTATATTCAGCGAAAATATACTAGGAACATGTAGCACATGAGATCAGTAAAAAACGAATAACCCCTAAAGATCAAAGTAAACAAACATTCTGCATTACCAGTATGTGAAAAATAATTGGTTATTACAAGGAAAAAATTACCAAATAATAAGTCAGGTCATACAAAATTATTGCAGGAAAAATCAAATAGATTATGAAAGTAAAGCTAAAATAGAAGCCACGCGTATCAACGTGTTTAAAGTTTATATCGCATAGTTACCTAAACAGAGGCGGGCTGGTTCCCCTCTTCCACATTCTTGGAATATTTAGAATTGAGATTCCTTGGAATATATATTTTAGGTATATTACCGATAAAAATGCAAGGGTAGAAATTTTTAACCCTCAAGCGATTTACCAGAGATTTTTAAGTTCTTTTTTTAAAAATTGGTTAAACGGGATTGTAGCAAGTTAATACATTATTTGTCAAAAAAAAGTCCATAAACGAAAGGAAGTCATATGTATTACCAACACATTTTAGGGTTAAAACCGTAATTTATGTAAATTCATGCTAAATTCTCCTACAATGACAAAAATATTTTTCATCAACTTTCACAATAAGTTATCGAAAAAATTTCTATTTTCACTGAATGTAAAGAAAATATTTCCATCAATGTTGCCAAAAAACCCGAAAATATGTCCTATTTTTATACCCTCAGCCATATGGCTACAGAGGGTATATATCATTTGATACGGCCAAAACGTGCCTAGTCGAAATAACGGTTTTAGACCCTAGGTCTCTTTGGACCAAATCCGTTTCAGAACATTTCGAGTCGATCTAGCGATGTCCGTCCGTCCGTCCGTCCGTCCGTCCGTCTGTCTGTCTGTCTGTCTGGCTGGCTGGTGCGCACGATAACTCTCGAAGGGAGTATCCAATTTGGTCCAAACTTGGTACATCGTAATATTTTTGTTAAACTTAGATCGAGTTCGGAGATGGGCAATATCGGTCCACTCCTTCTGGTACCTCCCCCACAAAAGTTCGAAATTTTCAAAAAATTTAATTTTTGCACAGAAATATAAATTATAGTCCGATTTTGCTCCAACTTTGCAAATCTTAATATTTGAGTCAGTGTGAGGTCGGGTGTGAAAATGGAAAATATCGGCCCACTCCATCAAGTACCTCCCCCACAAATGGTAAAAATTTTGAATAATTACAACTCTCATAAAATGTGATGTAAGTGTCCGATTGTCTTAAAATTTTACACATCCCAATATTTATATTAACCCAAGGTCTGGTGTTAAGATGGAATATATCGGTCCACTCCTTCTGGTACCTCCCCCACAAAAGGTCGAAATTTTCAAAAAAAAAAAAAAAAAAAAATATTTTTTTTTTGCACAGAAAGAGAAAGAATAATTCGATTATTCTGCTACTTTGCAAATCCTAATATTTGCATCATTGCTAGGTCTGGTGCGAAAATGGAGAATATCGGTCTACTCCTTCTGGTACCTCCCCCACAAAGGGTCAAAACTTTAAATAATCACAACTCTCATAAAATGTGATGTAAGAGTCTGATTGTCTTGAAATTTCACTCATCCCAATATTTATATTAACCCAAGATCTGATGTTAAGATGGAATATACCGGTCCACTCCTTCTGGTACCTCCCCCACAAAAGGTCGAAATTTGCAAAAAATATATATTTTGCACAAAAAGAGAAAGGATAATCCGATTTTGCTCTCACTTTGCAAATCCTAATATTTGCATCAGTTCTACGTTAGGTGTAAAAATGGACAATATCGGTTCACTCCTTCAAGTACCTCCCCCACAAATGGTCAAAATTTTGAATAATTACAACTCTCATAAAATGTGATGTATGAGTCCGATTGTCTTCGAATGGCGCACATCCCAATATTTATATTAACCCAAGCTCTGGTGTTAAGATGAAGTATATCGGTCCACATCTTATGGTACCTCCCCCACAAATGGTCGAAAATTTGAGATATATATTTTCTGCACAGAAAGGAAGCAATAATCTAATTTTGAAAAACATAACGCTCAAAGAAAGCTAAATAAGGATTAAACTCCTTTCAAATTTCACACATACAAATTATTTTTGCTAACACAAGATCTGTTTTGAAGATGATCCTATATATCTGCGAACAACTTCTGGTACCTCACCCACAAAGAGACACATTTTTCAATATTTTTATCTGTCATAAATTGCGAAACAACTGAGTGATTCTTTACAATTCCTATATCCATCTGCTATAATAATATTTATATCATATTTATGTAGGTCCGATACGAAATTGACAATATTGACCCATTCTTTAAAAACCCACTCCATAGAGGGTGAAGAGGGCTGAGGGTATACATCTGTCGGCAAAGCCGACCGATACTTTTTTACTTGTTTTCAATACATTTTCTTCAGTCTGTTTTTGATTTGATGCATGAATGTAAAATTGAATGACTTTTTATGTAAAAAGTGTCAAAATAAGAAATATTTTAACAAATAAAAAACCAGTAAGTTCGGCGGTTCTGACTTTGGATATTCTCCACCATGATATACTCAAAGTTAAAATGAGGAACTACTTTAACAAGTTTTTGTAAGGCAGCAAAATTGGGGAATTATGGGACACTTACCACAATGTGGAATGTTTTTTACAAGGGTCCTAACGCACCTAATCCGTAACAACCTTCAAATTCCAAATCCGAGAAATAAGGGAGTACCGTTATATGGGGGCTATAAGAAAAATTTCCCCTATACAGCCAATCTTCGAACTTGATCTAATTTCAGACACAAAACGCACCAATTCCAGCACTCTATTGCAATTCCTTTGAGAGATAACGTGATTACAACAGACAGATGAACATGGCTAAATCAGATTAGAATCCGATTTGGTCCAATCTTGGTACATCGTAATATACAGAGTGAGATAAAAAAAAACTGCAACAAAGTCAAACGCCATACTCCTTACATTTTTTTACTTTTATTGAATGAAAGCAAAAATGTCGGAAATAGCATCAAATTTTAGAATACGTTTAGATTTGTTCGAATTAGTCTCCTTTGGCACGAATTATGGCCTTCAAACGGCCAATGAAACCGTCACACGCTGCCCGAATGTTGGCCCATTCCCGGCGAAGCGCTTACTTGAGGTGATCGACACTTTGGTATTTTTAGTGCCAGCCTTGCTTTCCAAAATACTCCAGACACAATAGTCCAACGGATTGGTATCCGGAGATTTTGGTGCGCTGAAAATGAAGCGAGGAACCCCATTTTGTAACCGTTCTTGGGTGGCCATGCTGAGTGCGACGGTGCATACTCCTGTTGGAATGTTCAAGGTCCGCGGCCAAAATGTTTGCGTGTCCAAGGCTTTAATACACCCTCCAGAATATTTTCGCGATAATATTCGGCATTTATTTAATTAATACGAACGAAGAGCGATCATCGGATGTTATGGCTTCCCACACCATCACCATGGACGGCGCTTGAGTTCTGGTGGCCAAACGAAGGTGCACATTTTCAGCTGACCTCTTTAAAAGTAAAAACGATCATTTTGTTTGTTTACAAACTGCTGGACATCGAGTGTTTTCTCATCGGAGCGGAGGAAACCAAATTCTTTAGCTCTTTTGAGTCTATTTTATTATTGCACTGTTTGGAATTTCAATGGCTTTACCCTGAGCTCATTGTTCAATATTTGCCGAATGTAATATTGCGATAAGATCACGAGCCATTTTCGGCTCGGATTGCGATCGAGTCGCTTCTTTACTTTTCGAACAATTTCTGATTATGTTGCTATTTTCTTCCGTCCACTTCCTTGACGTCGGGCTACGCTAGTATCACGGTAACGAGCGATGGTACGAGACACAATAGATTTATTCACATTTAAATGCAGGAGTGCTCTAACGATGGCCACTTGTGGTTTTCCAGCAAAATATAAAGATATCACACTATAATGCTTGAATTCCATCACGAATAACTTTTTTCTGAAAAAATTCTCACCAAAAATGCTTTTGTATGCTTGTAAACAATATAATGAGCTGTCACTGGAATAATTTTAACAGTTGTCGGACGAGTGACTTAGAAATGACAGCAGTCTGAAGTTGGTTGCAGTTTTTTTATATCACTCTGGATTTTGACATGTTGACACGCTTGAGGATTGAATTTTTTTAACCAAAATAATCCACCAATTTTTATCTGCAATATTGACAAAGCCGCTATTTATAAAAAAAGACGGATTCGGATTGAGCTTTATCCAAAAGTTGCTAGAAGTGTGGAATATTGGGATCTTGCCCCCTATTTTGGTTCCTTCACGATATAAACTTTTAAATCGCCGATACACTTTTTTTTGTATTTTGTTATTTAAAATAAAGTGGAAACGCTACTAGAATGAAATATAGGTCCAAGTTTCGTAAATAACAACAAATTGAGTATTTTGATTTTAAACCTTCCGATAGAAATTATTATATAATCGAAACAGAAACTTCTATTCTTTCGTGACTCTTAGTGAAATTTGATGAAGAATTTTATTTTAGTCCTTGAGGTCATACTTTTAAAAGCATGCTTTGTAGGAAAATTTTGAATATACCCTTGACTTGAAGTCCTGTTTTTAACTCTTAAATTTAATTCTTATATATTTTTGCATTGCTGCCGATTAGCATCTATAGTAAACATATATGAAAAAAATGTGTATGCCTAAAATACCCAGTGTCCAATGAAAATTAATTCGAAAATTTCCAAAAAAAAAATTGATGAGTGTAGAATTTGCCTTCTTCTATTTAGGGTTTAAGCTTAAGCTGTAAGCTTTTCTATTTCCTGCACTACTTTAAAAATCTACTGGATTTTCCTCCATTTATTTTTTGTGCTGCATCGCGAAATTTACCTGATTTTGAAAGGCCTATCTGTCCAAAAAATCCATTTTAACAAATGTCCCTAAACTTAAAGCAACATTATCTATTATTTTCACCCTCAGTTCTCTTTAACAATATCGCTATCCCACCACAATTTTTTGTCCAAATTTATTATTGATTTGAAACACTGTCCAGCTCATTGACTGTGAGTCATCTCGAACACAAAATTGTTTTTGTTTTCTTTTTTAATTTTGTTTACACCACTGTACCCAACATGCCTGCCTACAAAACACACGCACATAATCATCCCCATCCACCATCAGGCCACCCGGTTCAAAATGCAAAACTGATAACATATCATTTCGTAGGTCCCCACCATTCATACATTTGTTATGATTTCGATAAAAATATAAACGAAAATGAAACGCTGCGTAAGTAGGTAAGTATTTTGCAAGCTCATCGGAACTCCAAACTAACAACAAGGAGGGCGGGCTACGTCATAATTTCGAGAAGCTTCTATCTTCAGTTGTGGTTCCATAGAGATTGTCGCTTTGAGATATAGAACTAACAACTTGCGTCGAAATAAAACACAACACACAACTTTGTTGTTATATTTTTTTTATTTTTTTTTTTTTTTCGTAAAAAAACTTGCTTTGTTTTTAGTTGTTTTTTTTGTGTTTTAAAATCTAAATTAGTTAATTAATCAGTAAATAGTAAAAAATGTGTGTGTATGTATGTGTTTAAGTTCCTATAACTAACTAAATTTCAACAAGTTTTAAGTAAATACCACCCTCTTGCGTTAGGAGAGCGTAACGCTTATCAAACTTGATGCTACTGACAGTCTTATCACAGCATTCAACGCGATGATGCTTCAAAAAATGTATCAGACCCAATTTCACCTGCAGCAGCGCAAATGGCTGGGCAATACACTGATGGGGTCCAGCGCCGAATGGCAGATATGTCATGGGTTTGTGTGATTTCTTTTGTTCCGGCGAAAAGCGTTCCGGATCAAAGAGGTCTGGTTCGGGCCAATACTGAAAATAAAATAAGAGCATAAAAAAATAATAAATTTAATATTAGTAAATTTTGTTAAGAAAATATTGAAAATTATATATTTTGTAAAGGGAAAACGTGACTTTCGTTATAATTAATAATAATAAATAATAAAATTAAAAAATACATCAAAAATTATTACCAATTTTGAATTGGTTAATTACCTTACCAATCCCCATATAGGAGCGAAATATGTACCGGCATCATCCAAAGTGGCTACGGAAAATCCATATGTTTTGGAATCCATCTTGTTAAAATGTTGGTCATCAAATAACAGCATCACCCTGCAAATGTTTTTTCTGGCCCTTGTAGAAAACGATCCTGAAATGCGGTAGTAGGCTCCAAAGACCCGGTTGTTAACAAGTATTCATAGGAAAAAAATTCAGCCGAACGAGTTCCAATTTTTTTTCGCGAAAAATACAATTCTCTTTTCATCAAGTCGATATGGTCCTTGATATTTTCAACAAGATTCATAATTGTTGAAAAAATTTGGTCCTTTTTAAATTGTGTTTTACATTAGACCAACGTATCCCTAGTTCTGATGTTACTACAAATATTGCAATGTTGGAAGAAAACACTTGCTCTATTGGGATCTAGTGAGCTTGAAGCAAATCGGCCAATTTGGACACTCTCTTATACCCTCAGACATATGATACTAAGTCTCATTGGACCAAATCTATTTCAGAACATTTGGAGTCGATCTATCGATGTCCGTCCGTCCATCTAGTAGACTAGTGCGTACGATAACTTGTTATATTATTGTCACACTTAGATCGAGTTCGCATATGCGCAATATCGGTCCACTCCTTCAGGTACCACCCACACAAAAGGTCGACATTTTCCAAGAAAATAGTTTGTTTCTTGAAAAGAGAAAGAATCATCCGACTTTGCAAATTCAAATATTTTCACCTGGCGCAGAACTGGACAATATCGAACCCCTCCATCAAGTACCTCCCCGAAAAGTGTCAACATTTTGAATAATTATGACTCTCATATGTGAAATAAGGGTCCAATTGTCTTCAAAATCTAATATTTTTACCAGCACAAGACATGTTGTGATGATGGAATATATCGGCCCACTCTTTCTGGAAGACTTCTTTTCTGGTACATCTCCCACCCAATTTTGTTCAAATTTTGTAAATCCTAATATTTGCATCTGTGCTGGGTTAGAGGCAAAAATAGGCACAAAGGTCAATTTTTTTAATAATAATAACTCATATAAAATGTGAAAATAAGAGTCGAATTTTGAACCTATTCCAAATTTGGACCCTTTGTGGGGATATTGTCCCTTTTCGCACCTGACCTTCCACTAACAAAAATATTGGGATTTTTCAAGTTTTTATAAAATTGAATTAGGTAAATTGTTTTCATGGAAAATTCTGACCTTTTGTGGGAGAGGTAGCAGAAGGAGTGGACCGCTGTTGCTCATCCTCGAACTCGGTCTTAGTTTGATAATATTACGATGCACAAGCTCAAAATGACCTGACCTGACCAAAGAGACATTGGGTCTATAACCGTTATTTTCACTTTCGCTGTTTCTGAAAGGCATTTTTATACCGCTTCAAAGTTTAATAAATTATGTAAAATTTTCCTTTTTTGGAAAAAATAACAGGAAAATATTTACCTTTTACACAAACAACTCCTCAACATCTTTCAGTTTGAAATTATTCCAGGAGGATATAAGTAAAAACCTTTTCTTGTCCAAAACTTTTTCAACGTCTTCCAATGTAAACGTCAGATCCTATTTTAGGATTTAAACTTTATCCATTTATAATTTAGTACTTTTTGAGCAACTGTAGTGCGTACCACCTCCAAATCTCAACCTCACATACCAACAGCTATCAAAATATCAAATTTCAGCTCTATCCCTTAAACAATACAAAATTTACACCAAAAGTTATAGTACATATTTCTAAAACAATTTCAGATACCAACATAGCACACATTTTCGAAATCACCTCCTTATCTGAACCTTAGATACCAACAGAGACCTAAAAACATAAAATCCAAGCCCTATACCTTCACCCAATACCCAATTTAGTAACACTTAGTACTTTTCAAACAATTATAGCAAATATTTCCAAAACAACTCAAGATCTTTACCACGGACAGAAATGCTAACAGAGACCTCAATATCAAATTTCGGGATTCCAGATCTATCCCTTCGGCCAATACCAAATTTAGTATCGTTTAGTACTTTTCGTACAAATATAGAACGCATTTCGAAACCATAACCAAATTTCAAACACAGACATCATCAGTAATCAAAATATCAAATTTCAGCTCTATCCCTTAAACAATACAAAATTTACACCAAAAGTTATAGTACATCTTTCTAAAACAATTTCAGATACCAACATAGCACACATTTTCGAAATCACCTCCATATCTGAACCTCAGATACCAACAGAGACCTAAAAACATAAAATCCAAGCCCTATACCGTCACCCAATACCCAATTTAGTAACACTTAGTACTTTTCAAACAATTATAGCAAATATTTCCAAAACTACTCAAGATCTTTACCACGGACAGAAATGCTAACAGAGACCTCAATATCAAATTTCGGGATTCCAGATCTATCCCTTCGGCCAATACCAAATTTAGTATCGTTTAGTACTTTTCGTACAAATATAGAACGCATTTCGAAACCATAACCAAATTTCAAACACAGACATCATCAGTAATCAAAATATCAAATTTCAGAACTGTATCTATTACTATTCAGTACTTTTCGTACAATTACTGCAGACATTTCCGAAACCATCTCCATATGTCCAGACTACACAAAAAAGCGACCCTAATACCAAATGCTAGATTTTAAGCACTATCTGTTCAACCAGTACCAAATTGTAGCAAATACATCACTACACTATTAAGTACACAGTAGAAGGAATTCCCGAAAGATCCTACATAACTCAATCCTTTATCCAACAGTTATCTTGATTTCACATTTCAGTATTATAGCCGTATCAGTTGGCACAAATCCAAAATGTACCAAAACGTCCTACATACCCCAATCCTACACTCAAAATTTCGAAACCTACCTCCATACCTCAATCATTGAATCCCATATTTCCAAATGTCAGAATCCGAGCTCTATCGGTTGCCCATAATTTCAGTTTGTACCGAATTAAGTATCATTTAGTAGACATAAATATGAATTTCCGAAGCTTCCTACATATCCCATTACTATACTCCCAGAATAGTCCCAATTCAAAATTTCACGATTCCACCCTATCGGTTCGCCCAATGCAAATTGTACTGAATTTAGTATCATGTAGTACGCATAAGTAAAAACAGGATTCCAACTCTATCGGTTTTCTCAAAACTAAATTGTACCAAATTTAGTAGTTTTCTGTAAACATAATGTAATGATAACTAGTTTAATATCCCCATCTTACACTCCGCCACTAATGTAAATTTCAAATTGAAGGCATCCAGTTCCATCCGTTTCTCTAAATTCGAATGGTACCAAACTTAGTACCGTTTAGTACTTTTCGTGTACATAAGTACAAATTTCGAAAACTTCCTCCATATTCCATTCCAGCACTCCGCCAGTAATGTTTATTTCAAATTTCAGGCTTCCAGCTCCATTCGTTCCTTCGAATTCGAATGGTACCAAATTAAGTACCGCTTAGTACTTTTCGTATACATGAGTACACACTTTCAAATCTACCCCCTTACTTCGATTTCCAGTTTTTATCTCTAACCGTTCACATAATAATAAATGATACCGTTTTAGAAGTTTGGAGCTATTTTAGAACTTTTCGTAACCTTAAAGTTCGGATTTCCAAAAACCCTTTTGCACACCTATCCTGCACTTCATCAGTGACTATCATTGCAAATTTCGTTTGTCCAATAAAAAGTATTCAATTCTCGTATTCTTTCCGAGTTTCCAAAACCTCAGACTACGCACACAGTCTAACCCTCGTGCAAAGTTTCAAGATTTTAGCTTCAGCCTTTCCTCGGTGCATTAATTCTAGATTAGTCAAATAGTTATTTCAATACTTGTTTTTAAACATACAAAGAAAGAAAAGTGTGTCGACATGTTCTAACACCCTCCTCCATTGGGATTTTGAATATAAATTGACCTGAACGATAAAACTGGTATTAAATATTCTATTAGAAAAGGTGAGTTAAGTGAGTCAATCTGTTTAAAATATCAAACTATACAATAGCGCAATAGAATAATGAAAATGTTAACTGCCCATGATTAACATTTCGAGTATGAAAGTTGTTTGGGAAAACATTTTGAAATGGGACCAAAAAGTGGACCTAACCACAAAACCCAATTAGAAAAAAAAATTAAAACACATCAAAAAAAAAAAACCTAGAAGAAAACGAAAACCTGAAATAACTAGAAATAAGAATAATTCAAAATTAGTTTTGAAATTCACGTTTCCCGAATATTTGAATTGAATATTATGCGAAACTAACTGACTGACTCAGCAGCAGCTTTCAAACAAAACCTTATCCGCCGTCAACTTACCTGAGGATCATAATGTAAAGCTAAATTAGATATGTACACAGGCATGCCTCGTCTGGCCATGCATTCAGCATTCGGACGGAATGATACAAATCGTTTGCGATTCAATGGCGTGCATTCTCTTTCCAAAAATGGCACAATCGGGTACTTGCGTAGCGTCTCATCCACCACCATAGCCAAATAGGTCATACGTTCAACATGTTCATAGTCCAGGGCGTTACCGTGCAAATCGGCGAGGGTCGTGGTTATTTCTAAATGCAGGCGTTCCTGTATTTTGGGCTGCCGGGCCAATTCGTAGAGAGCAAATGCCAGGGTGGCCGATGACGTTTGTATTCCAGCCAGCTGGAAGACAGCCGCCTGGGCGACCAAATACTCCTGTTGATGGGCAAAGTGCGATTTGTCCGGATTCAGTTCGGCCTCTTTCTTGAACGTCAACAGTGTTTCGATGAGATCATTGCGCAAGATGCCGTCACGTTCACGGTCCTCCAGGATGCCAATAACTAAACGCCGTATAAATTCGGTATGTTCAGAGGTAAAGAGTTGGGGTCGTAGAAATCTAACTAACTTGGGTATGATAAAGATAAGGCATAGGTCGACGGCTCGCCGATAGGTAATGGAAAACATCTCGCGACTATGACCACCCAGCTGGGAGCGCATGGTATTGCGCAGTGAATAGCTTTTCAGGCCGAATGCAATGCTGGCAATCATATCAGTGTTGTAGAGGTCGCACACGTCCTTGATCTGTACTATGGGTCCATCGCTGTTGTTTTGCTTCATATCTTTGGTAAGTTTAGCCAAATACGTCTCTAAGTCATAGCCAATCTGTTGTTGTTGGATGGAATATGGATGCCGGAGGAATGCATGACATGATAGGGGAAGATAAGAATTGGAAGAATAAAAAAATTGTGGATTTTCGTCAACCTAGTTGGTGTGTGTGTGTGTTCATTGGAACGAGAACAAAAGAGGGATGAAAAAAAGTGCAAAACAAAACACAAAACAATAACAGAGAGCCATGCATTACGAGAGATGAAAAGATCAAGAGAATGTGAAAAAGATAAAGAGCGAGAGAGAGAGACCACTCAAGATCTTTATGATGCCAACAGAGATGCCATATTTTGTTTTTGCATTACGCTTTTGCCTCTTTTTTTGTTTACCTCTTCCATTAGGGAAAACATTTGCCTCAGCTTTCCCGTCGAAAATACCGGAGACATTTTTGTCCTTATGTCACGCCATTCAGGGTTGCGGGCAAAGAATAAATTCAAAGCTCCCATTTTATCCTGATGCCGATCACATTTCGAAAAACGATGGGAAAAATTCACAAAATCCTCTACCAACACCTGTCGTATCGCCTGCAGATCACGCAACAACAATGCCGGCTGATGGAACAGATAAATGCCAACTAAGGGCTCACGTGCAAAACGCTCATTGAAATAGAAGTCGCGCAACTGCAGCGCAAAGGAGTTTTGCATTTTGATGACATCTTTCAGATTGCCCAGCAGGTGGTGGGGCCGCACGAATTTCACTCGTCTGCGCTGCCAGTAGACATAAGTACGCCGCGACCAAATGAACACCGCCGTCAATATGGTAATAACAATCAAGAGAATTGTAGTGGCATCTACCATGGCCACCGCCAAACGAGGAGGAAAATGTGATCACAAACAAACAAGAACAGCAACAACAACAGCTTTCGAATCACAACAACTCAAAGAGACAGACATAAAATTGGAGGGTAAAAACAAAGAAAGCACAATAGCTTTTCCTCTTTTTTTCTTTCTTTCTTTTCTTGTTGTTGTTGGTCAGACACTTGTTTTTCACTGATTTTCAATTCAAAATTTTCTTCTTAATTCACAATCAATTTTGCAGAATTTTTCTCCAATTTTGTTGTCGTCAGATGCTTTACGTTTTTTTTTTGAAACACAGCACACGAAACGTATAATGGGAAGAGGATAAGAAATGTTTGGGGGAAAGGCAAAAAAATAAAACAAATAGGCACGGCACGGCGCGGCGCGTCTTCGTCAACGAAACAACTGACCAAAATATTTTTTAATTATTTTTAATAAATAATAAGAACGTCTGGTTCTGAACCGAGAACCACGCAGACTGTCAATTCTCTTTTGAAATTTGACAAACAATTGCTGCTGTTGCGGCTGTAGATCGCTTACGTACGACCGACATGCTCACACTCAACGTACGTACACGTCACAACAACATCGGTCGCCGTCTTCGTCAACAGCTTTTTTGTATTTTAGTAGTAAAAAGCCAAGCATCGTTGTGGGGGCAGAGCTCAACAACAACAACAACAACAACAACAACACGGGCAAATAAATACCTACCACCACACAAACGACCACAGAAACCGCAAAACTAAAATCTCAAATAATAATATCACCAGCGGTAGCAACAACAACAACACCGCCACTATCGCCAACAATAACACGCCGGCAACATACCCAGCTCTCAACCGAAACTTTATCAATTGAAAGTTAGTTCGCACACTGCCGCCACAAGTATAAACAATTTTGTAGATACGTACTCTCTTCTCTTTGCTCTCCAGTGCTCACTCTCACTTATTGCGAACCAGAGGAAAACCGGTCGTCTTGTTGTTGTGAGAACTTTAATATAGTTTGCTTTGCTTTGTTGTCTTTATGGATCGAAAACAATTACTGGGCTGCCTTTGTTTGATAACGAACGAAGAAAGCATGCTAGGGAGACTTAGAATAGGGAAGTGGGATCACTTTCGCAGAAGAGAATATCAACAAAAATATGTAAAAAAACAGCTAAGTCCGGCCGGGCCAAACTTTTAATTCCCTCCACCATTTGGAAGGAACTTGAAATTTTTCAGCAAACTCTGAAAAATACCATGTAAATGATGATCTTTATACGGAGGCTATGCGAAGACGTTTTTTGCCAAAAGCTGTTGAAACAAATCCGGCAAATAATGTCGTCAAAATCATCAAAATACCGAATAAAAGGAGATAACGTTATATGTGGGCTATCCGAAGACGTGGAGATGTATAGACATTTTTTTGCATAGGCTTCAGTACCGTTATATGGGGGCTATAAACTTGGACCGACATGGCCCATTAACAAACTTAACCTGCCTACTGGCAAAATACGCATGTGTCCCAATACGTTCGAAAGATAGCCTGATTACAACAATCGTCTTAGAATTCCACGCTGATCCAGAATACTTTGTATGGTCTACCTTGAATATTTCGAGGAGTAACAAACGGAATGACAAAGCTAATAAACCCTCCATAGAATGGTGGAGGGTAAAAAAGAACAGATATATTCCATCACTTTCATTATACATGTAAGGTATGAAGAAGTTCACGAAAAAACCAAAGCCCAATGAAAACGTCCCGACGAGCCAAGACCGAAAACAGTTCTCCAAGTTCGGTCAAAAAATTTAAATTTTAAATTAAATTGGGCCAAAAATGATATAACACCTCGAAAAATTGGTCCTTCACATAGAAAGCTATATATGGATCTTCCCATCTTGCCGAGCTGAGTCATAGCTAAATTGACTCTGGTGCGTCCGCCGTCCCTCTGTCAAAAAGTTCATGTTATACGAAATCATAAATTCCATATTCATCTCAGGTTTCTGGTTGAGAGAAATATTTAGATATAGCAAGTTGTAAAGAAACGCCGACTTGTTTCACAAGTTATGACAGATAGAAGCATTGGAAATTGTAACCCTTTGTGGGTGAGGTACCAGAAGGGGTTCGCAGATCTTTACAACAGATCTTGTGTTAGCAAAAATGTTTGTATATGTGACATTTGAAGAGAGTTAGATCCTTATTTCGCTTTCTTTGAGCGTTTTGTTTTTCAAAATCTTAATCTCTATGCGTGGGAGGTTCCAGAAGAAATGGGCCGATCTTTACCCTCTTCAGAAGATATCTTGCGTTGGTGGTAGTATTGAGATGTATCAAGTCTGAATGGAATCGGATGGTAATTTCACGTTTTATGAGCTGAATGGATATTACAAATTTTGACGCGTTGTGGGGGAGATGCCAGAAGGAGTGGACCGATATATCACATCTTCACAGAAGATATTGTATTTGTAGGAATATTGAGATGTGTGAAATTTCAAGATAATCAGATGCTTAGTTCGCGTTTTACGAGCTTCATGGCTATTCCAAATTCTGACCCTTTGTGAAGGAGGTACCAGAAGGAGTGGACCTATATATTCCTTCTTCACAGTAGATCTTGTCATAGTGGAAAGAATGAGATGTGTGAAATATTAAGAGAACCGGATGCTTACTTTAGATTTTATAATCGTTTTGGTTATTCAAAATGTTGACCCTTTGTGAGGGAGGTACAAGAGGGAGTGGACCGATATATTCCGACTCCTCACCAGACCGTGGGTTAATAAAAATATTGTGATGTGTGTAATTTGAAGATAATCGGACTCTTACATCACATTTTATAAGAGTTATAATTATTCAAAATATTGACATTTTGTGGGGGAAGTACCAGAAGGAGTGGACCGATATTGTCCATCTCCGAACTTAATCTAAGTTTCACAATAATATTACGATGTACCAAGTTTAGATCAAATCGGATACTCCCTTTGAGAGTTATCGTGGACCTACATCGCTAGATCGTCTCCAAATGTCCTGAAAGGGATTTGGTCCAAAGAGACCTAGGGTCGAAAATCGTTATTTCGATGAGGCACGTTTTGGCCGTATCAAATTACCCTCTCTAGTCATATGGCTGAGGGTATAATAATTTACGCTTTCCTAGACGCAGTTGCAATCGTTTCCCTATTTGACGTAGCCACTGAGTTGGAAGTTGGCTTTGATAGCATTTCATATAATTTTCGTAGATTCTTAAAGAAGAAATCAGAAAAGACATAACCTTGCTGATGATCGACCGGATTCAAAGAAGGAAAAGAATTTTACAAATCTGGGTTTTTTTCCAAGGGTTTTGGCGAAATCCATATCATCTTCTAATTTGGTTGAAAATTGTTGCAGAAACCTTCAATATATTGTATATCGGTAGGAACCGTTATATGGGGCTATAACAATTAGAGGGCCTGAATAGAAAATTTTTTTCAGGGAGAGAACAGACCCACCTCAAAAATGTTTTGTTTTACCTGATTTGGTTGGAAATTGTGGCAAAATACCGAAAATCTGGAAGTACCGTTATATGTGGGCTATGCTAATTAGTGAACTTGCAGCGAATATTTTTCCCAGGGAGAGAACATACCTTTCCTCTGGATTAAATTATGTGGACTCTATCGTGGCTGTACCCTCCAATGGCTATATCCTCCAACCTCGAACCAGTTTATTTAAATAAAAAATATGCTTTTTTACTAAATATATTATTTTCTTCTTACAAAAAAATCGATATCAGATATCATGAATTCAGATCATTTAGAGATCTGACACTATTTAAGTAAATAGTTTACAGAAGAAACATCTTGTTAACATAGGTCTCCTTGTTACTCAGAGTATATTTGAGGCACAAGACGCTCTTGTGGAGAATTGAAATAATGAATGCCCTACACGAAGCATTTAGGTTCTACATTTTCTTATTTTAACTTGTTATCTTTCATTTTCTATAATTTAAATCGGGCGGTATCTATAGATATATATATAGTTAAATAAAATCCGCACAAATGGGTCAGTACTCATAGCATAATGCGATGGAGGTTCAGTAGAGATATACTATATTTCTCAATCTTCCACCAATCGCTAAAGGGTATAATGGTGTCTACTCAATCCAATTTTTATGTTGGCACCCAATTTATGTTAATTTGCTGATAACATTAGGGCACGTGCTCTCGAACCAACTAGAAACTCAACATAGTTCATGTTGATCTTTACACTTTCCAACTGTAATCTATGATTAGCTTGAATAAGTTGTTGTTTTTGGATGAGACCACTCTAATTTGTTTTAGAAGGTGTGTTCATTTTTGTAGGTAGGTATGTAATCAACCTTGTGGTCTTTACTCTCGGACTCTCACTTTCCCCTCAGGCAACAGTTATTGAGAGTATACAATTTGTAATTGGCTTTTATCACCTCTCATTACAGACAGCTGAGATCAATGCGAAATGTGCTTACTCATTTTTTGTAATGAAATATAATAATACCTCATTATTTGATGATGCTAAAAATATATAATTTATTTCGATTTAAAAAAAAGGAGTACTTAAAATATTTTGCTCTTGAACACCTCAGTAGTTTTTTTTATATTTTTGCAACCAATAAATAAGGGTAGGAACATGCAAATAATAATAATGAAAACCAAGTGACTGACTGACTGACGTACAAACACCAGGGGTCGCTTTATATCCAAAAAGTGCATTGACCCCAAGAGCAAAGTTCGGCTCAATGCGCCGCTTGTGGGTAGGTAATTGTCGAAGATCTTAATTGCATCATTCGAATGATGCGTCGTTGCAATTGTGTGGTTTATTAATTTTAAATGCGTCAATGAAAACACTTCATATATTTTTTTGTTATTTAAATGCTTTTAAATGTTGCTCTTATCGAGCAGTAGCTGCGCTTTGTAAACACTTTTGACGATCATTTATTTGCCAATGACCACAAAGTGACTCCCAACTGGAAAGTGTTTTTTTGCGTCATTTTTTCCTTTTGTTTGGTTCACAACAGCTCCGTGAGTTGGGCACGTAATTCATGCGAACTTAAACATTTGTACACCACTGTCGCAGCATAAAAACACAAACAACAACGACTCACATATTTGTGGCGCATTAAATGTGAGTACACATTCGAAGCTGCAAACATAGGAACTGTATTTTATTTTTACGACTTGACGAACAACGACTCACTCTCACTGGGACTCTTGTGAGAGGGAGAGAGAGATCCAGAATTTTTATAGTATGTTGAATTGTGAGCTTTTAGAAGTGCGATCGTTGAGTGAAGTACTAAAATGAGAGCAAGTCCAGTGTTACCCCCAGCAAAATGTTCAGGTTTTGAATTCAGTTTTTATTTAGAGAATATCAACTTTGTCATTTTGTTTGTTAATCCTCGAAATACTCGTTTCTGATATATATCTTGATCAGTGTAAAATTATAAGTCGATTCGATTCGGCTGTCTGTTGTAATCACTCTATCTTTGGAACGAATTGAGGTAGAAGGCTAGAATTTTGCGCGCATCTGTATTTTGGCTGTTTGCAAATTAAGTCCGAAAGTGGGCTAAGTTGGCCTAATTTTTCATATAGCCCCCATATAACAATACCTCCCTATATTCGGTATTTTGATGATTTCAGCGTCATTATTCACGGAAATTGTTTCAAATTTCGTTGAAGTTCGGTTTCAGTATTACAGCCTATGACAAAAAATTACTGATGAAGGACTACGTCTTCGTATAGTCACCATATAAAGGGTTTAATTTCAGAGGAATTTTCCTGCGGGCTTTTTTATACCTTCAGCCATATGGCTAGAGAGGGTATATATCATTTGATACGGCCAAAACGTGCCTAGTCGAAATAACGGTTTTAGACCCTAGGTCTCTTTGAACCAAATCCGTTTCACGACATTTGGAGTCGATATAGCGATGTCCGTCCAAACTTGGTACATCTTAATATTTTTTGTCAAACTTAGGTCGAGTTCGGAGATGGGCAATATCTTCAAAAAATATATTTTCTGCACAGAAAGAGAAACAATAATCCGATTTTGCTCCAACTTTTCAAATCCTAATATTTGCGTCACTTCTACGTCGGGTGCGAAAATGGACAATATCGGTCCACTCCATCAAGTACCTCCCTCACAAATGGTCAAAATTTTGAATAATTACAACTCTTATAAAATGTGAGTTGTAATAGTCTGATAGTCTTCAAATTTCACACATCCCAATATTTTTATCAACCCAAGGTCTGGTGTTAATATCGAATATATCGGTCAGCTCCTTCTGGTACCTCCCCCACAAAAGGTCGAAATTTTCAAAAAAATATATTTTTTTCAGAGAAAGAGAAACGATAATCCGATTGTGCTCCAACTTTGCAAATCCTAATATTTACGTCAGTCCTACGTCAGGTGTGACAAGTAAAAAACATTAAGTTCGGCTGGGCCGAACTTTTAATGCCCTCCACCTTAGGGCAATGGAAACATTAGAACCAATTATGACCCACAAATACCAACTTTTAGACATATTCGTGGGAAAATGTGGCAAAAATCATCAAAATACCGAATATTGGAAGGTACCGCTATATAGGGCTACAATGGAACTAGAACCTATTATGACCAACAAATACCAATTTTTAGACAAATCCATGAAAAAATGTGGCAAAAATCATCAAAATACTGAATATCGGGAGGTATCGTTATATGGGGGCTATACCAAAACGTGGGCCTATACATGCAATGTTTCGTCACCGGAGCTAGAACCCACTATGACCAACAAATACCAATTTTTAGATAAATCCATGAAAAAATGCGGCAAAAATGATTAAAATACCGAATATCGGGAGGTACCGTTATATGGGGACTATACAAAACGTAGACCGATATATGTCATTTTCAATACCAACTATCCTAGACACAATACAAATTATTCTGCTAAATTTTGGCACTCTACGTCAAATAATGTGGCCTGTATCGTGATTTCAACAGACAGACAGATAGACGGACATCGTTCAATCGACTTTGAATTTTATGCTGTTTATGAATATATATACATTATGGGATCTACGACGAATATTTAGACATGTTTGAATATTTAGACCGAATGACTAAGTTAATATACCCTACTTTCCAAGGTGGAGGGCATAAAAATGGACAATGTCGGTCCACTCCATCAAGTACCACCCCCAAAAAGGGTCAAAATTTTGAATAATTGCAAGTCTTATAAAATGTGATGCAAGAGTCCGATTATGTTCAAATTTCACCCATCACAATATTTTTACTAACACAAGATCTTCTGTGAAGATGGAACATATCGATAAACTCTTTCTGGTACCTTTCCCACAAAGGGTCAAAATTTTTAATATCCATCAAGCTCATAAAACATGAAAGTAACATCCGATTCCGTTCAGACTTGTCATGCACTACATCGAGAATCACTCTTGACTGCAAGAAATCCCTTAAGTTTAAGTTTTTTTGGGTTCCAAGAGATAGCAATTCAGTGGAGAATAAAATTAGATCGAGGCGGATCCCAGTCGAATGATATGCCGTTGGATGAGACTGTTACATATGATATTATTTTAGCTGCTCCAAAAAAATCTCTAATAGAAGAAGCTGGAAGAGGATGTCACTTGGACAACGTTTGAAGGGTCATCTGGCCGGTAATCTCGAGGAGAAGCACAAATTGCCTTCTATCAGTAGGTCTGATCTAAGAATCGTGATGGACATACAGACTAGTCACGGCAGTATCAGATATCTGACCTCAAGATGGGACAACAGAGTATCTGACTAATGTAAGATGAAGAAGAGGTACTGACGATTGAATATGTACTTTGGACATGTCTCATGTTATCCAACAATATACATAGGCTATTTTGGTCCAAAGGTGTATGATAAGGCTGGGTTTTTGGAAAATCGTACAAGAATGAAATATGTTAGTTTTTGTATTTGACGAACCAGTAGAGCTAGCATTTTTAAATATGGAATAAGTGTCACTGATGGAATGTATGATTGATGTAACAAAGGGTTTTTTTATGGATTTGGAAATGTACGAAAAATACTAAAATGTACTAAACGAAACTAACAATTTGCATTTTGAGGAATGGAAGGGGCTGGGATCCTGAAAATTGAAATTAGCATTACTGTTAGAGTGTAGGATTGGGATATGGAGGTAGTTTTCGAAATGTTTACTTATGTGCACGAAAAGTACTAAATGGTACTAGAAGTACTTAATGTTACAATTTCGATTTGGCTGAACCGATAGAGCTGGAATGCTGAATTTTCGAAATAAGACTATTTTTGCATTGTGGGACTGAGGTATGTAGGTAGTTTTAATTGGTACAATTTAGATTTTGGGAGAACCGATAGAGCTGGAATCTTAAAATTTGGAATTAAGGTTAAGGTTGGAGTGTAGGATTATGGTATATAGGAAATTTTGGAATTTCGTACCTTTGTGTACCACATGGTACTAAATTTGTACTTAAAAAACCAATAGGGTTAAAATCCTGAGATTTGGAATTGGGTTTGCTGTGGGTCCTGAGGTATTTGGGAAGCTTTAGAAATTCGCGCTTATATGTACTAAATGGTACTAAATTTGGTTTTTGGATAAACCAGTAGAGCCGGAATTCTGAAATTTGGAAACAAAATTTCTTTAGCCTTGTATGATTGAGGTATAGAAGTACTTTTGGACATTTGGAGTGTGAGATTGGTGTATTTAGGAAGTTTTGGAAAATCGTACATACTTATGTGTACTAAATTTGGCATAATTTACCTTTTGGTATTTATTGATGCAGCTAAAATCTTGAAATTTGGTATAAAAATTTAGTTTGGAAAATAATGATGATATAAGAAGGTACTAAATTAAATGCGAAAGGTACTAAATTTGGTATGGAGACTGCCTGAAAACTGAAATTTGGCATAATATCATTGTTACGGTGTAAGATAGTGATTTGGCGGTGGTTTTGGAAATACGTAAATAAAAATTACTAAAAGGTAGTAAATTTGGTATTTGGGTAAGGGATTGTGTTGGAAGTCTAAATTTGACATTAAGATCACGTTTTGTGCGATGTGGTTGATTCATGGCAGGGATGTGGATATACGTACAAAAAAAGTACGAAGAGTACTAAATAGTATTAAGCTTCAGGTTTGGGGAAGGAATAGATCTGGAAATCTGAAATTTAGAATGCGAATCTTTGATGTTGTGTGAAAGAATTTTTCGGAATTCGGAAGTGTGAATTATTGTTTTGGGGTCCACCAAAAGGGATTTGTGATGAAGAAGTGGTTTTTGAAATGTCTACTACAAGTGTACGAATTGTACTAAATAGTAATATATATGTTTGAAATCTGAAATTTTGAATTAGGGTCGCTGTTCACATGTAGCCTGGACACATGCAGGTGGTTTCGAAAATGTATACTAGAATTGTACGAAATTAACTGAATGGTACTTTATTTGGTTTTGGGTGAAGAGATAGAGACAAACTTCTGAAATTTGATATTTCGATTACTGATGGTATATGTGTTTGAGAGTTGGAGATGGTTTGAAAATGCGTCCTATATTTGTACGAAAAATACTAAATGGTAATCAAGAGAAAGGGTTGGAAGGTTTCTAGAATATAGATAAGGTGGTGTCCAAATTTTATTATGAACGTACGTTCAAACAGTTTTGACCAGACATTTTTTCTGTAGAATATACTCTGCATAAAATTTATTTTCCTCTCAGTATATGTTGTGATGTCCTTTGGAGTTGAATTTCGAAAAAGGGAAATTTGTGCTGAATTGTGCTAGGTTTGTGCTCAATAGTGCATATTTTTTCAAAATTAGAAAAAAATATATGAGTTATTCGAAAAAAAATATTTTAAAAATTCGGAGAGAATTGCAATTTTCGAATTTTGAAAAAATTAAAGTTGTGCCGAATAATACTTGGTTTGTGCTCATTTGTGCCGTTAACATTTTTTTCGATAACTCTTACCAAATTCGAAAAAACGATAAATTCGAAAGTATGCCAGAATTGCATATTGGTTAATGTAAAATAAAATGTATTTATAAAATCCCTTTCGAATTTGGAACTGATTCGAGTTTATTCTGCCACATGCTGTTCTTTAAAATAAATTAGAATAAAGGTTATATGTATTGCTGCTGCTCCGTGTGATTTTTATACCCTCCACCTTGGAAAGGAGGGTATATTAACTTTGTCATTCCGTTTGTAACATCCTTAAATATTCGTCTTAGACCCCATAAAGTATATATATATTCATAATCAGCATAAAATTCTAAGTCGATTTAACGATGTCCGTCTGTCTGTCCGTCTGTCTGTCTGTTGAAATCACGATACAGCCCACATTATTTGACGTAGAGCGCCAAAATTTAGGAGAGCTATTTGCATTGTGTCTAGGATGGTTGGTATTGAAAATGAGATATATCGGTCCACGTTCTGGTATAGTCCCCATATAACGGTACCTCCCGATATTCGGTATTTTGATGATTTATGCCACATTTTTTCACGGATTTGTCTGGAAATTGGTATTTGTAGGTCATAATGGGTCCCTGAGCGTGTGGCAAAACATTGCATGTATAGGTCCACGTTGTGGTATAGCCCCCATATAAAGGTACCTCCCGATATTCGGTATTTTAGTTTTTTTTGCCACATTTATTCACGGATTTGTCTAAAAATTGGTATTTGTGGGTCATAATGGGTTCCAGCTCCGGTGGCGAAACATTGCATGTATGGGTCCATGATTTGGTGTAGCCCCCATATAACGGTACCTCCCGATATACGGCATTTTAATGGTTTTTGCCACATTTCTTCTAATGTTTCTTTTACCCTAAGGTGGAGGGTATTAAAAGTTTGGCCCGGCCGAACTTTATGTTTTTTTACTTGTTTTACCTCAAAGTCCAGCCATTGGCCTCGAAGTCTATAATATGCATTTCATAAATTCCAGCCTTATCACACACCTCTGCAAGAAAACCAAGTCTCGTGTATGTTATCAAGATGCTGGCTTCTGCCGTTTTCGCCTGAACTCAGATGAATTTTTTAAGCACTCAGCTTTTAGATACGTGTGCCAATGAAAGATCATTTTTTCTTTCACTACAAAACTATTAAAAGATTGTCGAACTTTGTTTTTGGAAGCGACAAATGAAATATTTAAATTATTTTTTATTTTAATTCTTAAAAATGCAACAACACAACTTGTCAAACGACCCGCATGACATTTTGACAAAGCGGTCCCATAATCTCTATTCTATCATTGCAATTTTTTTTAGTACAATAATAAATGACGCAAGCCACATAGAGTAGTTTGTCAAAAAAATATGAATGATAATGAAATAAGTAAAGTAGCCTACAAAGAAATTATTGCGTTATATATTATTCTACCAAATCTGTTCATATGGCGCAGAAGTGGAGGACAAAGTTCATTAAAGCCGAAAAGATAACGCACACGAAAGTTCCTGAATTTAATGTAGTCTTTTGTTTGATTTTTTAATGATTCGGAAAGCAATGAACAGATGTAGTAAATTCAAATACTTTTTAAAATTAAATAAACCCCCAAAAAAATCGAAAAAAAATCAACTTAAATGGGCAAGGCCGTTCATGTGACATACTAAACTGAAGACCTCTTGAAAATAAAACACACGCCAATTAATTATTTTTAAAGTTCACACCTTATGCACACAAAAGTGTTTACACTTGCCTGATAACAGTTTCATAATATCAAATGAAAAAAAGTCCCCATTTCTTTCGACTTTGAAGGAGTGATTTAGATTGCATTGGTTAACCTAATTATATACCTATTTACCACTTTGCCTATTTTCATTGATTTGCTGGGGGTATAATATTTTTTTTTGCAATCGTTATCAAATTAAGGTCGTTCAGTATCGCCAAAAATTAAATGCCCACTTATATAAGCAAATAAACGGACAGACATATTCTATTTTGCCATCAAAACAAAAACAATATTTGGCCCATTCAGTACCTGTGCGGCGTTGTCACAATAAACAAATAAATATATTTTCATTCTAATCCATGTGGGGTAAATTCTTTTCTTATCGAAATTAATTTAAAATCGCCAAAAAAAATCAACATATGGTGCGGAGCTATATATTTTTAAAAAACAAAAGCCGATTTTAATGAGTCTCATAAAAACAAGCAAAAAAGCCTATTATCGCGTTACTAAGCATGTGATAAAAAACGGCACTGACAAATTAAATTAAAATGAATACTCACAGTTTGTCAATAAAATAATTATATTCCAATAAATTATTCTTTGCATAAAAAAGAGAAAATATCACCCTAAAATTTAAGATTCGCACAATTTGTTCAGTTTCACACCATTTGTTAATCAAAATTTCATACATCATACTAAATCTTCAAATTCTAAAGGTTTTTTACATTATTGAAGATTTTCGATTTTCGGAAAGAATAATAGAAAAACAAGTAAAAAACATTAATTTCGGCCGGGCCAAACTTTTAATACCCTCCACCTTAGGGTAAAAGAAACATTAGAAGAAATGTGACAAAAACCATTAAAATGCCGAATATCGGTAGGTACCGTTATATGGGGACTACACCAAAACGTGGACCTATAATTACAATGTTTCGCCACACGAACTAGGACCCATTATGACGCACAAATACCAATTTTTAGACAAATCAGTGAAAAAATGTGGCAAAAACCATCAAAATACCGAATATCGGGAGGTACCGTTATATGGGGGCTATACCAAATCATGGACCCATACATGCAATGTTTCGCCACCGGAGCTGGAAACCATTATGACCCACAAATACCAATTTTTAGACAAATCCGTGAAAAAAATGTGGCAAAAAAAAAACTAAAATACCGAATATCGGGAGGTACCTTTATATGGGGGCTATACCACAACGTGGACCTATACATGCAATGTTTTGCCACACGCTCAGGTACCCGTTATGACCTACAAATACCAATTTTCAGACAAATCCGTGAAAAAATGTAGCATAAATCATCAAAATACCGAATATCGGGAGTTACAGTTATATGGGGACTATACCAGAACGTGGACCGATATATCATTTTCATTTACCAACCATCCTAGACACAATGCAAATAGCTCTGCTAAATTTTGACGCTCTACGTCAAATAATTTGGGCTGTATCGTGATTTCAACAGACAGACAGACAGAAAAACGGACATCGTTAAATCGACTTAGAATTTTATGCTAATTATGAATATATATACTTTATGGGGTCTACGATGAATATTAATGGATGTTACAAACGGAATGACAAAGTTAATATACCCTCCTCTCCAAGGTGGAGGGTATAACAAGTAAGCAAAGGCTATAGTCGTGCGGGGCCGACCATGTGATACCCTACAACACTGCAATATGTTAAAAGCCCCCTTATGTCCAGATCGATTTTGGAACATTTCACTTTTGAAATTATCTCACGGATCACTGATCTGACTAGGGACATTCACCCAATATTTAATCACTCCGTCATGCTGCTAGTTGTTGTTGTCCATTTTCCATCCAAAATGCTAGAATCCTTCCCTGTCCTTAATGTTCTTCTCAGGCATGTCGATTGGCTTGAATTGTGTGATTAGGAATTTTTTTTCTCTTATTGGTTTATTTGAACCCCTAAATATTTTGCAATCATCTCCAAAAGCAAGAGACCCCTCTGTATCTCCAAATTTAGACTCATCTATATGATTTGCTTGTCTACGATATTTGACTATATTCGTCAACGAAATCAGCATAAAAAAGCCAGAAGTTCGCCTGTTGTGTATTTCGGATATCGCCTGTAAGTAATGTTGGTATTTTTTCACACAAAAATAGTGGTCCATTCTATTCGCTGTCTTAAATTTTCTAACTTCATGCGAGATTTCGTGTCCTTTGGTTTCTATTTGTGACCTAAATAACGGCTTCAAAATCAGGAACATTTTTAGTTTTTGGTGCATTTCAACCTCCAAATATATTACGGAAATCTTTAAATCCAATAGGCCTATCCCTTCTGAGCCTTACTCTACCCTTGTGAAAATTTTCGTGAGGATCGGATAATAACTGCAATCTGTATATAACCCCTACCTGTGTTGTAAGGTGAAAAAATATTACAAAATGTACACTTCAAATTGAAAAAATCGCATGCGATAAAAATTATGAAAAAATAAAAAAATCTCACAAAATGCTACAAAATCTATATGAACATCATTATTCGCCTTTTTTTAATGCTTTTTTTTTGTAGATTTTATACTTTTATGCCAAGCCCTAAGCTCTAGCCCCATGCTAACTTTCGTTTGGATTGGTCTATAATTGTGACCTTAGGGCAACTGCAAAATGAGGACATTTTTCAGCTTTTGGTCCATTTCAACCCCTAAATATTATGCGATCATCTCCAAAAGAAATAGGGTTCTATTCTGACCTTAACACCACCTACATTCTAAATTTCGTGAAGATCGGGCCATAACTGCGACCTGTAGAGTGATAACAAATTAACATGGACAGACGGACGGACGGACATACATAGCTAGATCGACTCAGCTCGGCGAGATAGGAAGATCCATATATATTTTCCTATGTGGGACACCAGTATTTCGAGGTGTTACATAATTTTTGGCCCAATCAAACTTATAATACCCCCAACACGTAGTGTTGTAGGGTATAAAAAGTCGAATATTGTGGAGAATATAAGTTGTAACGTGACAGTTTCAAACATCGCTTTTAAGACACATTTTGAATATACCCCATTCATAATATTTCCCACTTGTCATAGCAAATGTTAGCTTCATCACAGTCAACGACAATCCCATCTGATAATAATTCTCATTTACTTCGTGTGACTACCAAAATATGTATTTTGCTTTTATCCAACTTCCAGCGCTTAGCACGCTCCCAGCTTTTTACAAGCTCCCAGCTTCTTAACAAACTCCCTGCATCTAATAAGCTCCCAGCTTTTAAAAAGTTCCCAACTCTCAGGCACCTTAATGCACTTAGCCAACTCCCACTAAACGATCTATTTCCCTATGGCCACTCGATTACCCCGGACCGACAACAATCCGAGTAGCGCAGAGCCGAGCCACATACACGACAACATACACACACCCGACTACTCGAATCAGCAGCCATCGATGGGTACAGAACCGAACCAATAACATCAACGAGACTAGATAACTAACAGAACACCATATCCATGGCCCATTCCGGGCGAAGCGCTTGCTTGAGGTGATCGACACTTTGGTATTTTTTAGTGACAACCTTGCTTTCCAAAATACTATTGTGTCTAGTCCAACGGATTGGTATCCGTAGACTTTGGTGGCCATAGTGCGATGGAAATGAAACGAGAAAGCTCATTTTGTAATCACTATTGGGTGGCGCGTGTTGAGTGCGATGGCGCTGAGTCCTGTTGGAATGTCCAAGGTCTGCGGCCAAAATGTTTGCGTGCCCATGACTTTAATATACCCTCCAGAACATTTTCGCTATAATATTCGGCATTTATTCTGATGCCACAATCGATTAATACGAGCGAAGAGCGACCATCGGCTGCTATGGCGGCTCACACCATCACCATGGCCGGCGCTTGAGTTCTGGTGGCCAACCGAAGGTGCACATTTCAGCTGACCTCTTTGGCAAGTAGACACGATCATTTTGTTTGTTTACAAACTGCTGGACAACGAATGTTTTCTCATCGGAGAAAACCAAATTCGGCGGTTCACCACCTTCGGCCAAGCGAAGCAACTCTTTAGCTCTTGAGTCTATTTTATTTCTGTTGCGGTGTAAGTTCTTGCACTTTTTTGAATTTCAATGGCTTTACCCCGAGCTCATTTTTCAATATTTGTCGAATGGAATATTGTGATATGTTCAGCTCACGAGCCATTTTCGCCTACTGCGACGCGGGTTTCGATCAAGTCTCTTCTTTTATTTTTGAACCATTTCTTTTGATGTTTCTGTTTTCTTCCGTCCACTGCCTTGACGTCGGGCTACGCTACCAGTATCACGGACATAAAAGATTTATTCGCATTTAAATGCTGGAGTGCTCTAACGATAGCCACGTGTAGTTTTCCACCCAAATATAAAGAAATCACACTATTGTATTGTATTCCATTGCGAATAATTTTTTTCTAGAAAATTCTCACCAAAATGCCAATATATAAGCTGTCACTGGAAAAATTGTAACAGCTGTCGGACGAGTGTCTTAGAAATGAGAGCAGTCTGAAGTTGGTTGCAGTTTTTTCTTCTCACCCTGTATATGGACGGACAGACAGACTGACATGCATAAATCGTCTCAGAAAGTGATTCTTTGAATTTCCTCAAAAGTAACTATGTGTCTACCTCGATTCCTTCTCCATTTTACAAACAAATGCACAAATACCCTTACCACTATTGGGTGTAGGGTATAAACATTGCACCATGGCCCCACATACAATTTTTCAGTCCAAAACTTTTTCTACGTCTTCATATCTAACCCTAGAAACCGGATTTTAGCTCTATGTCTTTTTTTTTCTTTTTAGTACTCATTGTTCAATTATAGTACACATTTCCAAAACCACCTCCATTTATCAATTGCAGTTACCAACAGAGACCTAAATATCAAATTTGAGGAATCTAGCCCTATCCTTTCACCAAATACCGACTTTAGTACCATTTAAAACTTTTCGGGCAAAAATGGGACTCATTTCCAAATCAACGCCAAATTTCAAACAATTAAAAAATTCTAGCTCCATCCCTTCACTCTTAACCAAACTGTTTCCATTTAGTACAGTTCGCACACTAAGCATATGTTTCCACAACTACCTTCGCATATCACACATTTTCTAACATAACACATATTCTAACCTTGATCCGCATACAGAATTTCAGGTTTTTAGCTCCATCCGTTCACATAATACCAAATGGTACCATTTTAGAAGTTTCGTACCATTTCTGAACTTTTCGTAACTTTAAAGTGTGGATTTCAAAAAACCCTTCGGTACATCTACCCTGCCCTTCATCATTTCATTGCATTTTGATACAAAGTATTGAATTGCTAATGAATTTCAGTACTTTTTTGGAAATCTGGTCTGTTTGTCTGCCTGGATGGTGCGAACGATAACGCTCGAAGGGAGTGTCCGATTTGGTCCAATATTTGTATATCGTAATATTATTATCAAATTTAGATCGAATTCGGAGATGGGCACCTCCCCCACAAAAGGTTGAAATTTCCAAAAAAAATATTTTACTGCACACGAAGAGAGAGGATAATCCGATTTTGCTCCAACTTAGCAAATCCTAATATTTGCATCAGTGCTAGGTCAGGTGCGCAAAAGATTAATATCGGTCCACTACATGAAGTACCTACCCACATCGGGTCGAAATTTTGAATAATTGTAATTCTTAACATCTGCTGTGAGATAATGAATATCGGTCCACTCCTTGTCGCACCTCCCCAACAAAGCGTAAAAAGTTAGAATTGGTACATCTCAATATTTCCATCCACATGATCTGTTTTAAATATATTTCTTCTGGTACCTCCCCCACATAGGTTTTAAGATTTTGTAAAATAAGAAGCTCAAAGAAAGCGAAATAGGCATACAATTCTCTTCAAATTTCACACTCACAAACATTTTTGCTAACACAAGATCTATGTGAAGATGAAATATATCTGCAAACCCCTTCTGGTACCTCACCCACCAAGCGTCACAATTTTCAATACTTTTATGTGTCATAATTCTCGCAATAAGTCAGCGATTCTTTACAACTTGCTATAACTAACATTTCTCTCAACCAGAAACGAGAGATGAATATGGATTAAGGAGCTATATATGGGAGCTGAGCCGAACTTGAAAAAATTCGATACATTTATTTCAGAGCTGTATTTGATATCTGGTACCAAAGATCATTGTTGTAAAATGCATATTACGCTTGTGAGGGACTTTAAACCTCAAATCGGATTACAAATTCATATGTGAGCTATAGCTATATCTGAACCGATTTACATCAAATTTGAAGCACTGGTTTATATTATGAATTCTGTCGCAAATGCCAAAATTCATCGGATAAATATATATGCGAGCTATATCCCAATCTGAACCGATCTCGATTAAATTTGACAGAACTAGTTTCGAACAGTATCTGATGTCCGGACCAAATATCATTCTTCTGGAGTGCATATTACACATATGAGGGACTTAAAACCCCAAATCGGATGAGACATATATATGGGAGCTATAGCTATATCTGAACCGATTTTATTCAAATTTGATTAATCTGCATTCGGTGGGATGTACCGAAATACAGATCATTTGGACTTCTTTTGGCCATTTGGTGCACAAATAACCCTTAATCGGTTGAAGATATATGGGATCTATATATAAATCTGATCCGATTATCACCAATTTCCTTGGACGTACGGACGGACAGACGGACTGACATGCAGAAATCGATTCAGAAAGTTATTCTATGAAGGTCCTTAAAAACAAGTAAGCAAAGGCTACAGTCGAGCGGGGCCGACCGTTGAATACCCTACAACACTACAATAAACGATACAGTTTATATAGGCGAGATACTCGAAAGAATTCCACAAGATATTGTTACAAATAATAAAAGAAAACCATCAGGTTTCGTTCTCTAATTTTCAATAATAGCAACTTAAACTAATTTGCTCATTTCCAATTTATTGGTAGATGTTGCACGTAAATGGTCTTCCTAGATCTGGAACCAATATTTCCCAAAAAAATGAGAAACAGACATTTGACTATATTCTTCAACGAAATCAGCGTTAACGAAATAGTCAGAAGTGCGTCTTTCCTGTATTTGTGAATTCTCCAAAAAGTCACTGGAATCGACATTTTCGTATTTTGTATACAAAATTTGGCAAACTATTTCACACATTGAATATTTTTGGATGGCCATCCAAAACTGCTTGGCTTTTGTAATGTCCGGTAACCCCCATTCAAATGTGCGAGAGGATCGGTCCATTTCAACCCCTAAATATATGGCGATCATCTCCAAAAAGAGTAGGCTTCTATTCTGACCCTCATCTTATCTCCATGCAAAATTTCGTAAGGATCGGGCCATAAATGCGATCTGTATATGATATCCTGATAACCTAACTACTTAGTTTTGTTAGCTGTAGAAATATTACCAAATGTTTAATTCAAAATAAAAATATGCCAAAAATATGACAAAATTGAAAAAATATGAGAAAATTTTACAAAATCAATATTTTCATCTTTAGAGAGATATTTTTATGAGATTTTTTTAGACGCTTTTTCTTTCCTGCCAAGAGGCCATTCTAAACTAATGAGAACTTTCGAAATCAGTTCAGCCGTTCTCGACATATAAGAGATTTTTCAAGCATATCTTCTTTGATAAACATATATATCGCACATATTTTGCTATATATCCGTTTTGTTGGATGTTAACATCAATGTAAAGATCAGAAGTAACCTTGTCATGGCTTTGTGATTTCGCCGGGATTTAAAATATTCGCGGTTTAATGAAAAATTTTGAATTTTTTCAACACAAAAGATATGGTCTATTTTACCCGCTAAATATTATCCGATGACCACCCTAGAAGAAGTAGGCTTCTTCCCCGCCCTAAACTCTACCTACATGCGAAATTCCGCGTCGATTGGTCTATAATTGCGACCTGTATAGCTACTGCAAAATCCGACATTTTTTCAGTATTTGGTCCATTTCAACCCATAAACATTTGGCGATCATCTCCAAAAGAAATAGGGTTCTATTCTGACCCCAGTCCCACCTCCATTCTAAATTTCGTGAAGATCGGACCATAATTGCGACCTGTAGAGTGATTACAAATTAACATGGACAGACGGACAGACGGACAGACGGACGGACGGACATACATAGCTAGATCGACTCAGCTCGGCGAGCTAGGATGATCCATATATACTTTCCTATATGGGAAACCAATATTTCGAGGTGTTACATAAATTCTGGCCCAATCAAACTTATAATACCCCCAACACATAGTGTTGTAGGGTATAATAACTATGGGTCCATCTCACTTCCTTCTCCATGCAACAAACAAATGCACAAAGACATAGTACCCTTACCACTATGTGGTGTAGAGTATAAACATAAAGGAACTCCCGATATTCGTTACAATTGCCAAATTACCACTCTGACACCTTATCCTTCAGACTCCTTCTAAATATTAGTTAAATTATCCTACTCCTTAAACACTCACAATTACTTACAGAGCACTTCAAATGCTTCTTCCTATTGTTGCAGTATTTTCACTAAACGTTTGTCTGTTGTCTGTTGAAAAGCGTAAAAACGTTACAACTTCACCGTCAACAATTCGGATGAGAACTTCCGGTTTTGAATGACACTCTGGCAGCGAGTGTTGTGAGTGCAGCCCAAAAATTGGTCTGAGGGCAAGACAACTGTGTAAGGCAAGTTCAATGCTTGGGCAATTAGAGCTCATTAAATGTAGTATAGCTGGCTTTCCATGTGAAGCGATCAATTTTGTGAGCAAGAGGCCGAAAATGTATTACAAAGCAATTTAATTTAATTGTTATTTGCATGAACTGTTTTTTCGGCCGTTGCATGCTCTCTCCCGGCCACCAAAAAAAAAGTGAAATGAAAGCCAGACCATAGGGTTTCAAAAAGAATTTTATTATCTACCAATTTTCTTGTTGTCACTGTTGGTCGATTGGTGTTGTTTGGTGTCAGGTTGTTGTAGGCTAACAATTAAGCCATTGACATGGCTTGGTTGATGTTCCTTCCCTCAAATTTGATGGGGGGTTGTGAGTGTGAGTGTGCGAGTGTGGGTCGTTCAACTGGCCAAAAGTGTTGACCACCAACGTTTTTTCGGTGTGGGTCTAAACAATAATCAACAACAGGGGTCAATAGTAAAAAAGAGCCGTAGCAATAGCAACAACAACAACAACCATGACCGTAACCATAGACCATACAACATTTTGTTTGAACTCGAACATGTGCTCGTTGCATGGGTATTTTGTTTTCTGGGTTTGAATGCACTTTGCCCTTTATTAGCCGGTTCAGGTTTATTTGTCTCTCGTGTTTTTTTTTTTTTTTAAGGGGGGATGAATGGCTTAGTCTGTGAATCAGCCCTCGTTTATGAAGTTGTTGAACCATCCGCTTAATTAATACTAAATGTCTGTTGTTTGTTTCATTTTTAATTTTTCAATATTGATATATTTCAATTTTTTATGTATTTCGGAAATTATTAACAATAAATTTGTCCATGGCATTTAACGATGATCCTTTTTTTTTTAATGGCCCATTGAAACATGTCTATTTTGAGTCCCTCTCTTTCTATCACTGTTTGAGATGTACTGCAACATATGGCTGTCTCCCAATTGAGTTGTGTTGAGATGATCAGGTGTAGCCTCACGAATTAATGGATAATTACAATATCCGGTATGTCTGGAGGTCTAAATATGACATCAGTTTTAACAAGTGGCGAGATAAAGAAAATAAAAGTTATTTTTTTACTAATAAATTTAATTTGCTTTCTAATTATATTTTTTATGAAATTGGCGCTAATATTTGAATGTGTCAGAACGTAACTCTTAATCTTCTTCTTTTCCATTAAAACCGGTCTCTCAAATTGAGTTATATTCTAATTTTAGCATTTGAAAGTAAATATAACGTTTATTGACTTTTATTATACCCTCCACCATACCATGGAGGGTATATTAACTTTGTCATTCCGTTTGTAACTCCTCGAAATACTCATGTCAGACCCAACAAAGTATATATATTCTTGAGCAGCGTAAAACTTTAAGTCGATTTAGCCATGTCCGTTTGTCTGTCTGTTGTAATCACGCTATCTTTCGAACGAATTTAGATAGAAGGCTAAAATTTTGCACACATGTATATTTCGCCAATAGGCAGGTTAAGTTCGTAAATGGACCATGTAGGTCCACGTTATCATATAGCCCCCATATATAAGTACCTCCCGATATTCGGTATTTTGAACATTTTAGCGACATTATTCACCGGAATTGTTTCAAATTTCGCATGTGAAGTTCGTAATGGATACTTCAGCCTAAGACAGAAACTTATCTGTGCAGGTCCACGTCTTCGTATAGGTCCCATATAACGGTACCCCCGATATTCGGTATTTTGATGATTTTAGCGACATTATTCACCGGAGTTGTTTCAAATTTGGCATTTGAAGTTCGAAATGGACACTACAGCCTAAGACAGAAAATGGAACATGTAGGTTCATGTCTTCGTATAGCCCCCATATACCGTACCCCCCTCATATTCGGTATTTTGATGATTTTAGCGACATTATTTACCGGGATTGTTTCAAATTTCGCATGTGAAGTTCGTAATGGACACCTCTGTACAGGTGTACAGGTCCACGTCTTCATATAGCCCCCATATACCGTACCCCCCGATATTCGGTATTTTGATGATTTTAGCTACATTATAAACAGATTTTTCCTCAAGATTCGCATTTAAATATTGTAATAACTTATGACAAAAGTTGCCTATGCAGGCCCACGTCGTCGTATAGACATTCCGTATTTTTAAGATTTTAACAGAATTTTTAACGATTTTATTTTTTTTTGTTTTTTTTTTTGAAAATTGCCAAATTTGTACCAAATGGTGGAGGGTATTAAAATTTCGGCTCGGCCCAGCTTTTTTACTTGTTAAGAACTAATTATTGCTGCTAATAACCTGGACAACAAGATGGACAGTATATAAGCTTTGTCATTCCGTTTGCAACATGGCGAAATATTTGTCGGAGACACTGTAAGAAAAATATCGCTCATTTAATCACAAAGTGTTAAACATCAAAAAATTCCGTTGTAAGAAAACTTGCCGAACACAAAAAGTGATGTAACAACCCTCACCATTATTTGCAAGGAGGTCACCAGATATCGCTGCAAAATTTATGTGCAATATCAGGAATTACACTGCGAGATATATTTCAATAATTGCGGGGAAAATCCTATATGATACCCAATACCAGCAAGCGTATATAATTGAGCTCTCGAAAACAACTATTTCGGGAATTTATGTGAAGTAGATAATACCTACAATGAACATCATTTAAACGAGTCATTTTCATGGCAATTTTCTGTCTTAGGTTATGGTATCCATTACGAACTTCAAATGCAAAATTTGAAACAATACCGGTGAATAATTTCGCTAAAATCATCGAAATACCGAATATCGGGAGGTACCCTTATATGGGGCTATACGAAGACGTAGACCTGCACAGACAATTTTCTGTCTTCGGCTATGGTATCTATTACAAACATCAAATACCAAATTTAAAACAATTCCGGTAAATAATGTAGCTAAAATCATCAAAATACCGAATATCGAGCTATACGAAGACGTGGACCTGTACAGACAATTTTTTGTGTTAGGCTGCAGAATTCATTGCGAACTTCAAATACAAAATTTGAAAGAATTCCGATGAATATTGTCGCTAAAATCATCAAAATACGGAATATCAGGAGGTACCGTTAAAAAAGCCCAGCAGACATAATATACATTTGAGTAAAATTTTATCAATTTACGTCAATTCGTTCGGAGGCTAGAGTGATTTCAACAGACGGACAGACGTATATACGGACAGAAGGACGTACATCGCTAAATCGACATATACTTTGACAAATGATGACAAACTAAATATACTCTCCATATAAAAATATTTATTTGAGCAATAGATGTACCGGACCGAGTTTCACTAAATGGAAGAAAAATCTATCCAATTTAGGCTGATATTACATTTTTATGGTGAACAATAGCGGTAAAATCGGATGAGTATATATTTAGAAGCTATATAAAAATCGGAACCAATCTCTGAATTTGATCGAGGTAGTATTGAGCTGTATCTAATGTCCGGTATCAAATATCATTGTTGTGAAGTGCATATTACGAATGTGAGGGACTTTAATCGGAAGAAACATATATATGGGAGCAATAGGTATATCTGAACCAATTTTCACCAATATTTGAAGTACTTGCTTCTAGGCTGAATTCCGTCGGATGTGCCAAAATTCAGGTCATTTAGGCCGATATTGGTCATTTGGTGCACAATCAACACGAAATCGGATGTAGATATATATAGGGGCTCTATCTAAATTTGAACCGATTTTTACCAATTTCAATAGGGTCCGGCCATGGGACAAACAAATATTGTTTGGAAAACTTCATTCACAAAAATACATGTACAGGCCGACTAACGTACATAAATCGACTCAGAAAATGATTCTATGGAGATCCTCAAAAGTAACTATCGGTCTATTTCGCTTCCTTCTCCATGTTACAAACAAATGCACAAATACATAAATTTCTCAGAATCCGGTGCATTTTAGGTATACTCGTCTAGTGTCTTCGGATATATTGCAGACAAAAAACACGAGGAATATTTTGGAAAGCAAAGAAAAATTTTTTCAAATATGGTTAATAAATTCGCGTTAAACGGGATCGTACAAAATCAAAATTATTGGTCATAAAATTCTAGAATAGTTTCTAAAAGACATTAAGAGCCTAAGAGCCCATGCATGGATCCAGATAGCCGATTTGGCCATTAATTAGGTTTTCACGTGGTGTAGGGTATAACAATTTCGGCCCAACCGACCTTAACGTCGTTTTTTAATTGTCAAATATTGATATTTGTTGAGTCATTTAAAGCTCTAATTAATTTCCATTCAAAGCTCATATGACGCAACTTTGTTTTTTTTTTACGAATATAAACATGCTAATGAGCCTTCTTTTGAGAATGTCAGAATATCTTATTCACATAGATTCCGGTTCTAACGTCAGAAGATATTTTGACCTACATACATACACACATATATTTTGTAATAAATATACCAGGCAAATATTTTCAATAGCGTGGAGTAATCCGCAACCATTTATGAGCATTTATTTAAGGTCATTAAGATCTAACTTTAATACAAATATTGAAAGGTGTGAAGTTTGAAGAAAATATGGAAATCATTTTGCATTTTATGACCCCTTCTACGGTGGATACCAGATGGAGGGAGCCTATAGTGGCGCACCTGACCTACGTTTAAGCCGAATATATCCTTACCTTTTTTGAGATATTTGGCACTTTTGAAAAGTTTGATTTCTAAGGGGGTGACACCGGAAAGAGAGGATGGATATATCACATCCATACGTGAGAGGTGTGAATAGAATCGAACACTATTCATAGTGTTTAGACCTTATTGGACTCCCTTCTTTTTATATGCGACATACTTTGATACTTTCAGCCTTAAGGCTACTGATGTTATATATCAAACAAATTCTGACTCATCAAAAGAAAATAGCTTAAGACACCAACTCCCTTGAATGAAATCCACTTTAGGATTAAGTAAAAATTAGATAAAATCTGTATATTTTATGGGTGTCATGTTTATATATTAAAAGATATGTTGCATTCGTCTACTCCTGGTAGATCTGCTAAAAACGTTCTATTTTTTTTAAACAATCACACGGGCAAGTGCCAATCTGGAGAATGGGAAGTGATACTAGTAGATACTAGTAGGTCAAAATTCCAAAGAGTTTTGAGTTCCAGGCTAAACTTTTTTGTTGTGCTCTTTATAGAACCCTTGACCATACACAAAGAACTTTTGGATTATACAGAAAAAACAAAGTCAAACCCTACAATTTTTACATTTTTTGTTTAAATTTTACTGATTGAAAGCAGCATCAAATGATCGGAAATAGCATCAAATTTTAGAATAAGTTTAGATTTGTTCGAATTGGTCTTCTTTGGCAAGAATTATGGCTAAATGAAATCGAAACGGCCAATCAAACCGTCACACGCTGCCTAAATATTGTTCTGCGGTATTTTGGCTCATTTCCAGCGAAGCGCTTGCTTGAGGTGATCGATACTTTGGTATTTTTTAGTGGTGGAGGTTTAACAGTCTCATCAAACGGTTCATCCTCCACTTCATCCTTACCAAATTGCTATGTTCTGGAGCCCAAAGAAGCTTAATGCGTGCGTATTTCGTGGCCCATATTTTGGCCCATTCCGGGCGAAGCGCTTTGCTTGAGGTGATTGACACTTTGGCATTTTTTTTAGTGCCAACCTTGCTTTCTAAAATACTCCAGATACAATAGTCCAACGGACTGGTATCCGGAGATTTTGGAGGCCATTGTGCGCTGGAAATGAAGCGAGGAACCTCACTTTGTAACCATTCTTGGGTGGCGCGTGCTGAGTACGATGGTGCTGAGTCCTGTTGGAATGTCCAAGATCTGCGGTCAAAATGTTTGCGTGCCCAAGGCTTTAATATACCCTCCAGATTATTTTCGCGATAATATTCGGCATTTATTCTGATGCCACGATCGATTAATACGAGCGGAGAGCGGCATGCGGCTGTTATGGCGGTCCACATCATCACCATGGCCGGCGCTTGAGTTCTGGTGGCCAACCGAAGCTGCACATTTTCAGCTGACCACTTTGGCAATTAAACACGATCATTTTGTTTGTTTATAAACTGCTGGACAACGAACGTTTTCTCATCGGAGAAAACCAAATACGGCCGTTCACCACTTTCGGCCAAGCGAAGCAACTCTTTAGCTCTTTTGAGTCTATTTTCTTTCTGTTGCGGTGTAAGTTTTTGCACTTTTTTGAATTTCAATGGCTTTACCCCGAGCTCATTTTTCAATGTTTGGCGAATGAAAGATTGCGATATGTTCAGCTCATGAGCCATTTTTCGGCCACTGCAACGCGGGTTTCGATTAAGTCGCTTCATTACTTTTCGAACCGTTTCTGCTGATGTTGCTGTTTTCTTCCGTCCATTTCCTTGACGTCGGGCTACGCTACCAGTATCACAAAGACACAAATGATTTATTCACATTTAAATGCTGGAGTGCTCTAACGATAGCCACTTGTGGTTATGCTGGAGTTGTAAAGAAATCACACTATCACGCTTGAATTCCATCAGGAATAACTTTTTTTCTGGAAAATTCTCACTAAAATGCTTTTGTACGCTTGTAAACAATATAATGAGCTGTCACTGGAATAATTTTAACAGCTGTCGGACGAGTGGCTTAGAAATGACAGCAGGCTGAAGTTGGTTGCAGTTTTTTCATCTCAACATGCACATAATATAATATGCCCTCCATAACAATGATATTCGTGGCAATATATCAAATACAGCTCAGAAATACCATGATTGAAATGATTTAAAAATCGGTTCAGATATAGCTACAACTCAACATCATATCATGGACCCTATAGCAAAGGACTTTGGTACCTCTCATACAAATTCTTACCGCAGATTTAGTGGAAAACCATTTACAGGTTACATGTAATTTTATCCAAAGATTAGATTACAAAATTCTAAAATTTCCTTGCCTATCGCGCTAGTTCGGTGGAGCGGGCCTATAGACGAACATGTATCAAATTATTAAATGGTAAAAATCATCTTTGTCCATGTCTGCCCACCATTATCTTTTATTACATGTTCGATGGACATTTACATAAATAGTTTGTATGACAAGCGCCGCTGACAACGATTTGTCGGTGTGTTTTTTTGATAACCGGGGGAAAACAATCAAACATCAACCACAGGCGTTGACCACTGAAATTCATGTTAATCACCCAACAATCAACATTCATAATCACTTCTGATACCTCAAACTTTTGATAAGAAAGTTTCCCACTAACAACAACGATAGATGAGATGAGATATACAAACCACTAACAAAACATACCGACCGACCGACACATATCAATTAATTAACGCCCGAAAAAATTGGAAAGAAAAAGAACCAAGCAACGCATATCACTGAAAAAGAAAAACACAACAACAAAAACAAAAGACCAGAACTAAGGAATCTTTGATGAAAGAAAACAGGCCATGACCATCAAAACTGAAATCGAAATCACAGGTGTGACTAATTTTCAACAATCGCTCTCGTGGAATCAAATGAGACGGATAAAGATCTAATGACTTAATTTGCGGCCAAATAGCTGGAGGTTACTGTTGCTGTGGTGTTGATTATTGAATGCTCTGTCGGCTGTTTAATTTCCAAGATTTGTGTTGCTCGTAGCGGCTTCTTATTTTTGAAGTAGCCTTTGGCGGACAAAGAAGGTGTAACAAAATTTTGACTTATTTTGACAGTTATTACTAGAACTAAATATGGAATGGTCGTCGGTCAGCCCATCAATGGAATTATCATAATTTCAAATAATGGAATTGTATGGGCATGAAATCAATTTAAGAAAATTAAACAGATTTTTTATTCTAACAGATTTTCTATTTCAATTTTATCAAAGAAATACCGGAGGCTACTTTACAAAATTTGTCTGCTAATGAGAACAAATCATCTGCCATAAAATTAAGGTATTTGTGGTTAAATTCTTTTTATAGCAAGAGCTGTTGCCTTTAACGATTTAAAAGATTTTGGGAGAGTGGTGCACATCATTGCTCTCTAAGAAAATAGAATAAGTTCCAAACTTGGTACTTCGTAGTAAGTTTTTTGTTTTGTCAAACTTTGATCAACTTTAAAGATAGGCAATGTCGATTCTCTTTTTCGGGTATTTCTCCCACAGAGTCCACATTTTGAGAATCATTGAATCAAATATAAAGCGAATCCTGGACAATTTCTAGGTTTGCTCTAAGTACACTCTTTTTACACGGGCCTCCAACAGACCAAAAACGTGGATTTTTCAAGGAACTTCAAAGCAAAAAATCGTTGATTTTTAAAGTAGATTTTTCAAAGAAAAAACATGGATTTTTTACAAAGATTTTTCAAAGCAAAAAGTGTGGATTTTTTAAAGAATATTTTTCAAGGACCCAGAAACCAAAAAAATGTGGATTTTTAACATTATTTTTCAAGGACCAACAGAGCCAGAAACGTGGATTTTTTAAAAAATATTTTTCAAAGCAAAAAACGTGGATTTTTTAAAAAATATTTTTCAAAGCAAAAAACGTGGATTTTTTAAAAAAATATTTTTCAAAGCAAAAAACGTGGATTTTTTAAAAAATATTTTTCAAAGCAAAAAACGTGGATTTTTTAAAAAATATTTTTCAAAGCAAAAAACGTGCATTTTTTAAAAAAATATTTTTCAAAGCAAAAAACGTGGATTTTTTAAAAAAATATTTTTCAAAGCAAAAAACGTGGATTTTTTAAAAAATATTTTTCAAAGCAAAAAACGAGGATTTTTTAACAAATATTTTTCAAAGCAAAAAACGTGGATTTTTTAAAAAATATTTTTCAAAGCAAAAAACGTGGATTTTTTAAAAAATATTTTTCAAAGCAATAAACGTGGATTTTTTAAAAAATATTTTTCAAAGCAAAAAACGTGGATTTTTTAAAAAATATTTTTCAAAGCAAAAAACGTGGATTTTTTAAAAAATATTTTTCAAAGCAATAAACGTGGATTTTTTAAAAAATATTTTTCAAAACAAAAAACGTGGATTTTTTAAAAAATATTTTTCAAAGCAAAAAAACGTGGATTTTTTAAAAAATATTTTTCAAAGCAAAAAACGTGGATTTTTTAAAAAATATTTTTCAAAGCAAAAAAACGTGGATTTTTTAAAAAATTTTTTTCAAAGCAAAAAACGTGGATTTTTTAAAAAATATTTTTCAAAGCAAAAAACGTGGATTTTTTAAAAAATATTTTTCAAAGCAAAAAACGTGGATTTTTTAAAAAATATTTTTTAAAGCAAAAAACGTGGATTTTTTAAAAAAATATTTTTCAAAGCAAAAAAACGTAAATTTTTTAAAAAATATTTTTCAAAGCAAAAAAACGTAAATTTTTTAAAAAATATTTTTCAAAGCAAAAAACGTGGATTTTTTAAAAAAATATTTTTCAAAGCAAAAAAACGTAAATTTTTTAAAAAATATTTTTCAAAGCAAAAAAACGTAAATTTTTTAAAAAATATTTTTCAAAGCAAAAAACGTGGATTTTTTAAAAAATATTTTTCAAAGCAAAAAAACGTAAATTTTTTAAAAAATATTTTTCAAAGCAAAAAAACGTGGATTTTTTAAAAAATATTTTTCAAAGCAAAAAACGTGGATTTTTTAAAAAATATTTTTCAAAGCAAAAAACGTGGATTTTTTAAAAAATATTTTTCAAAGCAAAAAAACGTGGATTTTTTAAAAAATATTTTTCAAAGCAAAAAACGTGGATTTTTTAAAAAATATTTTTCAAAGCAAAAAACTTGGATTTTTTAAAGACTATTTTTCAAGGACCTTCAAAGCAAAAAACGTGGATTTTTTAAAGACTATTTTTCAAGGACCCTCAGAGCAAAAAACGTGGATTTTTTAAAGAATATTTTTCAAGAACCTTCAAAGCAAAAAACGTGAATTGTTTAAGGAATATTTTTTAAGGAACTTCAAAGCAAAAAACGTGGATTTTTGAAGAATATTTTCCAAGTACCTTTAAAGCCAAAAACGTGATTTTTTTAAAGAATATTTTTAAGCACTTTTGAAGCCAAAAACCTGGATTTTTAAAGAATATTTTTCAAGGAGTTAATGCCAAATACGTGTTTTTTTTTAAGAATATTTTTCAAGAACATTTAATGCCAAAAACGTGGATTTTTTAAAGAATAAAAAAAACGTGTATTTTTTAGGAAATATTTTTCAAGGACCTTCAAAGCAAAAAACGTGGATTTTTTAAAAAATATTTTTTTAAGGACCTTCAATGCAAAAAACATGGATTTTTCAAATAATACTTTTCAAGGACCTTCAAAGCAAAACACGTGGATTTTTTAACGAATATTTTCAAGGACATTTAATGCCAAAAACGTGGAAATTATTAAAGGTATCTTTGGACTAAATCTGTTTCAGAACATTTGGAGTCGATCTTATGTCAGTCCGTCTGTCTGCCTGACTGGCTGGCTGTACAAATTTGGTACATCCTAATCAAGCTTAGATCGAGTTCAGAGATGGACAACGTTGGGCCACTCCTTCTGGTACCTCCCCCACAAAAGACCGAACTGTTCAAAGAAAATTAATTACCTAATAGAGAGGTAATGATCATTCTATTTTATGCAAATTTTGTAATAACCAATATTTTTGTAAGTGCTAATGTCAGGTGCAAAATATCGGACCACACCATCATGTACATTCCCTACAAAGGGCCAAAATTTAGAATTGTCATAAAACTTGTAAAACACGAAATGAGCATCCTATTCCTTTCAAACTCGGCACATCTAAATATTTCTATCAACACAAGATCAGTAGTGAAAATGGCAAATATCGCCGCACTCTTTTTCGTAGCAACCCCACAAAGGTTCACATTTTTAAAGAACCAAACTATCATATAATACGAAATATGCATTCAATTCATTCTAAGCTTCACACATTCCAATATTTTCACTAACACAAGATCTGGTGTGTCCTTTTGTTACCTTCCCCACAAAGGGTTAACATTTTGGATAATTATATCTCTCATAACATGCGAAGAAAATCAGCAATTTTTATCAAACTTGGTTTATCTAAATATTTCTCTCAACCAAATATCTCATGTGAATATGGAATTTGTGGTCACAGAACTTCTGGTGCCTCTCTTACAATTGGTCTGAATTTTGAATAATTACAACCCCTGGTGAAACAAGTCAGCCATTTTTATCAAACTTCGTGTATGTCAATATTTCTGCTAATTATAGACCTAAAAGCTATTTTGGTCCACACCAATTTTTGACTAACAAATAAATAAGTGTTAGTGCCTGCCCAGCATGCACATCACATTTTTGTTAAAATCTACTCACAAATACCTAAATGTGTCCTTAAAATATATATCAAAACTAACCTTAAAGTCTTACTTTCAGGAACATAAAAACGTTGGCACAATCCCGAACCATTTCGTACGCCTTTTGAAGTGTCTATTTTGATATCTTATTTATTTTCGGATCGGATGTGCTACTAAGACGGATCTCTGAAGAATACCACAAATAATATTTGATAACTCAGACATTTAGTTTTCAAATAGCATGCAAAAATGTATATACTTTAAGAAACAAGATAGTTTTTCACAAGGCAAAAAATTTTGTAGGTGGTTATTTTTTGCTCAAAGTAAATTCATCTTCAAACGGCCACTTCGAAGAATTCCCTTTTATACAATGCAAAGGTTTAAAAAACATAGCATGTCACCGTCTTTTTAGGGCATATTTGCAATTAAATGTCATAAAATACCTTATTTTTAAATGTGGCCTTTTTAACCAACCAATATTTTCACCTTTTCACCACATGTATATTTTCCTAAGAACTAATGCACTAAATGTCCTAGAAAATGGAAACCAATGCAGTTTTTTAGAACAAGAATAACTCTTTTTTTATTGCTAACCCCTTAATTCCCTGTTAAAGGTTAGACTAGAATCGCGAGCGGCTACTAATTTTTTTTGTCTCTTTTTTTCATGTGAGAGAGTGGGAGTGACAGGAATGCTGAAAGTCATAAAGCCATTTTTTGGGTGATAGTCATAAAATATGCTGGGCGGTAGGACTTTCCGTTTAAATATAAGCCAATATTGAAGTCAATAAAAACGACGAAAAAACAGTGAGTTTTGCGAACCTCTTTTTAAACCATTCGAAGGTCAGAATAACAACAAATGGAGTAAATATTTACAAGTGATGTGCTACTCTCTTGCCTGCTTTTCTAAAAAGAGAGAGAGACCATAAAATAAATAGCAGGAAGGTAAGGAAATCGACTAAAGTTAATTATAAAAAATAACTAAAATAATAAGACCAAAATTGTGTCTGGGTTTGACTTAATGGCCAAGGTGTTTATTGACCTAATTATAACTCGAAATTAAGTCAAGGTCATAGTAGGGCCATAATTGCGGATTGACTTATGGTATTTGACTACTTGTTTATTGTTAAGGTTTTGTGGCTTATTCGTAAAAAAATCGAAAAATCGAATCGAATCGAAGTATTAACTGTAGAAATTGCAACAAATAATATCTAAATATTTTTATCCCTATTTTCGATTTTTGTGGCTTTTGAGAATTTTAGTTGCTCTTATGGACTTAAAGATCCTTATATTCCATCTATTAAGGCTATACATTTCTAACTTTTTTCTTCCTGTTTGAAAATTATATTAGAAAAGTTGTTAAATGCTCGAAATTCTTCCTTATGACCAAGGCATTTGTTGACCCAATTATAGATCGGAACTAGGTCAAGGTTACTTCATACCAGAATTTTCAATTTTGTGTGTTCAGTTTGTGGTTTTCTTGAATTAACACTAAATCTTACTTCAATTCGATTTGAAATATTTATGTAATCAACGCGCAAAAGAAATGGCTAAAGCTAGAATTTTGAATTTTGCACGAGGGCCAGTCTGGTACTGGGCCCCCGATAAGGCTGGGTTATTGAAAATTCGTATTAATAGGGTACGAAAATTACTAAAATGTACTTAAAATGTAATTCTTTGTATTGGACACACGGTATGAGCCAGAATTCTCTAATTTAGAAAAAGTGTTACTGATGGGGTGTAGAAGTTTTTGAAAATTCGAACTTTAAAGTTAGAGAAAGATGAAAATGTTTATAAGTGCGGTTGTAAGATTTAGAAGACTTTCCAAAAGAATTTTAGTTTTATATAATTCTTTGGTTCCTCTTCTATTGAGCTTACGATCTCGTCACTTGAGTAAAAAAAATGTTTTTTGTCATAGAAGTTATTTTTAAAATAACTTCTGGGGAGAATATCCCAGACAAAAACAAGGGAACTGATGAGGATTGGTGGCTCTTTCCGAAACCTAGGTATTCCCTGCCTTACCCCCTGGTAAACATTACCATCGTTCTCCACTAATAAACAAACGTTGTTTTTATAAAAACAACAATAAAGGGATAAGCCTGACCATTTTGCAACAACAGTTACGAAAAATTCTAAAATAGTACTATACTTCTAAAATGCTACCATTTGATATTTTGGGAACGGAAAGAGGCTGTAACTTAAAATTTGGTGCGATGTTGCAAAGTAAGATTGATATACGAAGGTGGTTTGGGAAATGTGACTCAAACGAACTAAAAGTGTGCGGACTATACTAAATGGTACTAAGTTTGGTTAAGGGCAAATAGATGAATCTGGAATTTTGAATTTTTTTATTGTGGTATCTGTTGTTGGGAGATTTGCAATAAAGATGGCTTTCGAAATGTTTACTACAAGTGCACGAAAAATACTAAATAGATAATGCTTGAAATCTGAAATTTCGTATTTTGGTCGCTATTTATGTGTAGCCTGGTCATATGGAGTTGATTTCGGAAGATTGTACTATAATTGTACGAAGAGCACTAAGTTGTGCTATATTTGGTATTGAGTGAAGAGATGCAGATAAAATTCTGAAATTTTAGCAAAGGTTTGGTATACGTCCTATTGTTGTATGATAAGTACTAAGTGGAAATAAATATGGTATTGGGTGGAATGGTCAAATTAAATATTGAGGTCTCTTTAGGTATCGGGAATTAATATATTGAGGTGGTTTTGGAAATGTGTGCTATAATTTTAAGAATTATACAAATTGGTACTAAATTTGGTATTGGGTGAAGGGATAGAGCAAGAATCCCGAAATTTGATATCGAGTTCTCTGTTGATATCTGGGATTGAGATATGGAGGTGATTTTGGAAATGTGTGCTATAATTGTAAGAATAGTATAATAAGTGGTACTAAATTTGGTATTAGGCGATGGAACAGAGCCGGAATCCTGAAATTTGATATAGATGTCACTGTTAAAGTCTGTGATTAAGATACCGAGGTGGTTTTGTATTAAGTGGTACTGAATTTTGTATTAAGTGAGGGGATAGAGCTAGAACCCCGAAATTTCATATTGAGGTTTCTGTTGGTATCTGGGATTGATGTATGGGGGTAGTTTTACATATATGTACTATAGTTTTACGAAAAGTACAAAATAATATTAAATTTAGTAATATGAATATGGTTGGAATCCTGAAATTTTATATAGATAACACTGTTGGTGTCTGTGATTGAGAGAAGGAGCTGATTTATATATGCGTACTATAATTGTACTAAAGTTTGTCCTGGGGAAATTAAAGAGCGGGGAATTTGATATCGTTGTCACTCTTCGTGTTTAAACTTGGGAGAAGAAGCCTGGTTTTGTGAATGCTTATTACAAATGTACTTCATTTGGCAATGGCTGAAATTACAGAGGTGATTTGTTGCAATTTGATATTAAAGAGGTTGAGGAATGGAGATTGTTTTGAAAATGCCTACTATAATTGTTCGAAAAGTGCCAAATGCTACAAAATTTGATTTGGGTGTAGGGATAGAGCTGGAATTCTGAAATTTGTTATGGAGGTCACAGTCTGCATATAGTTTTGAGAAAAGAAGGTGGATTTGGGAAGATTTTTGGAAAGTGCTAAGTGGTATTAAATTTGCCATTGAGTGAATGTATACAGCTTGAATATTAATATTTGATATTGAGGTCAGGATCTAGGATTTTTCCAATTTTTTATTATAAAAGGAAGTTGAAGCTGTTTTGACCAGAAAAAATGGAGATTGCGCAGGGTATCCTTTTCCGTAAACTTCGAAACAAAAGACTTTAAAGACTTTTTGTTTCAAAAATTAATAATTTTTGATTATCTTTTCGATAAGGGAATAACAGGTTATTACGATGCATGAAGTTAGAAATTTTGTCCAAGAAATAATGAAAATGTACAATTTCATTTTGAGTATAAAAATTAACAGGAACGAATTCAAAATTTTATGGTGGACTTTATATTGATTTTTCGCCGACAAAGTAGTGGGCACTTGCTAGTAATAATGTATAATACATTTACTCAATGCGTATCAATCAGGTCCGATTGCCATTCCCCTTCGATATGCAACTTTTGTATATCTTAGATGAAGAAATTAATTTTTTAATTAATTCGTCCATAAATATAGATTTGAAAAGTTTACGTTACTAGTCAAAATTTCCAATTCCAAGAATATGTATATTTCGAAAATTTCATAGAAAAATGAAAAGAGTTAAAAAGACCATGACAGCGTACTGTTTTTTTTTTTTTGACAATAATAAAAAAATATTTGTCAAGGATATTCACATTAACAATATTGTCAAGGATATAAAAATTACCACAAGGCCAGGTATTGGTTAAAACATGACATATGCACTAAATGTCCTAGAAAATGAAAACAAATGCAGTTTTTTAGAACACGGAATTTTTTTATTGCTAACCCTTTGACACACTAAGCCGTTGCAAAATACAAAACCTTTTTTTACCTGATTTTCCTTTTGGTCATGGAGGGCTCATAAAATCAAAAGGACACACTAGATGTCAGATTTCTGAAAACACATTTCCATGGAAATATAAGTCAAAACTAAAGTTAATTATAAAAAAGAATTAGAACAATAAGGTCAGTATTGTCTTGGATGGTAGAGGTTGACTTTATGGCCAATGTGTTTATTGACCTAATTTTGCCTCGAAATTAAGTCAAGGTTATAGCTCGGCCAGAATTGTGGTTTGACTTTTGTGGCAATGTTTTTTATTCAGGTCTTTCTTAAAATATCAAAATATTGATAATTAAATATTTATTTATTTTTTTTTTAATAAAAAAAAATATCCACGATATAATGAACAAAAATGCCAACGCTGTTTTGAAAATTATAAAAAATAATTTTTTTTAATACAAGATGAAAAGAGATGGATACGAAATTCGTATCTATAGTAAACTGCTACTGATCTATTAGTTCTTATTTATATTTGTGTCGGTCATGGTATGATCATTATTGATCATTTTAAGGCAAATTATGAATAGCATAGTAATCGGCACAAAACGGTGGAGAGAAAATATGCCCTAAGAACCGTTAGCCATTGTATTTTACTAACTTAAAAGAATTGGATTCTCTCCAAAGTTATTTTTATAGGATTTCAAGCCATTAATATCCTCCGATTAATTGTAATAATCTTTCAACAAAAAGTGAACTATTCATATCATATTCGACTTCTAATTGCACTCTAGAGAAAGACGCTGACATATTGGTTTTCCAAAATTAATTTTTATTTTATTATAGCCCATTTTGCAGGTACTTTTTATACACAACCTTCGTTTTTTTCATGTCACCTTTGAAAAAAAAAAAACAAAAATTAAAATAAAATGCCCTTGAAGTTTTAATGTCAAGATCTGTCCGCTTAAAAGAGGCTGGGTACATGAACTGAATGTCCTAAAAAGACAAAGAAATTCAGTTTTTTAGAACAAAACTAACTCTTTTTTACAACTCCTCATCTTGTTTCAAGGTTCATTGCTGCAGAAAAATTCCAAAAAATGTCTTAATCCTTTTTTGCGAGTTTTCTTAGAAGAAGGGTTATAAACCATCTGAAAAGGCAGTTGTCTTTAGCTCTTTTTTTTCTAAGTTCCCGTAAAGTCAAATTTGAAGGTATTTTTAAATTTTCTAGAATAATAAGGGCACGATTCTTTTTTTTTCAGGAGGTTTGACTTTATGGCCAAAACATTTATTGAACTAATTTTGTCAAAAAATTAAGTCAAGGTTATTCGTGGTTTGCCTTCTACAAATAAAGGTTTCAGATTCCTAAAAAAACAAGAAAAGGTTTTAATATACGTGCCACCATTAGCTGTGACTTTAATTGCATTACGTCAATGAACAATGTCATTTAATATAATAATATAATTTTATTTGCGGTCTATAGGTATAATGAAAGTTTAAAAAATCTGAGAGTATATCGCTGGAATTTCAAATCTCAAAAATTCAGTTTAAAGAAATAGACATTTTAGATTATTGATTGATTTCTGATATAAGTTGTATTATTTTTTAGTCTTTTCTGTCGGAGACATTCTGAAGCATAACCGAGTAAGTTTTTTTACTTTATTGTTTAAATGATCAACCCTTATTGTCTGAGGAAAATAAGTAGTATTGATTTTCTAATATCTTTAGGTGGATTTTTTTATAGAAATAAAAAAGCGTTTATATATCCTGCTCTTCATATGAAACCTAAAAATATTTTTTAAATAGTATTCTATTCTATGGCGTTTATGAACAGATAAGATGTTAGCAATTTTTGAAATTAGTATTTTTTGCTTAACCTTAAATTGTAAAAAAAATTAAAATTCCATATATCTCATATAAAACAAATGTGGTGACTCAGGGGCGAACAGTGACTCACTGATTCTCGAACACTACGTTAGTGCCCGATTTTCTTCAAACTTCGCATATCATATGAAGAAGTGATATGTAATTTCACTCCTTCTGATACATCTTCCATAAAGGGCCGGAATTTTTAATAATTTGGCTATTTATAAATCGCACATTGTAATATTTCTACTAACAATAGATGCAGTGCAAAGATGTGAAATTTAAGGTCCAATCTTGATGATACCTCCTCTAGTATCTTTATGACATCTCTTCTAGTATGCATAAATAAATTGTCTAAATTGATGTTTTTTTGGTATTAAATTACGAGGTGCCAAATATTGACCATAACGGATGCTCTTCATTAGTTAACGGATTTGGCCCAAATTTGGCAAGCGTAGCTTCTAAGGAACACACAACTTTTCATGACATATTTTCATATCTTCTGCTTTAGGCTGGGCTTGTAAAAACTGTTTTCGACCCTGGGTCGCTTTAGACAAAATCCGTTTAAGGACATTTGACATGCCCGCCTGTCGGTATAAATTTGATAAATATTTTTAATTCAACTTAAACGAAAGTTTAATTTTACAGAAAAAAATGAAAAGCTCAAATGAAGCAATAGCAGCACCCGCTATACTTTGAACTTGGCACTTCGTAGGATCGAAAATGGACAATATGGGTTCAACAATCCCTGCGTCTTCCATATAAAGGGCCCCTCAACCCTCAACGATATGGCTACGGAGGGTATATATCATTTGATATGGCCAAAACGTGTCTCATCGAAATAACGGTTTTAGATGCTAGGTACCTTTGTATCAAATCCGTTTCAGGACATTTGGATTCGATCTAGGGATGTCCGTTTGGCTGGTACACGCGATAACGCTCGAAGGGTGTGCTTGTAATATTATTGTCAAACTTAGATCGAGTTCGGAGATGGGTAAAATAGGTCCACTTCTTCTGGTATTTTATCTCTTATAATTTACGAAATAAGCACTCGATTCTATTCAAATTTCACACATCCCAATATTTTTACTTACACAGGATTTGGTGTGACGATTATAAATATCGGTCCACCTCTTCTGGTATCTTCTCCTCAAAGGCACACATTCCACAATGCTTATATCTCTTAAAATTTGCGAAACAAGTCAGCGATTCTTTTTGAGAAAACTTGGTATCCCTAATTCTGATTTGAATATAGAATTCATCGGCTCACTCCTTCTGTTACCTCCCCCACAAAAGGTTCATATTTTGACTTATTATCCGCATAAATTTGGAAATTAATGTTCAGATGTTCATCCCAATATTTTTCAGTATAAAATGAAGTGGAATAGTTCGGTCCACAATCTCTGATACCTCACACACATTTCCTAATTTTCCAAAAATTAATACATGTCTTATCTTAAAATAAATGAGGTAGTCGATATAGGCCAAATCTGGCACATTTATACCAGACTTAGTTCAGAAACGAATATCAAATATTTTGACTTCTGTTGTGATTATTAAAATTGTTTAACCTCTATGGTCAATATTGATCATTATTATAAAAAAATATAAACATTGCGAGACATGTGATAATTTTTAAAAAAGGTTACATGCATAGTAATAGCAGATATAGCCGAAATATTCGATTTTCATACTTCATTTAATACAGATAAAAAATATTGTTATAGACAAAGTTTTAAGAAAATCGAACGTTTATATCCAATTTTATACGAAGCCCTAAATTCCATATTCATCTCAGGTTTCTGGCTGAGCGCTGTTGGTGCTGGTGCTGTTTTCTTCTGTAAACTTCCTTTTAGCCGTATCAAATAATATATACCCTCTCTAGCCATATGAGAGGATATAAAAAACGGTATACATCTATCGGCAAAACCGACAGATACATTTCAACTTGTTTTCCAACCGTTCAATAACTTTGCTATTGTCCGCCCACTTCATAAATTTATAACAAGATAGGCTTTTTATTATTATGCTATATAAACCCTTAATATTGTAATTTCGACTAATTCAGAGATTTTATGCTGATATTATATTTTGTGAATTTTCAGGGGCCGTCCTACCCTGCCAAATTTAAATTTTACAAACATATTATTGGCATGATGTAAACTCGATAGTCTCCAATATATGAAGTAAGTAAATCCAAAGACTATTATTCTTTTGTTAAACGTATGTTTTTCCAAATTGGTTTTTTTCAAGTAGTATATACCTTGTTCCCGGAAACATAGTGAAAATTTTATACAAAATGTAATATCCTAAATTACTGCATGTGACTTTTTGGCCAAAGTCAAAAGTCATTGTCATTTGTAAAAATGAAAAATCAGTTATTTTCTTAGAAATATTTTTTTAGAACAATTGGATCGTTTTTTAACCCTATTAACAGAGTTTACCCTAATTAAGCGAAACTACGGGCAAAAAAACTCATAAAACATGGTGGTAGCAGAATTACCTGTATACAAAGGACAATGGACAATTTCTTGGCTACAATTAAACAAACTGAAACATTTTTTAACTCTTTCGCGACTTTAAAATTATTCCTAGAACAAGGATATGTCTCCTTTTTTAGTTGAACTAAAAATCCAGAAACTCTAAATATTCAAAAAAAGATTTCACATTTTTTACAATGCGTTACAAATGTTTCAGCCGAATTCCAACAATGAAGAATAGGAATATCTTTAAAAAAAATACAAAAAAAACTCATCTCTAAGGCCATCATAAAGGCAATTGTCCCGACAGTGGCCACGAATGTCGATCGTCGTTTTCCAAGGAATAAGCAATACTTTGACACAGTCCACCGAATAATCCTTTTCTACCCCTTTTTTCTTGATCTATTTTTTATGAAGCCGTTTAGGTAAAAAAACTCATTGTCCTTTGCACACTCACACACAAACACACAACTCTAATTTGCCACATCATCTGTTTCCAGGATATAACCCGTTAACACAGTTTTCACTTCGTCTTCACTTAGTTTCATTTAAAAAACAATTGCAAATTGTATTTGTAGGTCACCCAAAAGGGCCATAAAAATCGAGCCCACACGAATAGCAGCAGAATGAAGGGGTTAAAAAACCGGAGATGACTTTCATGTTTTACCAAAACTACCAAAATCATAAAACAATAAAATTGTAAAAAAAAAACACAAACGTACAACAAAACTGTTAAAGGGGTGCGAGCCAGACCTTGAATGGGTTAAATGATGGCTAACGTCGCTTTATGACCGTCTCGGCAGACACGGGATATGATCTGCAAAATTAAAGAACAATTATAGATTTGTAAAACAGAATCTGTTTGCTTTCGTTTTGTTGTTTTAAAAACCAATCGCTTGTCCATATTTTTAAGAATTTTGAATTTTTAACTCTTTTTTTAGAATATGTTTCCAAGAACTTGCCAATACTTACAATTTAACATATGTATGCTACGGAAATTTTACTGAGTTGGTCTTCTAACGAAAAATGCGAAAACTGATAATTTTAAGGAAAAAACTCATTTTGACTTTAAAGGGTTGACTTTGAAACCAAAGATTTTTATTGAACTAATTTCGTTTGGAAATTAAGTCAAGGCCAAACAATAATTTTGGTTTAACTTTTTTGGCCAGAAAAATACTTCTGTGCGACTGATGTATACCCTCAGCCACTGATCGTTTATTTGATTATACATTTTGACTTACGTTATGATTATTTAAACTGTTGACCCTTTATGGGGAGTGTTCCATAGTAGGGGGCCAATATTGTCCATTTCGTATCGGACCTAAATAAATATGATGTAAATATTGCGACGTGCCAGGTTTGGGCTTTATTGCTTATTACCTTCACATTACATGAGATTTGTGATAATTTTTAAACCAGTAAAAAAAGTCCTAAAGTCGAGTGGGGCCGACTTTATGATATGACGAAGTTATATATGGGAGCTATATCCAAATCTGAACCGATCTCGATAAAATTAAGCAAAGGTGTTTCTGAGCTGCATTTGATATATTTCCCCAAATATTGTTGTTACAGAGTGCATATTACGGTTACGGAGGACAAAAATAACAAATCGGATGAACAATATATATGGGAGCTATAGCTATATCTGAACCGATATCGATCAAATTTGGCATACTTAAGGCTTAATTTGGTTGTGTATGCAAAATTTCATTCTATTCGGGGTGATATTACACGTTTGGTGCTCAATAAAAGGCCAATCGGACGAAGATATATATGGGAGCTGTATCTAAATTTTTACCGATTATCTCCAATTTAAATAGGGTTCGTCCTTGGGCCAAACAAATGTTGTTTGCAAAATTTCATCTCAATCGCATAATAAATGCGACCTGTATTTTGTTCACAAGAATACATGGACAGACGGACGGACGGACTGACATGCATAAATCAACTCAGAAAGTGATTCTATGGAAATTCTCAAAAGTGACTATGTGTCTATCTAGCTTCCTTCTCCATGTTGCAAACAAATGCACAAAGACATAATACCCTTACCACTCTGTGGTGTAGGGTATAAAAATGTCAGATATAGTCGACCGAAGTATTCCATTTCCATGGCGATGATTCATCTAATACAGATAAAAATATTGGTATGGGCAAAATTTGCAAAAAATTGAACATTTTTGTCCAATTTTATGCTAAATTATAAGTTCTATATTAATCTCTGGTTTCTGATTGAGAGAAATATGTACATATAGCAAGTTGTAAGGAAGCGCTGACTTTGTTATGCAAGTTATGATCATATACGAGTATTGAAAATTGTGACCCTTTGTGGATGAGGTACCAGATATACAGGGTGAAATGAAAAAACTGCAACCAACTTCAGACTGCTGTCATTTCTAAGTCACTCGTTCGACAGGTGTTGAAATGATTCCAATGACAGCTCATTATGTTGTTTACAAGCGTACAAAAGCATTTTGGTGAGAATTTTCCAGAAAAAAGTTATTCGTGATGGAATTCAAGCGATTCAAGTGATTTCTTTATATTTGGCTGGAAAACCACAAGTGGCTATCGTTAGAGCACTCCAGGATTGAAATGTGAATAAATCTTTTGTGTCTCGTACCATCGCTCGTTACCCTGATACTGGTAGCGTAGCCCGATGTCGAAGAAACGGTTCGAAAAGTAAAGAAGCGACTTGATCGAAATCCGTGAGCTGAACATAGTCCATTATGCAAATATTGAAAATTGAGTTCGGGGTAAAGCCATTGAAATTCCAAAAAGTGCAAGAACTTGCACCGCAACGGAAAGAAAATGGACTCAAAAGAGCTAAAAAGTAGCTTCGCTTGGCCGAAAGTGGTGAACTGCCGAATTTGGTTTTCTCCGCTCCGATGAGAAAACATTTGTTGTCCAGCCGTTTGTAAACAAAAGAATTATCGTGTTTACTTGCCAAAGAGGTCAGCTGAAAATGTGCACCTTCGGTTGGCCACCAGAACTCAAGCGCCGGCCATGGTTGCTATCCGCTCCTATTAATCGCCCGTGGCATCAGAATAAATGCCGAATATTATCGCGAAAATATTCTGGAGGGTGTATTAAAGCCTTGGGCACGTAAACATTTTGGCCGCAGACCTTGGACATTCCAAAAGGACTCAGCACCATCGCACTCAGCACGCGCCACCTAAGAATGCTTACAAAATGAGGTTCCTCGCTTCATTTCCAGCGTACAATGGCCACCAAAATCTCCGGATACCAATCCGCTTCGCCGGGAATGGGCCAAAATACCGGTGAGCAACATTCGGGCAGCGTGTGACGGTTTCATTGGCCGTTTGAAGGCCATAATTCGTGCCAAAGATGACCAATTTGAACAAATCTAAACTTATTCTTAAATTTGATGCTATTTCCGACATTTTTTGCTTTCATTCAATAAATTAAAAAATTGTAAAAATTATGGTGTTTGACTTCGTGGCAGTTTTTTTTATCTCACCCTGTATATATATGATATTTTGAATAGAAAACATTGATAGCTTTGACCCAATAATCCCAATACTTCATTATATTTATAACTATATATATTATATTCAAAAATGTATTATAACCTATATAGTCCACTAATAACCAACATATAATTCGAGGGTTCCTGAAAATGATCCCAACTTTCTCCCTCATATCAACTGGACGTAGCCCTCGGATACCGTTTAGTGGGATCGGCAAAAATTGATAAACACCGTTAATTCCATACCAATCCTCGTTATTTAAAATGGATTTCTGGATTAGGGATCATGCTGTAAAAAATTTAAGGTTTTGCGAGGAATTTACAAAAAAGAGAAGGTCAATGTTATTAAGTTTTAAATCGACCTAAACTTGGTTAAAAGCATTGAATTGTTTATTAAATTATAAACGGTGAAAAAAATCTCCGATGTCCCTTAAATTTGGCACATTCCAATTTTTATATTATATCTTGATTTACTGTGAAGGTGCTCTACTCCTTTGGCTACCTGTCTTAAACAGACAAAAATTTTCAAAAATAACTGTGTACAAAGTTCTCATCCATATGTAATCGTAATTATTGACATATATTTCCTTTAAGAAAATTTAATATATAGTAACATCCCCATTTATTTTTATACACAGAAGTCAAGTCGCGTATTAATCAACATTAAATTTTAAGTCAATTTCTGGTGGCATTTGTACAAAAACATTAAACCAAGTATTGGAATATTCAGCCTGTTAAAATTGAAAAATAATTTTTTAGCTACCATCAAGTACACCTTTTCCCCAAACTTAAAATTCTTTGAATCCATGCCATTGGGTTAAAACGAAAACCAAGCAGTCTTACAAAAAACTAAGTTTGTTGTTCATTTCATGGACATTTAGTTCAAACATATTTAAGGAATAATAAACCTTAATGCCTTCTACATAGTTTAGAAGGAACCTCAGTCCTTTACACTCAGGTACTGTTATTTTTTGTAAAAAAGGATTTTATTACTTTATGATCAGTTTAAAAAAATATTTTGGAATATTCCGGTCATTTCCTACAAGGGCGTGAACTAAATGTCCTAGTAAACGAAACGAAAGCAGTTTTTTAGGCTAACTCTTTACTTTCGACCCTTTGCCTACGTGTTTTATGACGGTCAATAATATTCATATTTTTTATAGCATTTTTCATTTTGTAGGTAGGTTCACGGTTTCCTAGAAATATACTGGGAACCTAGATTTTCCGCGGAAACTAAAGTCAACCTTGCAGTTAATTATAAAAAATAAGTAAAACAATAAGTGCAGATGTCTTTTTAAATATCAGGTTTGACTTTCTGGCCAACGAAAATTATTGAACCAATTTTGAAGAAAAATTAAGTCAAGGTCGGAAGTGCTTGGTTTTGTGGTTTGACTTGACATCCTTCCAAGATGTTTCTCATAACCAAAAGTCATACCAATTGTTTTTGTAATTAACAGGACTACTTATAGATAGGCCTTCCAGGTCTCCAATAGGCAATGGAAGACCTCCATGTCATTTATAGACCATAGAAGACCCTAAGGTCTTCTATACAGGGTGAGATAAAAAACTGCCACAAAGTCAAAGGCTATAATTTTTACATTTCTTTTTTAAATTTTATTGAATGAAAGCAAAAAAACCATAACCATGGCCCAAACCACCACCATGGCGCTCGAGTTCTGGTGGCCAACCGAAGGCGCACATTTTCAGCTGACCTCTTTGGCAAGTAAACACGATCATTTTGTTTGTTTACAAACTGTGGCTTAGAAATGACACCAGTCTGAAGGTGTTTGCAGTTTTTTCATCTCACCCTGTAGACCCCAACGTCTTCTATAGGACCTTAAGGTCTTCTATAGAACCACAAGGTCTTCTATAGGCAATAGAAGACCTGAAGCTCTTCTATAGCCAAGAGAAGACCTGAAGCTCTTCTATAGCCAAGAGAAGACCTAAAGCTCTTCTATAGCCAAGAGAAGACCTGAAGCTCTTCTATAGGCAATAGAAGACCTGAAGCTCTTCTATAGCCAAGAGAAGACCTGAAGCTCTTCTATAGCCAAGAGAAGACCTGAAGCTCTTCCATAGCCAAGAGAAGACCTCAAGCTCTTCCATAGCCAAGAGAAGACCTCAAGCTCTTCCTTAGCCAAGAGAAGACCTCCAGGTCTTCCATAGCCAAGAGAAGACCTCCAGGTCTTCCATAGCCAAGAGAAGACCTCCAGGTCTTCCATAGCCAAGAGAAGACCTCCAGGTCTTCCATAGCCAAGAGAAGACCTCCAGGTCTTCCATAGCCAAGAGAAGACCTCCAGGTCTTCTATAGCCAAGAGAAGACCTCAAGCTCTTCTATAGCCAAGAGAAGACCTCAAGCTCTTCTATAGCCAAGAGAAGACCTCAAGCTCTTCTATAGCCAAGAGAAGACCTCAAGCACTTCTATAGCCAAGAGAAGACCTCAAGCTCTTCTATAGCCAAGAGAAGACCTCAAGCACTTCTATAGCCAAGAGAAGACCTCAAGCTCTTCCATAGCCAAGAGAAGACCTCCAGCGCTTCCATAGCTAATAGAAGATCTCCAGCTCTTCCATAGCCAAGAGAAGTGCTCAAGCTCTTCTATAGCCAAGAGAAGACCTTAAGCTATTCTATAGCCAAGAGAAGACCTCAAGCTCTTCTATAGCCAAGAGAAGACCTCAAGCTCTTCTATAGCCAAGAGAAGACCTCAAGCTCTTCTATAGCCAAGAGAAGACCTCAAGCTCGTCTATAGCCAAGAGAAGACCTCAAGCTCTTCCATAGCCAATAAAAGACCTCAAGCTCTTCTGTCGACAATAGCATTGCCTACAATTCAGTACTCATATTTTTCCTCTTTATTAGAAATATCCTTAAAACACAATCGAATAAATTATATTTCTGCCAAAATGTGTTGTTGTCATGCAACGTTGTTTAAACAAACTTTAAGGTCAACCATAATGTACAGTGACCAAGTGTCCAAGCATTTATCCAAGTACCCACACATTTGGTCAATTAATGTGGCCAAATCATGAGGGCAACTGACTGCTGGCCTGAAGTATCGGTAGGCATTTGGGTTGTTATTGCTGCTTTAGATAAAGCCAGAAAATCTTCCTTAAGTCCCAAGTTTGTTTGTGGTAACAAAGTTCTTCATAGACAGGCATAGATGCATGTAATGCTCTCCGGTACCCTCCGGCTACGGCATAGTTTATTTTGCATTAAGGGCCAGTGATTCTTCTTTTTTTTTTTTTTGCCTCGGCTAGCCAAAGCAATTTCCAAAGGCATATCAATTGAGTTTTCAGTTTGAATGCACATCACAGCAGAATGCAGGATGTTAAGGAAGTTTCGACCGAAACCGATAAGCACACAGAAATGTGTGTGGCACCACAACAGACGAAGCCGACGAACCGACCATACAAACAAACAAACCGAAGCAAAAAGTTTTTCTTAATTTAAGGCTTTATTAGGATGTTGATGCACTTTGACTCCTGGTCTTGGGTGCACTCAATGTGTTCTTGTTTTCATGGCTGAGATTTTTTTTGGGAAACCTGGGGGGTTTGATACGGAAAGGATAAATTCCCAAGATTTCCTCGTGTTTACTAGAGGCAATAGTAGGAAACATTCACATTTGCATTCAGCAACATCCTGACAATATGCATTTTGCGGATGTGTTTTTGTGGCCAATTTTTGGCATTTTAGGCTTGGCCAAGTGAACAACAACAACTACAGCTGTTGCAAGCACACCACTAGGGTAAGAAAGTTGGTCAAATCTTGTGAAAATTTGTTTTGTTTTTTGGATTGCATCATTTGAATTGCATTCGTTTCGATCAGGTCTTCCGATGTGTTTTGCTGTTTTTTTTGCTTCCTGGTCCAAAGACCGCATACAAATTGTAAATGAATTGTTTCACTTTAACACACACACACGCTCACATGATTTGGTGTTAAACACTTAAAGCAACTTGTTTTCACAATGTTTTCATTTGTAAAAAAAATGTACTTTTGGTCTGTCTGAATGAGGGAAGCAGGTTGTGATTTATGTTGGAGAGAAGTTTTGGAAAATAACTTAAAACAGTGTTTGGAAAAAAATCGAAAATCGAAAGAGGTCTTCTATATGTGTTTGTAATACTTCGAAAAGCTTAGAGATTTTTTCAATAGAAAAACTCCGTCGGGTGTTTGTTTAAAGATGGAATACATTCCATAACTCTTTTATAGCTGGAAGTTTTTGTAGGGTTATTTCTTTTAAAAATAGAGGTCTTTACTCTATATAAGGTCTTCTAGAGTTCTCCTATAGATGGAAGACTTTTCGGGGTAAGACAATCATTTCCTTTTTTTTGCTATTGGAAAGCCTTCAGAGGTGTTCTATAAAATGAGGTTTTTGTAGACATCATTATAAGTGAAGGACCTTTCAGAGACCTTACAGGGTGAGATAAAAAAGTGCAACAAAGTCAAAAGCCATAATTTTAACATTTTTTTAACTTTATTGACTGAAAGCAAAATATGTCGGAAATAGCATCAAATTTTAGAATTAGTTTAGATTTGGTCGAATCGGTCACCTTTGGCACGAATTATGGCCTTCAAACGGCCAATGTTGCTCTGCGGCATTTTGGCCCATTCCCGGGGAAGCGCTTGCTTGAGGTGATCAACACTTTGTTATTTTTTAGTGCCAACCTTGCTTTTCAAAATACTCCAGATACAATAGTCCTACTGATTGGTATACGGAGATTTTGGTGGCCATTGTGCCCTGGAAATGAAGCGAGAACCTCATTTTGTTATCATTCTTGGGTGGCGCGTGCTGAGTGCGATGGTGCTGAGTCCTGTTGGAATGTCCAAGGTCTGTGGCCAAAATGTTTGCGTGCCCTCCAGAATATTTTCGCGATAATATTCGGCATTTATTCTATCGGTCGATTAATACGAGCGACCATCGGCTGTTATGGCGGCCCACACCATCACCATGGCCGGTGCTTGTGTTCTGGTGGCCAACCAGCAGTCAGACAGCGGTCTGAAGTTGGTTGTATATCAGTTACTTTCAGGTATTTCAATTACCTTCTAGGGCTCTATGAAAGATAGGAGGACCTATGGTAGATTTTTCAGAGGCTTTCTATACATAGGAATCCTTGGAGAGAACAGGAGACAAGGAGTAGACTTTTTAAAAATGTTTTTTGTAATAGAAAAATATCTAGAGTTCTTTATGAATAAAAGGCTGTATATAGATAAAATACGTTGTAGGGCCTTTGAAAGATAGAAGAGACCTATACGATATTTTACAACTCTCCTCTAGTAAAAATTCTGCGATTTTTTTTTAATTTTTTCCAGAGGTAGGTAATCCACATTATGGCCCTTCCAAAATGCTTTCCCAAAAAAAAGATTTTTTTAAATATTAAGCTCTTTTAGATAGCCGGCCTTCTTCCCAGCTTATGGGTCTTATCCTCTAGGTATGTCCAACGCCGCATACACAAAGTAACGTTTGTGCCCGGGTTTCGGGCACCAGGGTGCGTCCCCTAGGAAAAAAATACTTCCCCGGAATCAGGGTACCAGTACCTACCTCTGGACAAAATCCAAAAAAATCCGAGAGTTTTTACTAAGCTAGAGTTAAGCCAAACTATGGTTTCCCTGATCTTCTAAATCTAGACGACCTTTTAAAGATCTTTAGATGAAACAGAAAAGCTAATATGAATAAAGAACTTTTCTCATGGTTTCTATAAATGAAAGACGTTCCAAGGGGCTTCTTTAAATGAAAGACCAACCACAGATATGGAAGACCTTCTTATTTTTTATAGAAAGGCGACCTTCTAGAGGCCTTCATTGGAAAGAAGTTTTTCCAGATGTCTTCTACTAACGGAAGATATTGTAGAGCTCTTCTGTAGACAGAAGACCATATCGAGGTATTCCACTTTCTAGCGATTTTATGTAGAAGGATGCTTTCTAGACAAAAGTCCTTCGTTTGGGCGTTTATATGTTCTGGATGTCGCCTATAGATAACAGATTTTCTCCGGGCTATCAAAAAATATATGGCTTTTTTGATGTCTTTTAGAGGTGATTTAACTGCATGAGGGCATTCTTAGATGTAGGTAAGAAGACGTCTTTGGACGACTTTTTCAATGCCTTTTAAAGTTAGAAGTCTTTCTTTTTAAATTATAATACATTGTTAGATATTCTACAGCAAGTAGATCTTCTCCGCGCCTTGAATAGGTATATCTTTCCATGTTTTCCATTGGTAAAAAATCTTCTTAAGATCTTTTATTCATAAAATTTTAAGAACTTTTTCAAAGTGGGTTCCTTTTAAGGTCTTCTTTGGATAGGTGATTTTTTATGAGTCTTCGTGCAAGGTAGATAATCGGATACTATGACATAGAGACGTCAGGTTGTTGACAATTGATGCTTGGGTTGTACATATATCGAATAAGTTATGGGGAATCGCACTCCGGTTACAGACGATTTGATGGTGATCAGAAACTCTGATGGATGTTCTTCGGATGTTGAGAAGTTGAAGATAATAGGGATTTTAGATGTTGGTTTTCGGATTGTAGACGATATCCGGATGTTGATGCCATTTGGGAACTTTGATGAGTGGACGTCGGATGTTTAACACTGAGGGTAATCAGGAATGTATCCCATCCCCACTAAATCTTAGGTTGGTGGAAATATGCTTTTAATTACCGTCATGGTTTTTATACCCTACACCACAAGGTGGTCAGGGTATTATGTCTTTGTGCATTTGTTTGAAACGAGATAGACCCATAGTTCCTTTTGATGATCTGCATAGAATCACTTTCTGAGTTGATCTGTCCATGTATTCTTGTGAACAAAATGCATTTATTATCCGATTGAAATGAAATTTTGCATACAACATTTGTTTGGCCCAAGGACGAACCCTATTGAAATTGGAGATAATCGGTAAAAATTTAGATATAGCTCCCATATATATCTTCGTCCGATTTGCCTTTTATTGTGCACCGAACGTGTAATATCAGCCCGAATAGTATGGAATTTTGCACATACAACCAGATTAGGCCTGAAAATAAGTATGCTAAATTTGATCGAAGTCGGTTCAGATATAGCTATAGCTCCCATATATATTGTTCATCCGATTTGTTATTTTTGTCCTCCGCAGCCGTAATATGCACTCTGTAACAACAATATTTGGGGAAATATATGAAATGCAGCTCAGAAATACCTTTGCTAAATTTTATCGAGATCGGTTCAGATTTGGACATAGCTCCCATATATAACTTCGTCCGATTTATCATTTATTGTGCACCAAACGTCTAATATATGTCCAAATGGGATGGAATTTGGCACATACGACCGAATTTAGTCTAGAAGGTAGTATGCCAAATTTGGTGAAGATCGGTTCAGATATAGTTATAGCTCCCATATATATTGTTCATCCGATTTATTGTATTTGTTACCCACAGCCGTAATATGCACTCCGTAACAACGATATTCAGGGAAATATATCAACTACAGCTCAGAAATATCTTTGCCAAATTTTATCGAGATCGGTTCCAATTTGAATAAAGCTCCCACATATATTTTTATCCGATTTCAAATTAATTTCGCACCTAATGGGCAATACAAGTCCGAATATAAAAGATACAAATGCTTCGGCATATTTAGTCTTTTGAACTTTAAATTATAATTATAATCATAGTGCGTATGATTGAATTCTCCCATAAAAACTTTTAATTGTTATGCGGAGCTCTACTAAATTAGGAAAAATGGTGTAGGGTATAATAAAGTCGGCCCGCCCGGCTTTAAGACTTTCTTTACTGTTTTTTTTTTTAATTATGATCTATTTAGGGGATGTACCAAAAGGAGTTGTTCGGCCTATTGATTCTTCATATCAGATCTAGTGTTGATAAAGATATTGAGATGTGCGAAATTTGAAGAAAATCGGACTCTTATTTCACATTTTATAAGAGTAAATAATTATTCAAAATTATGACCCTTTGTAGAGGAGGTACTTGATGGGGTGGGCCGATATTGTTCCTGATCTAGCACTGATGCAAATATAAAGAATTTTTTAAGTTGAAGCAAAATCAGATGCAAAATCTATGAAGTAATTTTATGGGGGAAGTACCAGAAGGAATGTGCTGATATTGCCCATCTCCGAAGTCGATCTAAGTTTGACAATATTATGAGGATGCACCAAGTTTGGAACAAATCGGATACTACCTTAGAAAGCTATTGTATACTCCAGCCAGTCAGACTGACGGATGGACACCCTAGATCGACTCCAAATGTCCTGAAACGGATTTGGTCCAAAGAGACCTAGGAGAACAAACTGACTTCTCATGTATACTTGGGTTGGTTGATTTTACTCGCATTGCCATTGATAATTCCTCAAAAGACAGAACGCCGTATTAAAGCTATTCTTTAGGTAAGGGGAAAACTTTCAAACGACTCCACTATGTTGATGGTAATCTGGATGACCTTCTGGAGGTGCTATCTAATACACCTGTCATGCGGCCTTCTAGAATAGTTTCTAGTTTCAATTTATAGATACGAGTCCTCTCACAGGTCCTTATGTGACGGAAGGCCTTCATAAGGTCTCCTACTGATAGAAGACAGGAAGCCGGTTACTTATAGTTATGAGATATTTCAAAGGACTTGTTCAGATATTGTTCTCTTTTATTAAACCCTATTGCAATACATTCCACAAATAAACTTCTCGATATCTTCTGTAAGCTTTCGATATAGTAATCATAAATTTTAGGCCGATATTCTAGGAATATAAAACATGACTTTCAATTAATCGCTTAATCTTATTTTCCATTAAAAAATTTTAAAGTCGAAATTTATTTGGCTTGTCGTAAAAATCGCTTTGATGAATTTTTATCTTGTAATCTCGGATTTTTGGTTGAATCATTATTTTTTAAGAGGTAAACTTTGGGATAAGAAGAGAAGATTGAAAATCGATTTCTTAGATTTCTTGAAGAAAATCAATGGACCTGGAGTTGAATTTTTATTTACCACAACTGTCTAAAATCGTCTTTTGCTTTCGACTACATATCCCTATTTAGTTCTATGTCCTGCAATCATAATTTTCCAATTTGTACCATTGTTTCAGAACATCTGTGCAGCTGGCACCTCTTTAATTTTGGTTTGAAGTAAACTACTAATATTAATGGCTAGTTCCAAACGAAAATATCATTTTTAAAGGTCAGCCTGCCAGGTTGGAAATTTGACAAATCTACACACACACACACCCTACTTACACCCATTTGCCCAACATTCAACTCTTTCAAATCAAGCCATTACCCCCCAAAAAAAAAATCCAAGGAACATTTGCACATAATTTACTGGTGAACATGTAAGTAACCCCTTCTGTAACCAATCAGTCTGTGTTGGCCAAGTTAACAAATACAATAGACAGCTAAAACAAACACATGCACTCTTGGGACCATAATATGAAGGCATTTGGAAAACTACTCCACACACAATGTGGCATACACACACGCAAACACACAACCATAAGTGGCCAAATTTTTTGGCTAACCATGTTCAAAGTTAAGTCCTATATCCTAAACGTCATGGTCTACACGCATGATGTAGTTGTGGATACGTATGTGTGTGTGTGTGTTTGGTTGGATGTTTGCGTGCCCATTTGTTGGCCATAAGTGACGGATCCTTGTCTGGTTGTGTGTGTGTGTGAGTGCGTGTGTGTTGCCGGAAATGTAGGAAATTTGTACAATTTTGTAAGTTCTAGTTGGAGAACATGATTAAGGAACAAATGTTGGTTGGTCATGCCATGTTGACGTGTTGCTTGCCATGTCCCCTCTTTCTCTCTTTCTATATTCTCTTCAAACTGAAAGTGTTTTTATCAGAAAAGGCCCATAATTTATGTTTAGTGATTTTTACGAGTGGATAATACGGACATTGGAGCACTTCTTTTCGGGAGATTTCCTCGAGGATTTTCCTCATTTCGTTTTGGGGAGTAAATTTGTTAACACTTAAGTTAAGTTCGAGTGATTTGTAAGGGGAGAAAGCATTTGGGGAATTCTGGGCGAAACAATGATGTTTTCGAAATTGATAACAAAAAACAATTAAGTTGAAACAGTGTTAGAAGAATGCCTTTGGGAATTGTTTTGGCAGATTTTTTTTAATATTTTGAAATAAGTGGGCAAACTTTGATAGAATCATTCCACCATACTAATGCCATAGAAGATATTATCACCAGAAGAATTTTTATATGCGGCTTTTATAAACAGTGCAAAAATTAGAAATAATGCTCCATTCCTTCATAATAATTTAAAAACGTGATTTGGTAAAGAGTGATTTTCAAGGAACACTTTTTAAATGCCCTGGCCAAAGGATATCCTAAAATGAATGTCCTTAACTGTAGTGGTAAGTATTTGTCCCCTGATTCCGGGAAAGTATTTTCCGGATACCCGGAAGTCCAGGTCCAGGATTCGGATCTACAAAACCGATATGGATATTATACACATAATTTTGAAGCTAATGAAAATATCTATCCAACAAGTGGTCACAGGATAATATGGGAAGTTATTATAAAAATATAGATTTTTTGGATCCGTATTTAAAAAAAAAACCAGTAAAGAAAGTCCTAAAGTCGGGCGGGGCCGATTTTATGATACCCTACACCACTAATTTAGTTGAGCTCCACTTAATAATTAAAAGTTTTTATAGGAGAATTCAATCATACTCTCTCTGATTATAATTATAATTTAAAATTTAAAGGACTAAATATGCCAAAGCATTTGTATCTTTTAAATTCGGACTTGTATTGCCCATTTGAGGCAAAATTAATTTGAAATCAGATGAAGATATATATGGGAACTATATCCAAATCTGAACCGATCTCGATAAAATTTGGCAAAGATATTTTTGAGCTGTATTTGATATATTTCCCTGAATATCGTTGTTACGGAGTGCATATTACGGCTGTAGGTAACAAATACAACAAATCGGATGAACAATATATATGGGAGCTATAGCTATATCTGAACCGATCTTCACCAAATTTGGCATACTACCTTCTAGACTAAATTCGGTCGTATGTGCCAAATTCCATCCCATTTGGGCAAATATTAGACGTTTGGTGCACAATAAAAGGTAAATCGGACGAAGTTATATATGGGAGCTATATCCAAATCTGAACCGATCTCGATAAAATTTAGCAAGGTATTTCTGAGCTGCATTTGATATGTTTCCCCAAATATTGCTGTTACAGAGTGCATATTACGGCTGCGGAGGACAAAAATAACAAATCGGATGAACAATATATATGGGAGCTATAGCTATATCTGAACCGATTTCGATCAAATTTGGCATACGTATTTTCAGGCCTAATTTGGTTGTATGTGCAAAATTTCATACTATTCGGGCTGATATTACACGTTTGGTGCACAATAAAAGGCAAATCGGACGAAGATATATATGGGAGCTATATCTAAATTTTGACCGATTATCTCCAATTTCAATAGGGTTCGTTCTTGGGCCAAACAAATGTTGTTTGCAAAGTTTCATATCAATCGGATAATAAATGCGACCTGCATTTTGTTCACGAGAATACATGAACAGACGGACGGACAGACGGACAGACGGACTGACATGCATAAATCAACTCAGAAAGTGATTCTATGCAGATCATCAAAAGGAACTATGGGTCTATCTCGTTTCCATTTGCCTGTTACAAACAAATGCACAAAGACATAATACCCTGACCACCTTGTGGTGTAGGGTATAAAAATCCTCAAAAGATAGACATGGCCACATTTTGGGAATCCATGGAATATATATATAAACGGGTTGTCCGGGTTCAAAGACCCATATCTCTGGCTCCAGGAAAGATAAAAGTACATATTGTAGCGTTTTGGAAGGATTGGAGTGCCACCTATAATTTGGCATATTTTATAAGGATTCCCATTATGGACTCTTTTTCTCATTTTTCGGTGTTTTATAAAAAATCGGGTCCAAAAATGATAGTTCATATATAACTACCGAATCGTTTTAAATAATGGGACCCCTTGTTTGTTAGTCCAATTTATGCATGTTTCTTCCAACATTTTGGCCGGTATCTCACGAATAATTCTTCTCTCAATGCGTCAATTGAAATGAGCTCTTCAGTAAGAAGAACAACCTTAAGGAGACAATTGGCACGGCTGGTCCCGAAAATGAAAGAAAAAAATCCATTGTAACGCGTGCTGTGGCATGCATTCAAGCTCTTGAATTTTGAACAAAAAAGTTGGATTTTTATCTCACGGTAGCACTCCCAGTTCACATTACTATTCGCAGCATCTTTGAAGAATATCGGTCCAATGATGCCACCAGTTCATAAACCACCTTCTGACCCAACTGTAATTTTCTCTGATCTTCACACCAAAAGGGACACATCTGCTTATTTATGTACCCATTAACCAAAAATGAGTTTTGCTGCTGTCTGGCCATAAAACCTAAGAATTTAATGGTTAAATGATGTTTGATTGTTTTGAACACCGTTCCCGTACCCGGGAAATTGGTGAAAAAACATACACAAGTATGACGTTCTCTTTAACAATTTTCGGCCAAGTAAAATAGTAACAGAATAATTTTCAGTTACTGCGGGTTGATATGTTGATTACCACTAAAATTTTTGTCAGTTTTTTGGGGAATTCTTGTTTTACAATGAAAACTGCACGGCGGGACACAAGATACATAAATATTAGTATTTCAGCGACATCTAGAAATCACTGCTTGCACTGTTGTCTGGTAATCCATATTTTACCTGAAAAGTACTGTACAGTATTTTGTACAATAGAGTATCGACCTCTTTTTATTCGAATCTTACCTTTCTAGGGCGAATAGATGTCGCTCGCTATACCACGTAGAGCAAATTTACAAAATTTACTTTCCAGCATGTGCAAATCTTTACTATATTTCCCATCTTTAATTGTTGTAATCCCGCTATCTTTCGAACGAATTGATATAGAAGTCTAAAATTTTGCACACATGTGTATTTTGTCAGTAGTCAGATTATGCTCGTAAATAGGACATGTTCCTCATGTTCGTATAGCCCCCATATAACGATACCTCCCAATATTCGGTATTTTGATGATTTTAGCGAAATTGTTTACCGGGATCGTTTCAAATTTCGTATTTGAAGATTTTAATGGGTACTTTAGCCTATGACAAAAATTGCATTTTTAGGTCCATGCCTTCGTATAGGTTCCAATGTAACGGTACCTCCTAATATTCGCTATTGCTATGCTCTTAGAGATTTTATATATTGTTTGAAATTTTGAGTTTGATTTGTAAACTAACTATGACAGAGAATTACCTATGCATGTCCACGTCTTCTTATAGTCCCCATACAAGGGTTTTTTATTTAGGCGCTGATTTTCCACGGATTTGTGTTTTGTTGAAATTTTACAAGTTCTATCCCAGTTCAGCTCGGTGGAACTTAGCTGCTTTTTTACTTGTTATCAACATTTCTTCCAAGGTTATAAACTTTTAAAAAATTAAGTAATTATTAACAAAAAATAACGAAGTCTTTGTCCAGAAGGAAACATTTTTTTAAATACATTATAAGTTTTTAAAATTTCCTGTTGATTTTTAAAAATATTTTCCACAGACTCCCAGATCAAAATAAAGATTACTTACCAATAAAAAATAAATATCAAAAACTAACTTGTCATAAACTAGAATTTTTGGAAGTATTTTCAAAGGACATAACATCCTAGATAAACGTCCATAAAATGTTGTCATCAATTGCATTTACACCCCGGCAAGGCACATATTGTATGTTGAGGATATTTTAAAAATGGACGAGAAGTATATTTTTCTAGGATTCTTTGCTATAAATTTTTAAGCAGTCGTCCGGTTAAAAAATTATGGATTTTTTTAAAAATATTTTTTCCGGTGTTTTCTTGAACAGAACCCGACATTTTTAAGATTTTTGTAGTGGCATCATGATTAATAATTGTGGATTTTTTTAAAAACATTTGTTTAAGCACTTCCTGGGCTATTATGGTATTTATAAGGTCTTCCACCTTTTTAAAAATTATGATTTTTTTTTTTAAATGTAAGAAAGAAGTATTTTTCAAAAATATGAAATATTTTCCAAAAAATTCTTTTTAATAATCAGGGTTTTTCAAAATTTATTTCAAAATCTTCCTAACCACAAATAAGGAATTTTTAAAATATTAATTAAAATAGTTCCTGACCATACATCGTGGAGTTTATAAGAAATATGTTTCAAGGAGCTCCCGGCTATTCAAACGCCGTGGATTTGTCGTCGTAGGTCCTACAGGATAAGATTCGTTAAAATAGTTTTAAGTCATGGGCTATAAAAATAACTTCTGCGAAAAATCGAGTATTGTAAGAAATATTTTCGAAAGCTCAAAAAAAAAAAAAATTAGAAAAATTCGTCAGAAAACTTCTGGTCCACGTCTTCGTATAGCCCCCATATAACGGTACCTCCCGATAGCCGGTATTTTGATGATTTCAGCAACATTAGTAACCGGAATCGTTTCAAATTTCGTATTGAAAGATCTTGATGGGTACTACAACCTATGGCAAAAAATGTTCGTATGCAGGTCCACGTCTTCGTGTCTTCACATGACGGTACCTCACGATACTCGGTATTTTCATAATTTTTGCGACATTATTCACCGGAGTTGTAACAAATTTCGTATTTAAAGTTCGCCTATGAAAAAAAAGTTTCCTCCTGATATTCGATATTTTAATGATTTTAGCGACATTATTCTGTTTCAAATTTCGTATCTAACGTTCGTAATAAGTACAAAAAAAATTCGTAAGCAGTTTCAAGTCTTCGCATAGTCCCCATATAACGGTTTTACGGATATTTTGAAAATTTTCAAGTTCCTTCCAAGTGGTGGAGGATATTAAGATAACATTATTTTTTCGTTGTCGTTTTTGAAAAAACGCCTTTTTCTTAGAACTTTTTTCAATGACCAATAATTATGAAGTTTTGTATCCTTAAGCAAAAACAAACATCAAAAATCTTTTTTGATAATTTCCCGACTAGTGGATTTTATGCGACCATTGTTTAAAAGGATTTCCAAGACAAAAATCGTGGGTTTTTAAGAAAAGAAATGTCTATGGTTTCCATTAACTATAACAAAGATGTCCCGGTCTAAAAGAAGACCATAAAAATATGAATTTGTAGAAGAGTTTTTATTTTTTTAATGTGAATTAAAATGTTTTGTTAAAATATTAAAAAAAAAAATCTTGGAAAATCATTGCATTGTTAACAATTCGTATATGGTTGGATTTTTTTAGATTAGTAGGGATAGGCCGTTGATACGGCCTTTCTGGGCTTGTGAAGTTTAAGAGCTTAAAGTATCGGTTATTATTTATTAAAATCCTTGGTAAATTGTCTTTAGCTGATAGTATAGATGACATATGAAGAATTCGCAGTCATGGAACTGCCAGCGGAAAAAGGTACGAAATCGAGTTTAAATCTCCAACGAAATTTCCCCAGATTCAGAAAATGTTTTAAAAAAAACCTAGCCATGAATTTTGAACGTTTTGACGCTTAAAAAGGTTTGAGTCGATTTCTTTTAGAATTGTTTCCAATTCTAACCTTTGAGAAGAAACATTTTTTAATTTTATACATACACAAGATGTATTCACTTGAATTTAAAGGCAATTTCTTACATCCTAGTCCCAAGAGAAAGGTCAACGTTTAATTTTAAGTTGACAATAACATTTCTTCCTCTGCTATCAAATGTGAACAACTTATGCAATGCCAGATTGTATGTTTGGCACAGATTGTCACCAACTTGGGTCGGATTAAGGAGAACACAACAGAGTCCCGCTACCACCACCGAATAATCAGTGAAGCGTGCAGGCGACCTGAAAAGATATGTCAACAAATGCAAATAAACTTTTCTCCCATTCAAAAGGTCTCAAATGTTTACTTTAAATATTTGCTGAACTGAAATGCTTAACGCTTACGACGGACGGGTGAGTGAGTGACATATGATGATTACACACATTGAGACAAACCGAGAGACAGACAACCAGGCCCGGCTGGCAAATATTTAAAACGAGAGACAGCCAAAGATCATTTCGAAAACTGAACCATGCCGGCAACAGTTCGTGGCGTTTTTCATTTCATTTGTCTGTTTGTTCAAACACTTAAATCATTACGAAACGAAGGTATGCAAATAATTGAAATTAGTGAATGCTCTTTTTTTGGTGGGGTGGAGTGCTGGGGATGAGGGTTATCGATGTAGGGTGAGTATAGAATGAAATCTAACAGCTTTGCTGATGAAATAAATACGAATATTACAGGATGAGATGAAAAACGTGCAACCAACTTCAGACTGCTGTCATTTCTAAGCTACTCGTCCGACAGCTGTTAAAAATATTCTACTGACAGCTCATTATATTGTTTACAAGCGTATAAAAGCATTTTGGTGAGAATTTTCGAGAAATAATGTTATTCGTGATGGAAATCAAGCGTGATATTGTGATTTCTTTATATTTTCGATACCGTGATACTGGAAGCGTAGCCCGACATCAGCAGAAATAGGTCGAAGCGAAGAAGCGACTCGATCGTAACCCGTGTCGCAGTGGTCGAACAATTGCTCGTGAGTTGAACATATTGCAATATTCTATTCGCAAATATTGAAAAATGAGCTCGGGGTAAAGCCATTGAAATTCCAAAAAGTCCAAGAACTTACACCGCAAGAGAAAGGAAATAGACTCAAAAGAGCTAAAGAGTTGCTTCGCTTGGCCGAAAGTGGTGATCTGTCGAGTTTGGTTTTCTCCGCTCCGATGAGAAACCATTCTTTGTCCAGCAGTTTGTAAACAAACAAAATGATCATGTTTACTTGTCAAAGAGGTCAGCTGAAAATGTGCACCTTCGGTTGGCCATCAGAACTCAAGCGCCGACCATGGTGATGGTGTGGGCCGCCATAACAGCAGATGGTCGCTCTCCGCTCGAGTTAATCGACCGTGGCATCAGAATAAATGCCGAATATTGTCGCGAAAATATTCTGAAGGTCGTATAAATGCCGAATATTTTCGCGAAAATATTCTGGAGGGTGTATTAAAGCCTTGGGCACGCAAACCTTTTGGCCGCAGACCTTGGACATTCCAACAGGATTCCACCATCTCACTCAGTACGTGCCACAAAAAAAAATTGTTACAAAAAGAGGTTGCTCGCTTCATTTCCAATGCACAATGGCCACCAAAATCTCTGGATACCAATCCGTTGGACTATTGTGTCTGGAGTATTTTAGAAAGCAAGGTTGGCACTAAAAAATACCAAAGTGTCGATCACCTCAAGCAAGCGCTTCGCCGGGAATGAGTAAAAATACCGCAGAGCAACATTTGGGCAGCGTGTGACGGTTTCATTGGCCATTTGAAGGCCATAATCCGTGCCAAAGGTGACCAATTCGAACAAATCTAAACTTATTGTAGAATTTGATGCTATTCCGACATTTTTGCTTTCATTCAAAAAAATTAAAAAAAAAAAAAACAAGATTAAAAGCAGTAAGTTCGGCCGAGCCGAACTTTGAATACCCTCCACCAATTGGAACGAATTTGAAAATTTTCAAAATACAAAATTCTTAAAAAATTCTGTTAAAATTTTAAAAATACCGAATACAGCTGTTGTATTGGGGTCTATGATACGTGGACCTACATAGGCATTGTTTGTCATAAGCCATTACCATATTCAAATTCGAAACTTGAAATAAACGGTGTCACAGGCTGTAGCATCCATTACGAACTTCAAATACGACATCTCAAAAAGTTTCGGTGGGTTATGTACCTAAACTCGTCAAAATACCGAATATAGGGAGGTACTGATATATGGGTCCTATACGAAGACCTGGACCTGCATAGACGATTTTCTGTCACAGACTGTAGTTCACATTACGAACTTCAAATTCCAAATTTAAAACAATTCTAGTGAATAATGTCCCCAAAATCATCAATATACCGAATATCGGGGGGTACCGTTATATGGGGGCTATACGAAGACGTGGACCTGCACAGATAATTTTCTGTCTTGGGATGTAGTATCCATTGCGAACTTCAAATACCAAATTTGAAATGATTCCGTTAAATTATGTCTCTAAACTCATCAAAATACCGAATATCGGGAGGTACCGTTATATGGGGGCTATACGAAAACGTGGGCCTACATGACCCATTTACGAAGTTAACCTGTCTACTGGTAAACTATGCATGTATGCAAGATTTTAGCCTTTTAACTCAATTCGTTCGAAAGATAGCGTGATTACAACAGACAGACGGACAGATAGACGGCCAACGCTGAATCGACTTAGAATTTTACGTTGATCAAGAATATATATACTTTGTTGGGTCTGACATGAGTATTTCGAGGAGTTACACACGGAATGACAAACTTAATATACCCTCCATAATATTGTGGGAGGTATGAAAAGTAAAAATTATGGCGTTTGGCTTTGTTGCAGTTTTTTATCTCAGGGTTGTACAGGGTTGTTTGTAACTAAACATGTAGTTAAATATTTGCAAGCGGCTTCCTTTGCTTTTTTGTTTGGTAAGAAAAAAAAATAAGTAAAAACCGTTTAAAATTTTACATCATCGAGATTTAATGGACCGGATAAAAATTTGGAAAATCCTTGCGATTAAAACCCAGAAAGTGGCCAGCCTACGGGAACCTAAATACCCTCTAGAAAACAATGGCAATTATAGGGTTTTTATCATACATTACAACACATAATAACACACATCGATGATGTGTAATTTCATTTTGGAGTATGAAATCCAAATAATATATGTGTTGCCTTTTTTATCATCAATTTAGATCGACACATGTGCCTTTGATTTCTTTCTTTGAGCCGGCCACTCTCATCTGGACAGACTTACAAAACAAAAGACTTAGGCAACAAGCGTGACCTATTTAAACCCTACACAAACTCAATGCAAAATCCAAAGGCTCTCTCGTCTTTGTACCTCTCTCTCCCTCTCTCACACACTCCTTTTGAGCAGAACCTACACACATGCCCAGGATATGTAACAATCTTCGTATGGGAAAACACCTCGGCATCTTTTATCCGTTGTTTTGTTTTTTTTTTTTCGCCCTGTTCATCCTCCTTGTCTTAAGTAGTTTAAATGTATCTTTTTTGCTCATCATCATCATCACTATTTTTTATCGAACTCATATGATCTCCTTTTTTTTTGTAGTTATTATCATTGTCATCAGTTGAGCGTATCAAGATTTATGCTATGCTTCAGCTTCACATCCATCAGCATGGCAGCATTGCTAATTGAAACTGACAGATTATTATTGGCGTAACATTAATGTCAAATTACGTATGTTTTGTTTGCACCTTTCTTTAGGTGTGTTTTTCTTTCTCTTATGGGATGGATATTTGTTTTTAATTAGAACAAATGTGCCGACGATCTTTTGTCGGCTCATAGGTGATTGGCGTAATTTTGCATCATGTTTTGTAATTGAAGGGGATTTGATGTTAGTTGGGATAAATGTTATAAATATTTAAAACAGAAAAAAAAATGAAACAGTTCGTTACAAAAAATTAGAACCTATGATTTGGTTATACCACCTACCAAAATCATGTTATGCTTTAATTACAAAACGAGATAAATATACTTAAAAATCCTGTGAGTCCTGTGTGAAGTTTAAAAAGCTTAAATAAAAAAATTAGCTTAAAAATGTCTCGAATGTTTCGGTCAAGAAAGTTTATGAAATTCATTAGAAAGTCCTTAAAAAAGTACGTCCCAAAATTCACGATTCTTAAAATGAAAATCTAAAAATCGAAATCTTGAAATATACACAATTTTTTTAAAAAATATCTGATATTTACTAAGATTTCCTTACAAAAGTTTATAAAAATTCTAATTTTTTTGTTCGGTATGACTTGAAAAATATTTTTAAGAATGATTTTTCTAATTTTTCAACAAGAAGTTCTTGAAAAATTCATGATTTCCAAATTTTCACAAAATTCTATAAAAACCTTTTTTAAAAAACAAATAACAAGTAAGCAAATACTAAAGATGTGCGGGGCGACCATGTGATACCACACAAAACTACAATGTTTGTAAAGTCTACTTACGTCAAAATCCATTTAGAATGATTTCTTTTTTGAAATAACCTCATACATCCCTACACAGATGTTACGTTCAGTTTTTGACCGGGGTCAATAGTCCAATATTTACGCCCTCCATCCTGATGTAATGAATTCATAAGAAAGTTGTGATTCATTTTACAGCTTAATATAATACAATGGCCATCCAAAATGCTCGTCCCTAACTCTCTTTTCATTAGAAATTACGTGTCGATTTGGTTTTCAATTGTGACCTGTAGAGTGACTGCAAAAGAAGGAAAATTTTAATTTTTTGGTCCACTTGAACCCCAAAATGTGTATTTTCAAAAACAATAGCCTTAAATTCTAACCTTTACCCTATCCTCATGCAAAACTTCGTGAGGTTCGGACGATATTTGTGACCTGTATATAATACTCTCAACAAAAAGTGTTACAAGATGTAGAAAAACTTTAGAAAATATACAATTCAAAATTGTAAATCAAATTAAAAAAAAAAAAAACACTTGCGATAAAAAAATATAATAGAATTTGAAAAAAAGGTAAACAAATTTATTTTTATTGGCATATTTTTATGTGTTTTTCTTAGATATCATCCTTTTCTGGCAATAGACCATTCCGAATTGTGGAAGATTGTGAAAATCAGTCCAGCGGTTCTTGACTTTTAAGCAGAATAACTAATTATTTATTTCTTTTAGATATATATTGTACCTATTTTGCTATATATCCGATATCTTGGCTATCAGCATCACTGTAACTGTCAGAAGTGATCTTTTAATGTAGTTGTGATTTGGCTGGGATTAAAAATATTCGCGGTTTAGTGGAAATTTTCATATTTTCTTACATAAAAGTTAGGGTCTATTTTACCCGCTAGTTATTGTCTGATGGCCGCCCAAATTAGGTTTCTGTAGGTTATGTAGGTTTCTGCCCACTCCTAATCTCTAACTCCATGTACATTTTCGTGGCCTATAGAGCAACTGCAAAATCAGGAAATTGTTCTGTTTTTGGTCAATTTCAACCCCTAAATATTGTGCGATCATCTCCAAAAACAACAGGGTTCTATTCTGACCATAACCCCACCTCCATTTTAAATTTCATGAGGATTGGTTCATGATTGCGAGCTGTAGCTTGATTACAAATTAACATGGACAGACGGACAAACATAGCTAGATCGACTCATTCCGGCGAGATAGGAAGATCCATATATACTTTTCCTATGTGGGAAACCAATATTTTGAGGTGTTACATAATATTTGGCCCAATCAAACTTATAATACCCCTTACACATAGTGTTGTAGGGTATAATAAATACATAAATCAATAAAATAAAATAAAAAAATAAATAACAAGTCAAAAAGTATCAGTCAGTTTTGCCGACAGATATATGCCCTCATCCAATGTACATATATTAAAATATATTTTGACATGATTTTTGATTATTCAAAATGTTGACCGATTATGAAAGGAATTCCGAAGAAGTGGACCAATATGTTCCATTTTGTATCTGATCTAAGTATGATATATATTCTATACAGGCTGAGTCAAAGCCGTAACAAAGTCAACGCCGTAATTTTTACATTTTTTATACACTCCACCATACTATGGAGGGTGTATTAGCTTTGTCATTCCGTTTGTAACTCCTCGAAATACTCATGTCAGATACAACAAAGTATATATATTCTTTTAAGTCAATTGAGCGATGTCCGTCTCTCTGTCTGTGTGTATCTGTCTGTCCGTCTGTCTGTCTGTTTTAATCACGCTATCTTTCGAACGAATTGAGATAGAAGGCTAAAATTTTGCACACATGTTTATTTTGTCAGTAGGCAGGCTAAGTTCGTAAATGGGCCATGCAGGTCCACGTTTTCATATAGACTCCATATAACGGCACCTGCCAATATTCGGTATTTTGATGATTTTAGCGACATTATTCACCGTAGTAGTTTCAAATTACGTATTTAGAGTTCGTGATGAGAACTACGGTATGTGAAAAAAAAATTGTCTATGCAGGTAGAGGTCTTCTTCTATTTAGAGTTCGTAATGAGAACTACGGTCTGTAACAGAAAATTGTCTATGCAGGTCCAGGTCTTTGTATAGGCCCCATATATCAGTATCTCCCTATAATCGGTATTTTGACGATTTAAGGTAAAACACTCACCGAAATTGTTTGACATGTCGTATTTGAAGATCGTAATGGATGCAACAGCCTGTGACAGAAAATTTGCTATGTAACTCCAGGTCTTAGTATAGCTCCGATATAACGGTACCTCCCTACATATGGCATTTTGATGATTTTTGCTCATAATTCACTGTTTTTTTAAGTTTTGAATTTGAATATGGTAATGGCTTACGACAAACAATGCCTATGTAGGCCCAAGCCGTATAGACCCCAATATGTTTTTAAGATTTTAACAGAATTTTTAACGGATTTTATTTTTGGAAAATTTCCGAATTCGTTCCAAATGGTGGAGGGTATTGCAAAAAGCCGAACTTACCGCTTTTTAACTTGTTTTTATTTATTTTTTTTTTTTTGAATGAAAGAAAAAATTTTCGGAAATAGCATCAAATTTTAGAATAAGTTTAGATTTCTTCGAATTAATCATCTTTGGCCTTCAAACGGCCAATGAAACCGTCACACGCTGCCCGAATATTGCTCTGCGGTATTTTGGCCCATTCCCGGCGAAGCGCTTGCTTGAGGTGATCGACACTTTTGTATTTTTTAGTGCCAACCTTGCTTTCCAAAATACTCCAGACACAATAGTCGAGCGGATTGGTATCCGGAGATTTTGGTGGCCATTGTGCACTGGAAATGTCATCTTGTAACCATTTACGGGTGGCGCGTGCTGAGAGCGGTGGTGCTGAGTCCTGTAGGTATGTCCAAGGTCTGCGGCCAAAATATTTGCGTGTCCAAGGCTTTAATTCACCCTCCAGAATATTTTCGCGATAATATTCGGCATTTATTATGATGCCACGGTCGACTAATACGAGCGGAGAGCGACCATCGGCTGTTATGGCGGCCCACACCATCACCATGGCCGGCGCTTGAGTTCTGGTGGCCAACCGAAGGTGCACATTTTTAGCTGACCTCTTTGGCAAGTAAACATGATCATTTTGTTTGTTTACAAACTGCTGGACAACGAATGTTTTCTCATTGGAAAAAAAACCAAATTCGGCAGTTCACCACTTTCGGCCAAGCTCTTTTGAGTCTATTTTCTTTCTGTTGGGGTGGGGTGTTCTTGAACTTTTTGGAATATCAATAGCTTTACCCCGAGCTCATTTTTCAATATTTCCCGAATGGAATATTCAGTTCACGAGCCATTTTTCGGCCACTGCGACGCGGATTTCGATCAAGTCGCTTCTTTACTTTTAAATTCTATTCACATTTAAATTCTGTACTGCTCACACTATCACGCTTGAATTCCATCACGAATAACATTTTTTTCTGGAACATTCTCACCAAAATGCTTTTTTTTGTACGCTTGTAAACAATATAATGAGCTGTCATTGGAGTGTGCTGTCGAAAGCAGTCTGAAGTTGGTTGCAGTGTTGCATCTCACCCTGCATGTATTATGTAATGATTAATTTCTAAGAACGGCGAAGTATGTTTATTTCAATGACAGTTTCCAATCTGATAATGGTAGTTTTGGTGGTGGTGGTAGATTAAAATATTGTAATTTAAATCTTGTAGTGAAGACCGCCATCTAAGTTTTTCTCTAAATTTGGTTTCAATTTAGGCAATTTTATACGTCCTGGCGATTTTCTAGCATGTTTTTATTTTTTCAAATCTTGTTTGACCACATATTATATAAATGCATGACATTTAATTCGGACAAGTGTAGAAAACTCAGTAAATATTTATACATCTATTTTGACACAATCAAGGGCAGATTACAGCTTTATGCAATTTAGAAATGCTGAAAAACAATTACCAACCCCTCATAACATACATATATCGATGCTCTAATAGTAATGACCATAATTCTAAGCTTACACCGTCTCCCCACCCCGTCTTACATCTCTACCCACATAACCTTTGCGGTTATGCATTTGCCCTTATCCTCGCCGCGTCCCGGATTAAAGCAATGTTTTGATTTAATTTTCTCTTTCTCTCTCCTCCTTGCGATGCATAGCAAACAATTTTTAATTGTTAGCAAATAATCGTCCAACTTGTTTATGACGGGGCATGGCGTTTTGGAATAGTTGCACATTTTCATGTTTTTATTTTCGCATCATCGGATTATCATAGATAATGATGACAAACACAAGTTCATGTTCACGGTTCCAGCCGCCAATTGCCAACAACACTTCAGCGGTGTGTGTGTGTGTGGGAGAGCGTGTGGGAGTTTAAGCAGGTGGTTTTGTGGGTGGTGTAGTTTCCGGTGGATGGTGGTGAAAATCCTTTGAATCAACAAAACATTGAATTACAGTGGTTTTCCATTAAAAACCATATGTTTAAGATTAGACGGTGTAGTGAAAACAGGATTTTCATTGAAATCAGTGTTGAAGGAAGGAAATAATGCCTAACAATAATAATAATGTGGTGGTTAGTTTATTACGAAAAATTAATTGTATCTTGTGTGTTTAGCTCTCTCAGAGATCCTTAAGAGAAACGGAATATAATTCAATGGAGGTTCTACATCAGCGGTGCTCAAGAATAAATATCTCTTTTCAGTCAAATAAAAATATTAAAAACAATTTAGAAAGTATTATTTGCGTTTTTATAAGGCATGTGTCCACAGCCTTTGACCATATTTTTACTAACCAAATCAGGAAGTTGGCGATGACCAACTGTAAATTAAAATATTTTTTGATAATTTTCTCTTTTGAGTTGAGCTTTTTAGACTAGCAAGTGCCAGCTTCTTTGTCAGCGAAAAGTCCACCATCACATTTTACATTTTGTCCTACAGTTGGCTTTGGACGTTTTTAACATTCTACATCGCTCCATACTGGACACCAACAATGGTCCATAAATAGTACCATTAAGTACTGTTAGAACAACTATATTACGCATTTCCAAACCCACCCACAAATCTCAACACCACATACCAAGAAAGACCTAAATATCAAACTTTTCTTCACCCAATACTCAACTTAGCACCACTAATTAAAATTTAAAAAATTTAAATATCAACACCAGATATGAATAGAGACATCAATATCAAATTTCGGGATCCCATCTTAATCCCTACACCAAATACCAAATTTACTTTTCCATTTAATTTTTTTTTCACCAAAACCACCTCCATATCTTAATATTAATTTGTGGACTCTAGCTTTTATTCTTCACCCGATATAAAATTTAGTACTAATTTGTACTTTTCGCACAAATATAGGAGTAATTTCCAAAACCACATCTATATCTCACTTCCAGATACCAACAGAGACTTTTCAATTTTGAAGATTTCATACCCAACCTTTCACCCAATTCCAAATTTAGAACCATTCAGTTCTTTTCCACGGAAAGCACCTCCAAAAGAACATCGTTCTAATACCAAATTTCCGCACTATCTGTTCGCTCAATACCAAATCGAACCCAATACAGGGTGAGATGGAAAAAACTGAAACCAACTTCAGACTGCTGTTATTTCTAAGCCACTCGTCCGACAGGTGTTAAAATTATTCCAGTGACAGCTCATTATATTGTTTACAAGCATACAAAAGCATTTTGGTGAGAATTTTCCCGAAAAAGAGTTATTCGTTAGAGCACTCCTGCATTTAAATGTGAATAAATCATACCATCGCTCGCTACCGTGATACTGGTATCGTAGCCCGACGTCACGGAAGTGGACGAAAGAAAACAGCAACATCAGCAGAAATGGTTCTAAAAGTAAAGAAGCGACTTGATCGAAACCCGCGTTGCAGGGGCCGAAAAATGGCTCGCGAGCTGAACATATCGCAAAATTCCATTCGGCAAATATTGAAAAATGAGCTCGGGGTAAAGCCATTGAAATTCCTAAAAGTGCAAGAACTTACACCGCAACAGAAAGAAAATAGACTCAAAAGAGTTAAGGAGTTGCTTCGCTTGGCCGAAAGTGGTAAACTGCCGAATTTGGTTTTCACCGATGAGAAAACATTCGTTGTCCAGCCGTTTGTAAACAAACTTAATGATCGTGTTCACTTGCCAAAGAGGTCATCTGAAAATGTGCACCTTCGATTGGTCACAAGAACTCAAGCGCCGGCCATGGGGATGGTCTGGGCCGCCATAACAGCCTATGGTCGCTCTCCACTCGTATTAATCGACCTTGGTTTCAGAATTAATGCCGATTATTATCGCAAAAATATTCTGGAGGGCGTATTAAAGCCTTGGGCATGCAAACATTTTGGCCGCCGACCTTGGACATTCCAATAGGACTCAGCACCATCGCACTCAGCCACCCAATTAATTTCCAGCGCACAATGGCCACCAAAATCTCCGGGTACCAATTCCTTGGAGTATTTTGAAAAGCAAGTTTGGCACTAAAAAATACCAAAGTGTCGATCACCTCAAACAAGCGCTTCGCCGGGAACGGGCCAAAATACTGTACAGCAACATTCGGGCAGCGTGTGACGGTTTCATTGGCCGTTTGAAGGTCATAATTAGTGCAAAGGTGACCAATTCGAACAAATCTAAACTTATTATAAAATTTGATGTTATTTCCAAAATTTTTTGCTTTCATTCAATAAAATTAAAAAAAAAATTTAAAATTATGGTGTTTGACTTTGTTGCAGTTTTTTATCTCACCCTGTATATATCAGATACGCTTTCAGATGCATCAATATCCAACATTCAAAATACTTTGTCTGAAATATGGAAAGTTTTGGAGATATGTCCCCCTGTCATGACGAGTTACAAGTAAATCTTACTAATTATCCCCCATTTTTAACCAGAATAGATAAAATCATTAATAACCCATCTTCATCTCCCCTTATATTGTTTACACTATAACACTTACTCCCAATAAGTGTGTTTCCGGAAGTGGAGATATCTCCCCATTGCCTTGCCATAATCACAGGGATATTTAAAACATGAATATATGTTTGTATCCGTGTGTGCCCACAACAACCACATATACATGGTCGGAGAAAAGTAACATCAGCGCATCTGTGGCAACAAATAACATTATGGCTGTGAAAGTATTACCATCATGGCCGACAATATTATCAGCCAAGGTCTGTTTGGTGATGTGGAGGTTATGATGGCGATGCTGATGATGATGCTATCGATGTTGCAAAATCACATAACTATTTATGGTATGTTCATATGTTTGCCAGCGAAAATTGCATGTTATTTACCCCTCCCCCTGCCATCCATCCATAAATATGTATGTGCACTGTAGATATATATGAATTTGTAATACATGATGCTTTGCGCGTTTTCATTATAACCAAATGTTGCCATGCCGCAAGTGTGACTAAGGTATTACTATGTTGCACCATTATTGGCATAGCAAAGATGCGTTTTTAACGCGCACCCAAATAAAGTTAATGAATATTTTTAATTTTCTGAATACATTTGCATGGCGAGGAGGGGAGTGGGTGCTGATGCTATTCGCCTGTCCGCGAAACCGTTTAATAATGTTGAAAGCATTTACCCGGGAGTTTATTTTTGCGGTAGATATTTATAACATTTTAATTAATTAATTTAAGATGCAAAGGTAATTTATACGATGATACGATTATGCGTATGACGGTCATCGGAAGCAATTAATTGATTATTTTTGTAGCATCCTCCAGTGTATGCAAGGTATATTTAACTCATGGGCATAATAATTTTATGATTCATATGAAATTATAGAAAAATTTGAAATAGCTATGCCCATTTCAAAAAAGATAGACGTTTCAATTTCTAAAAATTTGAAAAGCTGCTTTTTCAATATTTATGCGTATTTGATCCTTGTTCCCCGTACCTAAAATTTTTTGAGCAACATTTTTGGAAAACATATTAACGATATAAAATTCAAAATTTAAAAATTAAAAGAAATAAAAAATTCAAGGATAAAAGACGAAAACAATAATGGAGTTAAAGGAAGGGATGAGATTTTGCAAAAAATTGTATTTTGATCTGATCTCAAAAATTAGCTACAAGCAGATATATAAGCCGATTTCATGATGCACTTCGGTGTCGGAAACGCAAAATTTCCCACCCCATAATTTGGATGTTCGATATACGGGGAATTTTTCTTTCGGTGTTCTTAATATGCTCACCAAGACCTTCCATACCAAAAAGAGTTTTCAAACCTCCCAAATTGTTTGTTTGAATTTGGTTACTTTTTTATAGCTCAACAATTCTATGGAGGGTATATATATTAACTTCGTCATTCTATCTGTACCTACTAGAAATACTCCTCATAGACCATACAAGGAGTATGTGTTCTGGATCAGTGTAAAATTCTTCGATTCGATTTAGCGATGTCCATCTGTTCGCTTGTGCACAGCTTCCGCAGAAAATGAAGTACAGGGTTACCCATATTCGACGGACCCATCTGGCAACACCATAACTTTTGACAGAGATGTCACATCGTTTAATGACATACTGCGTTTGAAGCGTCAGTCTAAGCTGATTTTTACCATGAACCAATACACGCCACGCGAGCGCTCTGAAATAGTTGATTCAACAGAAGAAGTCAATTGTGAAAAAAAAAATAATGTGAGAAGTGCGCCTTCTAAGAACACCATTAAGCGTTTATACGAAAAATTTTCGACTGGTAAGGCTCTTTCTAATCCGAAGAGGCCATATAAAAGTCGAACAAGGCGATCGGCCGAAAATATCGCTGCCGTACGAGCCAGTGTTGAGAGGTCTCCAAGAACATACCCAAAAACGCCGTTCTCAGCATGGGCATGGCTCGGTCCACTTTAGAACGGATTATTCGCATTGATTTGCATTTGTTCCCGTACAAAATTCAATTGACACAAAGAATGTTGCCTGCGGACAAGCCTCGTCGATTGGAATGGGCCCAAAGGTCCGTCGAATTTGGGCAACCTTGTAAGTTGATACAATTTTACTCATAAATGGTTAAGGCCTGCAGATCTATTGGTATTGAAATTGGGCTATGTAGGTGTACGTTGTAGTATGGACCCATATAACTACTCCTCTCGATATTTGGTATTTTATAATTCTTGAGACGTTATAGATCGGAATTGTTTCAAAATTTCGTATTCCAGTTCGTAACAACTGTACTTAACTACATGTGCTTTTACTCAAGGGATATTGCTTGAAATCTGAAATTTGGTATTAGGATGACAGCTAGTGTGTACTACTGATATTTGGAGGTGGTTTCGGAAAAAAGTTCTAAAAACCACTAAATGGTACTAAATTTGGTATTTGGCTAAGGGTATATGTTGGAAGTCAAAAAATTGGCATTAGGATCACCTTTTATGCGATTTGATTGAGGCGTGACAGGAGATTTGGAAATACATTCTAAAAAGTACGAAAATTACTAAATAGTAATAAATTTGGTATTTGGGAAAGAAATAGGGGTGGGAAAGAAATGGGGTTTGGAGTGAGAGTCTTTTGTTTCGTAGGGTGGACAAACTAAAGGGGTTTTCGAAATTCATACAATACGTGTACCAAAAGTACTAAAATGCACTAAATTTGGTACCATTTGGAGTTATGTGAACGGATAGTGGAAAAATCCTGAAACTTGATATGAGAATGAATTCTTGGATATGTGATTGATGTAAAGAGGTGGTTTTGAAAATGTGTACTATAAATTTTTCGAAAAATACTACTAAATTGGGCAATGATTAAAGGGATGGAGATGTAATCCTGAAATTTTGAGGTTTCTGTCGGTACCGGAAATTTATATATGGAGGTGGTTTTGGAAATGTTTAAGTTAAGTTATAAATGTTAAGTTTGTAAATGGGTCATGTCGGTTAACGTTTTCATATTAACGACGAATTCACCGGAATTGTTTCAAATTTCGTATTTGAAGTTCTGAATCGGTACTACATCCAATGACAAAAAAATATTTATGCAGGTTCTCGTCTTCGTATATCCCCATACAACGGTTTTCATTTAGCCGGTATTTCTCGACGAATTTCCTAAATTTTTTTCAAGTTCCTTCCAAATGGTGGAGAGTATTAAAAGTTCGACCCGACCAAAGTTTGGTGATTTTTTACTTATTTTTCCTAAATTTGCGTAATATCGCGCCACTTTTCAAATATTTTGAAAATCATTTTACTGTTATGACCCCATCAACGTCATAAGAATGTGGAGCAATTATCAAAATAACGATTAAAATTTCAGCCAACAACATTTTTTTTATTTATTTATGGCGCCCAATTGTTGTGTAAATATTTTCAATTCACTTTGGTCTAATGTTTAGATTAAAAGGTAACCCAAAAAAAAGAGTATTGAAAACAAAACAGTTTTTTATGATTTGTTTCTGTTTTCACAACAACACATGGGCCATAAAAAGAAGGGGGTGTCTGGACTACTGCAAATAAACTCTGCACTTTGTTTGGAAATCAATTTTCCTGGGTGAAGATATTTCCGCAGGTTGATAGACGGATACCCTGCCTGTGTGTGAAATTTTATATTTTCAACTCATTATAAAAATTTTATAGTTTATTTTGGAGGCTGGTCATAAAACATTTAACCCACAGCCATGATTTGTGAACACCTCCAATTCGTAATGCCAACATTATGGTTAGAAGTATTCAAATAAACATTAACTGAAATTTGTTTTCTGGCGACTTTATTAGGTTCACCTAAACTAAGGGTCTGTCTAGCCTTATATCATGAGGATAATAATAATGTTGGCGAGACTTGCATAAATATTTATGTTAAAAAATCCCCAATCTAAAATTAAGAAATTGATGCCATAGTTGAGGGAAGTGAATCAGAGACCATAAATCAAATCAAATTTTATTTATTTTCACACTTTTTCTTATGTTTTCAGTGTTAACCATAATGAAAGTGCAAGATGTTGGAATAACATTGGTTAATTCAATTTTAATGTGATTAGGAGAAATTCCACAAAAAGCCAAAAAAACATATTTGAATCTCATGAAAGTCAATGAAATTCGCAGGGGGTAAGCTCAAAGATTAATTATCCTTTTTGTAGAATTTTGAGAAACATAACGACATTACGGCGAATATAGATTTCGAGAACAAAACAAGTTAAAAAACAGGAAGTTCGGCCGGGCTGAACTTTGAATCCTCCACCATTTAGAACGAAATTGGAAATTTTCAAAAAATAAAATCTGTTAAAAATTCTTTTAAAATATTAAAAATACCGAATGTAGCTTTTATATTGGCATTGTTTGCTATAACCCATTACAGTATTCAAATTCGAAATTTGAGATAAACTGTAAAAAATGTAGCTAAAATCATCAAAAGACCGTATATAGGGAGGTACCGTTATATCGGAGCTATACGAAGACCTGGACCGGCATAGACAATTTTCTGTCACAGGCTGTAGCATCCTTTACGAACTTCAAATACGACATCTCAAAAAATTTCGGTTAGTATTGTCCCTAAAATCGTCAAAATACCGAATACAGGGAGGTACTGATATATGAGGCCTATACGAAGACCTCTACCTGTATAGACAATTTTCTGTCACAGGCTGTAGCATCCATTACGAACTTTAAATACGTAATTTGAAAGTACTCCGGTGAATAATAACGCTAAAATCATCAAAATACCGAATATTGGAAAGTACCGTTTTATGGGGCCTATACGTTGACCTGCACAGAACATTTTCTGTCACAGGCTGTAGTATCCAGTACGAACTTCAAATACCAAATTTGAAACAATTCCGGTGAATAATGTCGCCAAAATCATTAAAATACCGAATGTCGGGAAGTACCGTTATATGGGGGCTATACGAAGACGTGGACCTGCACGTGGACCTGTCATAGGCCGTAGTATTCAGTACGAACTTCAAATACCAAATTTGAAACAATTCCGATGAATAATGTCGCTAAAATTATAAAATACCCAATATTGGGAGGTACCGTTATATGGGGGCGTGGACCTGCACAGAAAATTTTCTGCCATAGGCTGTAGTATCTAGTACGAACTTCAAATACCATATTTGAAACAATTTCGGCGAATAATGTCGCCAATATCATCAAAATACCGAATATCGGGAGGTATCGTTATATGGGGGCTATATGAAAACGGGGACATGCACAGAAAATTTTCTGTCTTAGGCGGTAGCATCCATTTCGAACTTCAAATACCAAATTTGAAACAATTCCGGCGAATAATGTCGCCAATATCATCAAAATACCGAATATTGGGTGGTACCGTTATATGGGGGCTATACGAAGACGTTGGCCGGCACAGAAAATTTTCTGTCATAGGCTTTAGTATCCAGTACGAACTTCAAATACCAAAATTGAAACAATTCCGGTGAATAATGTCGCTAATATCATCAAAATACCGAATATTCGAAGGTTCCGTTATACGGGTGCTATACGAAGACGTGGACCTGCACAGATTTTCATTTCATTTTTAGCCTATGGCCATTTTATTAATTCAAGTCTTAATACTAACATAGGTTAAATGGCTTAAACCTAACTATACTATAAATAAACATGTATTTGTACAACGCCTACTTTACGTTAACAAAAAGTGTCACAACAAGTTTGTGATCACAACAAGCTACATTATGCCTTATGGCTACAACTTAAATTATGCCCCGAAAAATAGAATAATATAAAAAAAGGGCTATGAAAATCTTACGAACTAGGTGGAAAAAATTAAAACTAAATTAAAACTAAATATTTACAATACAGGACCTGCACAGAAAATTTTCTGTCATAGGCTGCAGTAACGAGTACGAATTTCAATTATTAAATTTGAAGTACCGTTATATGGGGGCTATGTAAAATGTGTACCTTCATGGCCCATTTACGAACTTAACCTGCCTACTGGCAAAATAAACATGTGTGAAAAATTTCAACTCAATTCGTTCGAAAGATAGCGTGATTACAACAGACAGACAGACGGACATCGCTAAATCGACTTAGACTTTTACGCTGATCAAGAATATATATACTTTGTTGGGTCTGACATGAGTATTTCGAGAAGTTACAAACGGAATGTCAAAGTCAATATACCCTCCATGGTATGATGGAGGGTATAAAAATGCTACCGAATGAAAAAATATTTCCAATTGAAAATTTCTACAAAAAGATGTTCCTTTCCTTTCCCCCAAACATGTCAATATATCATTACAATAATGCCATTTAAAGTGAACACATGTCACAATATCATGGAAACAACCACCCCCCCCCCCCCCCCCCTTCATCAATTTACTCCACACATTGAGCGTTTTCATAGAAAATGCATACTCCCACCACTACCACCCCACTTTTCCAAGCAATTGATTTTGATGTTGTCTGTTCCCTAAACTGTGACGTGACATGAAAACAAAAGCCAGTAGAAGAATTCGCAAAAATCAACACGCTCCCAAAGTTTTCTAAAACGCGCAAAAAAAAAACTGAAAAGGGGAAGCAAAAAAGGAACAGGCCGCAAATAAGGCGTTTCGTTTGTCACTCACACATCAAAAAGACGTCCTTGGAGAGATCCTTTTTTTTGCGTATGCTATTTTTTCTTTTTTTTGCAGAACTCGGTTAATGATGATTACAGACATCAGGGGAGCACATGTGTTTGTAACTGTCAATATTACATGCAAATTGTCATGTTCAATCAGTGATGTAGGATTTTTGATTAGCCTCATTGGAAACATTAGACAAAGGATATGTAATATTTGCTCTATTCCCTTCTTTCAGAGAGAAAATATTTGGAAAAGAAATTAATGTTGGGTACATGTTTAGATAAACAAAAAAAAAAAAAAAAACATAAAATAAAAAAAAATAAATAAAAAAAACATATAAAAATTTTTAATATTTAGGAATTAAGAGTCATTTTAAAATATCCTGTTTCATTCAAAAAATCAATGAAAAACATGCTAAAACTCCTGAAATGTCAATTTTTAAAAAGTTTAAAAAACTTAATGAAAATCAGTAAAGAAAGACATAATAATCTAATTAAGTAGAGCTCCACATAACAATTAAAAGTTTTTATGGGAGAATTCAATCATACACGCTATGATTATAAATATAATTTAAAGCTCAAAGGACTAAATATGCCGAAGCATTTGTATCTTTTAAATTCGGACTTGTATCGACCATTTGGTGCAAAATAATTTGCACCAAATGGAAGATATTTCCAAATCTGAACCGATCCCAATAAAATGTGGCAAAGATATTTCTGAGCTGTATTTCATATATTTCCCTGAATATCGTTGTTACGGAGTGCATATTACGTCTGTGGGTAACAAATATAACATATCGGATGAACAGCATATATGGGAGCTATAGCTATATCTGAACCGATCTTCACCATATTTGGCATACTAGCTTCTAGACTCATTCGGTCGTAAGTGCCAAATTCCATCCCATTTGGACAAATATTAGACGTTTGGTGCACAATAAAATGTAACTTGGACGAAGTTATATACGGGAGCTATATCCAAATCTCGATAAAATTTAACAAATGAATTTCTGAGCTGTATTTCCCCAAATATTGTTGTTACCGAGTGCATATTACGGCTACTGCGGACAAAAATAACAAATCGGATGAACAATATATATGGGAGCAGTAGCTACATCTGAACCGATTTCGATCAAATTTGGCACACTTGTTTTCAGGCCTAATTTGGTTGTATGTGCAAAAGTCCGTATTATTCGGGCTGATATTACACGCTTGGTGCACAATAAAAGGCAAATCGGACGAAGATATATATGGGAGCTGTATCTAAGTTTTGACCGATTATCTCCAATTACAATAGGGTTCGTCCTTAGGCCAAACAAATGATCTGTGCAAAATTTCATATGGTTAGGGCAATAAATGCGAACTGTAATTTGTTTACAAAAATACATGGACAGACTGACAGAAGGACGGACATGCATAAATCGACTCAGAATGTGATTCTACGCAGATCATCAAAAGGAACTATGGGTCTATCTCGTTTCCTTTTTCCTGTTACAAACAAATGCACAAAGAAATAATACCCTGACCGAAATGTCAATCTCTAAGGAGTTATGGCCATTTTAAAATATCCTATCTTTCTTATTCAAAAAACTCAATGAAAAACATACTAAAAACCCCGAAATATGAATATGTAAGGAGTTATGGCCATTTAAAAATACACTATTTTTCCTCTTTGAAAAACTGAATGAAAAAATATGTCAAAATCCTGAAATGTGAATATTTAGGGAGTTATGACCATTAAAAATACCCTATTTCCCCCTTTAAAAAAACTGACTGAAAAAAAAAAAAACATTGTAAAACCCCGTAAAACATTAAAGCTCCCCAAATTTCCATATTTAAATAGTAATGGCCAACTTTTCCCCTTTAGAAAACACAATCAAAAAATGCTAAAAATCCCGAAATCTCAATATTTAAGGAGTATGAATGAAAAAACATGTTAAAACCCCCAAAATCTCAATATTTAAGGAGGTCACGAAGATTATTACACCAATGTGCCACTGGTGGAAATCATATTTCGCACACTTTGTGTCGATCTGGCCAGTTGACGATTAGCTTCAAACTTTGCACATTGTGACTTTCTTAACGTCAGGTCAGGAAATCAGACCATTCCTTCTACCTCCTTCGTAAAGAAAACAATATTTAATTACACTGTACAACAAAGTTCATTTTTTTCAATAATTACAGGAGAAATCCGGGAGATTATGAAAATAGAGCAAAAAGAAGATACGTGTATCGACGTACGAATGTGTACATCGAAAAGTAACCAAATAGGGGGAGTATGTTCTCTTCAACACTTTTTAAAATTTTTTGATTAAAATTCCTCGGAAACAATACATTTAAGGTATAAACAGGGTCAGATAAAAAACTGCAACAAAGTCAAACGCCGTAATTTTTACATTTTTTTAAATTTTATTGAATGAAAGCAAAAAATGTCGGAAATAGCATCAAATTTTAGAATAAGTTTAGATTTGTTCGAATTGGTCAACTTTGGCACGAATTTTGGCCTTCAAACGCCCAATCAAACTGTCACACGCTGCCCGAATGTTGCTCTGCGTTATTTTGGCCCATTCCCGGCGAAGCACTTGCTTGAGGCGATCGACACTTCGGTATTTTTTAGTGTCAACCTTGCTTTCCAAAACGCTCCAGAGGCAATAGTCCAACGGATTGGTATCCGGAGATTTTGGTTGCCATTGTGCGCTGGAAATGAAGCGGCTGCTGAGTGCGATGGCGCTGAGTCCTGTTGAAATGTCGAAGGTCTGCGGCCAAAATGCTTTCCTACCCAAGGCTTTAATACACCCTCCAGAATATTTTGGCGATACAATTCTGCATTTATTCTAATGCTACAGTCGATTAATAAGAGCGGATAGCGACCATCGCTGTTACGGCGGCCCACACCATCATCATGGCCGGCACTTGAGTTCTGGTGGCCAACCGAAGGTGCACATTTTCAGCTGACCTCTTTGGCAAGTAAACACGATCATTTTGTTTGGTTACAAACTGCTGGACAACGAATGTTTTCTCATCGAAAAAAAATCTAATTCGGCAGTTCACCACGTTCGGCCCAGCGAAGCAAATTTTTAGCTCTTTAGAGTCATTTTTTTCTGTTGCGGTGTAAGTTCTTGCACTTTTTGGAATTTCAATGGCTTTACCCCGAGCTAATTTTTCAATATTTGCTGAATGGAATATTGCGATATATTCAGATGTCGAGCAATTTTTTGGCCACTGCGACGCGGGTTTCGATCAAGTCGCTTCTTTACTTTTCGAACAATTTCTGCTGATGTTGCTGTTTTCTTCCGTCCACTTCCTTGACGTCGGGCTATGCTACCAGTATCACGGCAACGAGCGATGGTACAAGACACAAAGATTTATTAACATTTAAATGCTGGAGTGCTAACGATAGCCCCTTATGGTTTTCCAGCCAAACATAAAGAAACCACATTACCACGCTTGAATTCTATCACCAATAACTTTTTTTCTGGAAAATTCACACCAAAATGCTTTTGTACGCTTGTAGCCGATGTAATGAGCTGTCACTGGAATAATTTTAATAGCTGTCGGATGAGTGCCTTAGAAATGACAGCAGTCTGAAGTTGGTTGCAGTTTTTTCATCTCACCATGCATGCTTTCGACAACAATGATATTTGGTTCCAAATATCTTATAGAGCTTGGAAATACCTTTGCCAAATGTTATCGAGATCGGCTAGGATTTAGATAAAGCTCCCATATATTTCCGATATCCGATATCAGGTTTAATTTGCAAATAATGGCTAATATCAACCCGAATGGAGTGAATTTCGGGATGTAGGTTTCGATATAATCTTTCTCCAATTATAACTGCTTTAAAGCCAAATGCTGATAGTTAGTATGATCTACTTTAAATAAATTTTTTTGTTACGGGAGCTCTACTGAATATGCATAGTGGTGTGGGGTGTCACATAGTCGGCCTCGCCCGACTTTTGACCTTACCTTAGTGGTTTTCTTTACAAAAAAAAAAAAAAAACAAGTATGAAAAACCATGCTGAAAAACCCCGAAATGTCAATATATAAGGTCATTGTGGTCATTCTAAAATAACCAATTTTTCCTCTTTGAAAAACTGATTGAAAAAACCCGAACACCCAATATTTAAGCAGTGTTGACTATCTTGACTTAAATTTTATAACAATATTATGATTTTTAATGTCTGTACGATGTATTTTTTAATATTTTGAATTTTATGATGGAGGTATATATTTGTCCTATATTTAAATTAATAGATTTCGTGGTATCAAAGGAAGTGATTCCGATCTCGCTCAAATATGAGTGACCATATTTTCCTCGATTTTGAGTGGGAGCAAATTTTTTTTTCCAAATCGAGCGGGTTCTACTCTTTTCGATCACTCTTTCTATTTTTTTCATGCCACTGTTATGTTTTTATGTATGCGTTTTTTTCTGCACAAGATATAAGATATAATATAAAAAAAATATATATAGAAGATATAAAATTATATAAATTGTATGAAAATAAGTTCACTAACTTCCTAACAATAACTCTTCCCCTATACTTTCTTAACATTTATCTCTCACATCTTAATTCAATATCCTTTCCCCATTCTCCTAACTAAGACCTCCATCAAATTCCCTATTTCAATTTATTCAAAGTAAAACTAAATAGATTTCCATTTATTCTCCCCCATTTGGCTGTCATGCCACGGCTGGAGTTGTGTCAACCCCGATTGGCTTATTTGGGTTAACCATAAGGATACCAGAAAATGAACCGATATTTGAATATAAATTGCCTCAAATGTGAACATAAATTTCCAAAAGGATTTCTGTTTTGTTCTATCTGATTTTTTATCACCGTTGCCAATGTCTCAATTTAAGGCAAAGATATAACAACACAACCAAACACACACTCACTCACACGCATATCCTTGTCAATATCGAAACTTAACGGAATAAAGATAAACAGCTGGCAATTGCCAAGCCAATCGGAAATCTACCCAAAATCTATACCAAAATGATGGGGTTACACAAAGACGTCAATATTGGCAAATTCGTTCTGGTTGCTTAAAGAAAGAAGACAAATTTTGTTGCAATTTTTTTCGCAGCTTCTAAGGGGGTTGGGCTACAGCAAATTCATTGCTTACCTCCCTTCCTGGCTGCCTGCCATTATATGAGGCATAGAAAATTTGCAAAAATTTACTCTAAACGAAAGCGTAACCAAAACCATTAAATTTGCAATAAAAAGAGGCCTTCCTTTGCCTTGAATTGCTACGAAGATGTTTAGTTTCTTCTGAGATGGGTTTTACAGGCAAAAAGGCTAATGGCTGGCTCATAATGGTTGGAAGTAAAATAAATTGAGACAAATTTGCAATAAATTTGTTATGCCCTATAATTAAGAAATCACGGAACAAATAATACGTCGATGAATATTGCATTAAATCGAACGTGGGAATTTATGGGCGATCGAGAGTATTGAAGTGGAGTAAAGATTTTCAGTATAAGAGTAAAAATGCGTTTTACAATGCGTTTATATACAGGGTGAAATGAAAAAACTGCAACCAACTTCAGACTGCTGTCATTTCTAAGCCCCTCGTGCAATTTTGTGAAAATTTTCCAGAAAAAAGTTATTCGTGATGGAATTCAAGCGTGAGAGTGTAATTTCTTTATATTTGGCTGGAAAACCACCAGTGGGTATCGTTAAAGCACTCCAGCATTTAAATGTGAATAATTTATCGTACCATCGCTCATTACCGTGATACTGGTAGTGTAGCCCGACGTCAAGGAAGTGGATGGAAGAAAACAGCAACATCAGCAGAAATGGCTAGAAAAAGAAAGAAGCGACTTGATCGAAACCCGCGTCGCAGTGGTCGAAAAATGGCTCGTGAGCTGAACATATCGCAATATTCCATTCGGCAAATATTGAAAAACGAGCTCGGGCTAAAGCCATTGAAATTCCAAAAAGTGCAAGAACTTACACCTCAACAGAAAGAAAATAGACTCAAAAGAGCTAAAGAGTTGCTTCGCTTGGCCGAAAATGGTGAACTGCCGAATTTGGTTTTCTCCGATGAGAAACATTTATTGTCCAGCAGTTTGTAAACGAACAAAATGATCATGTTTACTTGTTAAAGAGGTCTGCTAAAAATGTGCACCTTCGATTGGCCACCAGAACTCAAGCGCCGGCCATGGTGATGGTGTGGGCCGCCAGCCGATGGTCGCACTCCGCTCGTGTTAATCGACCGGGAATCAGATATAATCATCAGAATAAATATCGCGAAAATATTCTTAAGGGTGTATTAAAGGCTTGGGCACGCAAACATTTTGGCCGCAGACCTTGGACATTCCAACAGGACTCAGCGCCATCGCACTCAGTACGTGCCACCCAAGAATGGTTACAAAATGATGTTCCTCGCTTAATTTCCAGAGCACAATGGCCACCAAAATCTCCGGATACCAGTCCGTTTGACTATTGTGTCTGAAGTATTTTGGAAAGCAAGGTGGGCTCCAAAAAATACCAAAGTGTCGATCACCTCAAGCAAGCGCTCCGCCGGGAATGGGCCAAAATACCGCAGATCAACATTCGGGAAGCGTGTGACGGTTTCATTGGCCGTTTGAAGGCCATAATTCGTGTCAACGGTACTCAATTCGAGCAAACCTAAACTTATTGAAAAATTTGATGCTATTTCCGACATTTTTTGCTTTCATTCAATAAAATTTAAAAATAATGACGTTTGACTTTGTTTCACTTTTTTATCTCACCCCGTATACCGAAAATGCACGTATTCCGAGGAATCTTTATTTTAACATTTCCAAAAATGTGCAAGAGGGTGGAACTTGCCCCCTCTATTTAAATTACTTTCGATGTTTAGCTCTACTTTCATAATTTGTCGGATTTTCCCCGTAATTACTTTTTGTCGGTCTCACTTTTGGTAGAGCCCTCATATAATGAGTACCACTCACTTCAGTTATTGCAAGGGTCTGGACCATATTTTCCATCTTACAACAGTCCTGTTCTTTTACTTCGTTAGCTTGATTTTATACCTTTACCGACGCCTACTTCTAAAATCGCACCCTCCGGTTTTCTGGTCAAATATACCCAACAATGTATATATATTCTGGATCAGCATAAAATTCTTTGTCGAGTTAGTCTATCCGTCTGTGGAAATCACTCTAGCTTCTGAACGAATTGAAGTGGGTCTATAAAATTGAACTAATATATGGGTTTGGTCTGTAGGACTTTTGGTATGAGCTATATAGGTCCACGTTTTGGTAAAGCCCCCATATAACTGTACCTCCCTATAATCAGTATTTTGATGATTTATTATTCACCGAAAATGTTTCAATTTCGTATTTGCAGTTCGCAATTCCAGGTCGTTGTGTAGCCCCCATATAACTGTACCTCCATATATTCTGTATTCTGATGGTTTTAGCTAGATTATTCACATGATTTTTTTTCGAAATTCCTATGTAATGTACCTAATGTGTACTACCGTCTGTGACAGAAAATCTTCTATGCAGGTCCGTATTGCTCCCATATAACGTCACCGTTATAACGAGATTATTCACCGGAATATATCGCAATTGCCTGACAAAAATTGAAATTCCTTCGAATTTAAAGTTTCCGGCCCGGTCGAACTTTTTCATTTTTTAAATGGCCCCTTCATGGTGATATATTGTTTTTTTTTTTTTTTTTTTTTTTTTTTTTTTTTTTGTGATATTAACCTCAATTTAATAGTTTTAAGCCTTGGTTACATTTTCTAACCGATTTGGATAGAATTTAAATTTTCGCAGTTTTATTGGTTTATTTTGTTGACGATATTCCGAAATAATAAGATTCGCTTGCAAACCAATTATAATATTTGCAATATTAGTATCCTCACTCCTGCTCGACACATGCTTATTCTGTTTCATGTTTGCTGATAGCATTACAACATTTTCCATCCTCTTGAATTCTGAATATTTTTTTTTTTTCATGTAAATTTGTTTACTTAAATGTTTGTGTCTTGTGTTTTTGTATATACTACTCCTCCGCTCGAAACGAAAATGACTTCAGAGGATATGCAAAATTACATTCACGTCTCTGGCTTATCTTTAATGTCTTTCTGGTTGGTAATGTTTGGCATGAACCATGGGACTGATTGAAATTCGCGGATAACCTGTAATGGATTTTTCTTTTCCACAATTGCTTTGGTGGCAATATAATATGCAACAACAACAGCAACAGCCAACAACAACTTAACAAGGACCCTGGTGAAGTTAAAGAAGACTGGCTGTCTTTCAAAGAGAATACATTTAAGTGATGGCATTTAAAATGAAAATATCATTTCTCAGGCCAATTCAATGTTGAGATTGGTTTCATTCGAATTTCCTCACTCTTCCTTCTAATGGTGGCTTTTCCTTGAGGAAACGTGTTCCTTTGGAGACACCCACGCATATTTCCAGCAGCAGAGCAGTTAAATAAAAACCCCCAGTGGTAAAATGTCATCGCAAGACCTCCTTCTGGCTGACATTGTGGCCTATGAATCCAAATGCCAATAGCGGTAGATGTTGTTAAATAAAGCTTTATTTTAATGTATTGTTTTCTAAACAAACGACCGGCATAAAAGCTGGAAAATCATAAGACGCGCACAGCAAATAAGGATGGATAATGTATGCGTCGTATTCGTAGCTGGTGTTATATTTAAAAAAGTACACACAAGGATATGTGTGTGTGTGTCTGTAAAGCAACGTCTCCACTGTCATCTCATCAGCAATGCATGAGGGAGTTCCCTTGGATTTGAATAGAATTTTTTATGTTGTTTTTTTTTTTTTTTTTGGCATTCTGCTGAAATGATACATCATCACATCGAAATGATACCCATATAAAATTTATGTCCTAACTGATATATGATGTTAAAGTCTTTGTGTGAAGGAGGAAGGGGCAAAGACGACTTTGATTTTCTTTTATTGGTAAATCAATTCCCGGCGCGAAGACATAGATTTAAGTCAAATTTGCAAATGAATGCTTTAAAAATTCGTTGATTGAAAAATATTGAAATTTCGGTTGTGGACTTTAAGAGAAATGAATTGGAAATACAAGGCAATGGGGTAGTCTGTTAAGTAGAAGTGAACTTTTGAGGGCCTTTGATCTGCAAAAGTTTGTCCTTGTTTTTTTTTTTCTGGTTACCATCTCTACATAGACTTCAAAACCACCTTCATTACTCCAAAAAAAAAAAAAAAAAAAAAAAAAAACATTGTTTAAAACAATGTCACAAAACGATTACGAATTAAAAAGACGTTGTAAAATGTTGTTGAGCGAATTATCTATTAATAATTAAAAATGGACCTTCAAACATTTTCCTACCGAAGGCTATAGCGGGAAACCATCTGTCGTGATGTGATACATTAATTAATAAGGCTTATATAGGAAAGAGCTGGCATATTAAAGGGTAAATAGGGTGAGACCTAAGAGTCTATTCTATAGGGCTAGGGTTATAAGTTATTAGGGTACGAAGAGAATAAAATGGTACCAAATTTGTTCTCTTGTGATATTGAGCGATTGAGCTCTGAATTTTTGTATAGATTGGTCCATGATTGGGAATTTCGTACCTAAAATATAAGGGAAGTAATAAAAGGTACTACGAGTAAATAATTTACAATTCGTATAGAGCGATCGAAAAGAATTATATCTCCGATACACAAAAATGTGTTTGGAGCGACCGTTCTGAATTTTTGTAACGTTTGGTAATGTTTAATAAAACGGTGTACTGGTAAAGAATTTGAAAATTCTTACAAAAAAAGAAAATACAAAAAGGCGCTAGGTAGGTAGTGACTGACTGATTGAGACAACACCGAAACAAAACGGCTGAAGCTGAAAATTTTGTACGGGGGACAGCCTTGGTTCGTAGGAAGGAAGTGTACTAAAAATTAAATACATTGTATTGCACAAACGGAACGAGCTGAAATTTGGAATCAGAGTCCCTGATGGGGTGCAGGATAGATGTGTGATAGGGTTTTTGGAAATTGGAAATATAGGGCGAATATTGAGGTTTCTGAAATTGAGATATAATATCTGGATTTGGATTTTGGAAATGTGTACTGGAATTGTTCCAAAAGCACTAATAAGTACTAAGCATGGTATTTGGTGTAGGAATAGATTTGAAATCCTGCAATTTGATATAAATACTAAGGTACTAAATTTGGTTATGGTGTAAAATTCGGATATCTGATGGTTAGATAACTGTTGCTGTCCGTGGTTAAGAGAAGGAGCTGGTTTTGGATATGCGTACTATAATTGTACTAAATGGTACTGAATTTGGTAATGGAGGAAATTACAGAGCTGAAATTCTGATATTTTTATATTGAGGTCACTGTTTTTATCTGAGATTGAGATATGTAGATTTTTTTTTTGAAAATGCGTACTTATGTTAGATAAATAGTACTAAATGTTACTAAATTTGGTATTGAATGAAAGTTGAGAGCTGGAATCCCGAAATTTAATATTAATCTGTTGATATCTGGTGGTGGTGTTGCAAATGCGTACTATATTTATTCGAAAAGTATTAAATAGTACTTATTTTGGATTACTAGTGGGATGGAGATATATAGATTATTTTTTTTTTTTTTTTTGATAAACGTACTAAATATTACAAAATGTTGTATTGGGTGAAGGTATTGCGAAAAATTTGGGATTATGTTTTAAGATAGAGCTGGAATTCTGAAATTTGATATGGAGGCCACTGTTTGTATATAGTTTTGAGAGAAGAAGGTGGATTTGGGAGTGCATACTCGATTGTACGAAAAGTGATCAATGGTACTAATTTCGCCTTTAAGTGAATAGATATAGATTGAATGCTTAAGTTTGATATTAAGGTCACTGTTGGTTCTTAGGATTTAGATATTTTGGTGGTCATTGCTTTTGCTAATATCCTTCTCCGTAAACTTAAAAATGAAAGATTTTGAGCGTTTGTGGGAGAGGTACCAGATGGAGTGGACCGATATGTTCCGTCCTACTGTTAGATCTTGAGTTCATAAAAATAGTAGCATGTGTGAAATTTGAAGACAATCGGATTCTTACATCAATTTTTTTTTTTTTTTTGAGAGTTATAATTATTAAAAATGTTGACCCTTTGGCACTTGATGGAGTGGACCAATATTATCCATTTTGGCACGAGACCTATAACTGACGCAAATATTAGGATTTGCAAAATCAGAGCAAAATTATATTAATGCTTCCCTTTCTGTGCAGAAAATATTTTGTTTTTGCAAATTTCGACTATTTGTGAGGGAGGTACCAAAAGGAGTGGTCCGATTTTGCCCATCTTAACACCAGACCTTGGGTTAGTATAAATATTGGGAAGGGTGAAATTTGAAGACAAAATTTCAAAATTTTGACAATTTGTGGGGGAGGTACTTAATGGAGTGAACCGATATTGTCCATTTTCACTCCAGACCTAGCACTGACGCAAATACTAGGATTTGCAAAGTTGGAGCAAAATAGGATTATCCTTTCTCTTTCTGTTCAAAAAAAAATATATATTTTTTGAAAATTTCGACCTTTTGTGGGGAAGGTACCAGCAGTAGTGGATCGATATTGCCCATCTCCGAATTGGATCTAAGTCTGACAAAAATATTACGATGTACCAAGTTTGGATCAAATCGGATACTCCCTTCGAGAGATATCGTGCGCACCAGCCAGAAAGACAGACGGACGGATGGATGGACATCGCTAGATCGACTTCAAATGTTCTGAAACGGATTTGTTCCAAAGATACCTTGGGTCTAAAACCGTTATTTCGATTACGCACGTTTTAAATTTCGTGAAGCGATTGTAGTTTTTGCAACGAAAATTAAATCGTGCTTGAATGTCGCACAAGAAAGTGTACGAAATACTGTATAAAGCGATCGGAAAGAGCTTTTTGATTTTTTACGTGTGATGCTTTTTATTTATAACAATAAAAATGAAAAACTCGATTTTGGATATTCAAAGGGTACGAAAATTACAAAAAGGTGCTGTTTATTGTTTTTGTAAACAGAAAAATATTTTGGAAAATCGAACAAAAAGTATAAAAGGTACTAACTATGGTACGTGGTAGCGATCAGCGATCGAAAATAAACAGTACACTAACATAGTGTACTGTACCGGTACAGTATAACTAAAAAAATTTTTAGCGGTAGTGTTCCGGTACACTACCACTAAAAAATATTTTAGTGATACTGTACCGGAACACAACGATGATCGTAGTGTACCGCAGTCGGAGCGCTAAAAAATCGTAGTGTACCGCAGTCGGAACACTAAAAAATCGTAGTGTACCGGAGTCGGAGCACTAAAAAAACGTAGTGTTCCGCAATTGGAGCATTAAAAAATCGTAGTGTAGCACATGTACTACATTAAAAAAAATCGAAATCAAAAAACTGATTTTAAACACTCAGCCATACACTGTAAAATATTTAGTTTTTTACACCAAAACTCATTCATTTTTCGGTACCACAAAATAGCAGGTAAATGATTTGCATAATAACCCATTACAATGCAACCACTAAAATACCCTTTTTCGCGGAAAATTTAAATTTTCAATGGATAAATACAAATTATTATGACTTCAGATGTGGTCCTTTTTTATTCTTTCTACCTATTCCCATATTTTTCTACTTTCTTCAATCTTGCAACCAATCTAAACATACATGACAAATAAAATAAATCCAGCTTTTATTTTCATAATATTGAATTATGCTAGTAATTTTTGCATTATCAAAAACATAAAACATCTAATTTTTCTCACAAATCGTAAACAACACACATGTGGTACACTACCGATAAATTATTTTTTTAATGTTCCGCCATGCGGTACACTACGATTTTGTAGTGCTCCGACCGCGGAACACTACGATTTCGTAGTGCTCCGACTGCGGAACACTACGTTTTTTAGTGCTCCGACTGCGGTACAGTACGATTCTTGTTGTGCTCCGGTACAGTATCACTAAAATATTTTTTAATGGTTGTGCTCCGGTACGGTACATTATCTTAGTGTACCACTCCACCTCGGAACGGTACAGAACACTACGGTACAGTACCATACTGTTTATTTTCGAACGCTGGTAGCGATTAAGTAATTCTTTTTTCAATAATGGTTTTAATCATTTTGGATGTACTGACATTTCATAACATTTCATTTGTAATTCGAGAATTCCATTTGTAACTCGATCGGTTTGTAATTTGTAATTCAAATTATGCCAGTTGTAACTGTAACTCCTAACATTTTATTTGTAAATCGAATTATTCAATATGAAATTTGAAAATTATTCAGTTTGTTATTAGGATGTGGGCTGATATCTATCGTTTTTATAACGAACATATAAATATAACCTCATTTCTCTCTTTATAGTAATTTCTTATATACGAGGTTTCCTACGTAAATTTTGAGATATATTCATATACTCTTTTGTACATGGGTTGAGAGATCTATACGTAATGACAAATATTTACGATATTCATTTTGCTAAATATTTGAAATATTTATAAGGGAATTCCCAGTTTTTTGTAGTTATATCCCCACGTTCTCAAGGGATACTGACATAACTTTATTGACTGAGTGCTCCTGCCTGAAAGACGATTAAATCCACTCTGAAGATGACAATTTAAATAATATCTTCAACATTTGATTTAACATCTTCTTCACTGAAACGAATGACAATGTCTTGATACACAAGACAATTTTCTTCTTGTTATATCTTAGCATAACCAAGGCATTCGCGAAGATTTATAACCCCAATGTATCCAAAAGACACCACCAGAATGCATACGAAACGGGCACATACGTTCGCTGCCATTAAGGAAAATTGATGACAATTTTTGCCAAGTTGATCACAAATTTAACTCTATCCCAGAAATGAATACAATAAGAAGCAGTTTTCCCCCTCACAAAAAATTCGAAAGCCAAACCAAAGCGACCAAACCGATACGCCCAATAAATGCATTTGGTATGGGAAAACAGCGGGAAAAGCCTCAGCAGCCTCAATGGCCCGGAGATGAAAGAGTTATTTTTAGATGTATCTTTTATTGGATTTTTGTTCCAAAACAAATTGAAACGAATTGAATTGCATTGAATCACCTTAAACTGGGCCATAAATCTTCTATTAGCGAATGTACGCACGCACACACACACACACTCACACATATGCACTGATGTGGCACCCACACTTAGGCAAACACAAACATTTTAGAATCATTTGCTTTGAATTGCCTTTGTTTAGATTGCTTAGAGGCAACCAAATTGGGTTGCTGTTGTGTTGTTGTTTAGAGAATTTTCAGATTTAGCCACCATTTGCCCATTTATTGGAGGCTTTTATGGTTTCTCCACCAGATGCTGCTACTGCAAATTGTTGTATTTTTCCTTTTTTGCTTATTCTTATTGCTCTGCCATCATTCTCAGCATTAGCCCCTCCATCATCCTGATTCACACTCACTCACTCACACCCATAAAGGGTAGCTAATTAAAAACCATTTGTTTAGCCACTGGCGCCTCTCCTTAGTTAGCTATAAAAAATAATTAAATCATTGTGTTTGCTTTTCTTTAGCCGGCATTAACGTTTACACCATTTGGCGCTTGTTTTATTATAAACTAATTTTTATTGGCAAACGGAGAACTGGGCATGTAAGGCAAAATGTAGTTGCCTATTCTGCAAACTTCTGGTTCTCATGATTGCGATGATTTCTAGATTTGTTTATTTAAAAGTTGTTACATTGATCGTATTTACACATCGTGGGATAGATCGTTTTATGGGAAATAGGAAATTATTTGACATCATGTATATATATTCATTCCAAGATGTAATGGAATGCAGGTTGAAGATTTTAGTGACACTTAACTATCGGCTCATCCATCATCACCATATCATCTATATAATAAAAGCAAGTGTTGAACCTAAGTCCTCCTCCTTTTAAATAATTATCATAGATCTGAAAGCAATATTTTCCAAAAGCAGAGATCTCTAAAAATCATCGATATGTTCTGCTTTTTCGGGATGAACAGACGTTTCACATTCAAAATCATTTTCCATGCATATTGAAAATTTTATTTTACTTCATTCTTTAAATAATGTCACATAGTTCTGCAAAAGTTTTGTCTTGGCTTTTGACCAAAACCATATTTACTCCCTATATTGTGTTAATGGGTATCTCCGATACTTGGCTTTTTTCGTCAATAACATCAGCATCACTGTAAAGATCAGAGGTGCGCCTTTTATGAATTTGCGATTTTGGTAATTTTCACAAATAATTGTGGTCTATTTTCCTAGCAAAATATTATCCGATGACCATTAAAAATACTAGTCTTAAACCAGAAGGAGGGGACCGACATATCCCAATTTTACCCCAGACCTTGACTTAATTAAATTATTGTGATCTGTGTAATTTGAAGAGAGCCGAATGCTTATTTTGTATTTTATGATCGTTTTTATACACTCAGTCATATGGCTACAGAGGGTATATATCATTTGATACGGTCAAATAATAATTTCTACCAAATCCGTTTCAGAACATCTGGAGTCGATCTAGCGATATCCGTCCATCCGTCTGTCTGTCTACCTGGCTGGTGCACACGATAACTCTCGAAAGAAATATCCGATTTGATCCAAACTTCGTACATCGCAGTATTATTATCAAACTTAAATCTTGTTCTGAGTTGGTCAATATCGGTCCACTCCTTCTGGTACCTCCCCAAACAAAATGCCAAAATTTTCAAAAAAATATATTCTACAGCACAGAAAGAGAAATGACAATACGTTTTTGCTCCAGTGCGTCAGTGCTATGTCAGGTGTGGAAATGGACAATATCGGTCCACTCCATCAAATACCTCCCCACAAATGGTCAAAATTTTGAATAATTATAACTCTTATAAAATGTGATGTAAGAATCCGATTGTCTTAAAATTTCACACAACCCAATATTTCCATACCACTCCTTCTGGTACCTGCCCCACAAAAGGTCGAAATTTTGGATATCCATTAAGCTCATAAAACACAAAATTAACATCGGATTTAATTTACACTTGGCACACCTAAATAGTTCTATCAACACTGGATCTGTTAAAAAATGGTAGAGATCGGACAATTCCTTCTGGTACCTCCCCCACAAAGGGTCAAAATTTTGAATAACCAAAACGTTTAAAAAACGCGAACTAAGCATCAGGCTCTTTTTATATTTCACACATCCCATTATTTCCACTAACAAAAGATCCCTTGTAAAGATGGGATATATCGGTCCACTCCTTCTGATACCTCCCCCACAAATGCTCACAATTTTGGATATCCATAAAGCTCATAAAAATTGAAATTGATATCCGATTCCATTCAAGACTTGGTACATCCCAAAATTTCCATAAACACAACTTAGTCCAAACCTAGCACGTCGCAATATTTATATCATATTTATTTAGGTCCAAAAGGAAATGGCCAATATTGGCAACATTCGGGTAGCGTGCGACGTTTTCATTGGCCGTTTGATGGCCATAATTCGTGCCAAAGGTGACCAATTCGTACAAATCTAAAGTTATTCTAAAATTTGATGCTATTTCCGACATTTTTTGTTTTCATTCAAAAAAATATAAAAATTACGGCAGTTGACTTTGTTGCAGATTTTTATCTCACCCTATATTCTAACATTATAGAAAGGTTAGAGTGTCAGATCTGATTTTAAATTTATTTTTTGAACCGTCTTTCTACTTTTAGGGCTTTTTCAAAAATTTCAAAATCGACATAGAAACCTCCTTAATATTCAAAAGCTTTTAACTTATATTGTCTATGTAAGTAAAGCTGAACATGGATTATGAACCGATTCCAAATGACGTCATGGACCTGAATGTGCATTTTTTTGTCATAGGTTGTAGTACCTATTAATATCTTCAAATACGAGATTTGAAATGATTCCGATGGATATGTGGGATCTACAAAGACAAGGACTTGCATATACAATTTTTTGTCGTAAGTTTTAGTAGCTATTACGAACTTCAAGTACGAAATATGAAACAATTCCGGCGAATATTGTAGCTAAAATGGGGGCTATACGAAGATGTGGGCCAGCAGATGTAATTTTTTGTTGTAAGCATTAATATGGAAAAATCCTGCAGTTTTACCCTGTCTAACACATAGCAAGTGTTTCCTTGTTAACGTGGACCAACATTGCGGAGTGACATCCTGTTTTCAAAAGAACAGGAGTTGAAAGTATATGATACATCGAACTGTGAAAAAAACAGTGCGTTATGACCAAATAATATCGGAAATTTCGTTTGTATTCCAAAAGATTCGAATGCCCTTGAAAATTATATACGCCGACCAACAGCCTCCTGTGTCACATATTTCTAATAATTTCATATTTTGGTAGGTTTGTCTTAATAATTCCAAACATGTGCCCTCTATTTCTACTCGTGACAAACATCTGCCTAGTAATACTATCCTACGCTAACCTCTTGATTCCTCAATATTTGTACAAAATAATCGCTTGTAATAATGGCTACGAAGACTATAAACTTCTTAAACGAAACTAAAAACAAAAATATTTTGATAAAAAACTATAAATCAAAGTTAAACAAATACAAGCGACAACAATGTGATCCCCCACTCCTTTTTGTGATCCTGCAATGCTACTAAGACAATGAGAACATTTCTGAAAAAATGTCATTTATTTTATGCCGCCTAACAGAGAAAAGCAAACAACAAAAAACATTCATTGACTTCTCCCTAACGAGCGAGAGAGTGAAAGAGAGACATTAAATATTTCAATAAACTTATGAGCCAAACAATGCCAGGACCAACATTTGGTGACAAAAGGATAACAACAATAGCGTTAGGGCTCAACACAACACAGAAAGAAAGAACGAAAAGACGACTCCTTTATGTCTGGCTTAGATAGACGACCGAGAGCCTAAAAATTGATTTCTATGAAATTGTGCCAGGCAATGATCCTGTTAAGAGACAATAATGTCAACTGTAACTGCTGTAAGGCATTTTTATAGATCATTATGAGAGAGAAAGAAAAACGTTGTAATAAAATCCCCTACCAAAAAAAGGATAAACAATGGCAGCGGAGAAAGTAATCCAAGAAACCTGAATGAAATTGATGTGTTAATCAGAAACTGCTAGACATTGTGTCTACCATGAAAGGATGTTGTTATTGTTGCATTGGCAACTGAATGTTGAGCAAATATTTGTATTTGAGCCTTTTGTGCCAATTTCGAAATGACAAAGCTGTTTTCTTTCGCTCCTTTCTTTATTTCGCAGTAAAATCGAAGACAAATCAATCTTCGGCCAATCATTCCGGTCAAGTGAATTGTGATGAATGTCAGACTAGGTGGTAGGCGATTTGAATGATTTGACAAATGTGAGTTCATTGAAAAATCGTAAATGTCATCATGTTAATGGTCTTGTTTCGTTTTCCTTTTGGCCTTTGTTAGAGAAGTCTATAAAAACCTGTAGAAAAGTGTAACTTAAGTGAAATTTTATTTCAGCGAATTGTTGTAAGCCATTATTCAAAATGTGATTACTTATTTAATGGCAATTTGAAATGGCAATCGATTTGTGTGGCCTGTTACAATTTCAACAAATGTCATTACATTTTGAGACCTCACAGAACATTTTGGGAAACAGTCATTTGGTACATATACAGGGTGAGATAAAAAACTGCAACAAAGTCAAACGCCAACATTTTTCACTTTCTTTTTAAATTTTATTGAATGAATGTCGGAAATAGCATCACATTTTAGAATCAGTTTGTATTTGTTCGAATTGGTCACCTTTGGCACGAATTAGGGCCTTCAAACGGCCAATGAAACCGTCACACGCTGCCCGAATGTTGCTCTGCGGTATTTTGGCCCATTCCCGGTGAAGCGCTTGCTTGAGGTGATCGACACTTTGGTACTTTTTAGTGCCAACATTGCTGCTGAACAACGAATGTTTTCTCATCGACAAAAACCTAATGCGGCAGTTCACCTCTTACGGTCAAGCGAAGCAACTCTTTAGCTCTTTTGAGTCTATTTTCTTTCTGTTGCAGTGTAACTTCTTGCACTTTTTGGAATTTCAATGGCTCTATCCCGAGCTAATTTTTCAATATTTGCCGAATGGAATATTGCGATATGTTCAGCTCACGAGCCATTTTTCGGCCACTGCAATACGGGTTTCTATCAAGTCGTTTCTTTACTTTTTGAACCATTTCTGCGCTGATGTTGCTGTTTTCTTCCGTTCACTTCCTGGACGTCGGGCTACGCTACCAGTATCACGGTAACGAGCGATGGTACGAGAAACAAAAGATTTAATCACATTTAAATGCTGGAGTGCTCTAACGAGAGCCTCTTGTGTTTTTCCAGCCAAATATAAAGATATCACACTATCACGCTTGAATTTCATCACAAATAACTTTTTTTCTGGAAAATTTTTACCAAAATGATTTAGTACACTTGTAAACAATATAATGAGCTGTCGCTGAAATAAATGTAACTGCTGTCGGACGAGTGGCTTAGAGATGACGGCAGTCTGAAGTTGGTTGCAGTTTTTTCATTAATAAATTATATTTTAGATATGTGAAATTATGTAATTTATGATTTGCAAGGATTTCGCATATCCAATATTAGATGAGTTGCGATAATGGCCACTCCTCTTGGAATCTTCTCTAAATATTTAAACTTTTTCGAGTTTAATAAATTCAGATCAAGTTTTTTTATTAATGGAGAACGTAGATTCATTCACTTTTCGTCCTGCACCGCAGAAGGTACAAAATCAAGAAAACAATTTTTATATATTTTCTTCGAAAATTTAGGACAATCTTTTCCCTGCAAAAATCGTGAAATTCCCAATGAATTTAGGGTATCAGATGGATTTCGTACGAAGATTTTTTTATGAAATTGGTGAATGTAATGTAAAAAGTCCTCAATTTTTAGTTTTAAAATCATTCGTTTCGTTATTTCTGATTCAAAAAGTCAAAGGTACAATTATAATATTCATGATTCGTTTAACCCCATGGTCCCCTTTTTCTAACATTAATCGCTTCCGTAGGTATTTCTCATAAACATATAAAATTAAAATATGGCGTCATAATCTCTTCAACAGCATTAAATGATCCCATCCACCGATATTGTATGCACATCAGAATGGACAAACATAAAATCAACATAATAATAACAAACATCTGACAGTGAAGTGCAGTGTTAGGCCATTATGTATGTTCAGTCATACATAACTGTCATTTGATGACAGCATAACGCGGTATACTTGAGAAGACACAAAAAAACACTGACAGGATATTTATCCTTAAGGCCTCAAGAGAAAGCGGATAATTTTGTAGTAGTACTCTAAACAAACACATACTCATGTTTGTTATGCATAGAATTATTTATTTGTATTTTGCAAATTAATCTCGAAATTCAAATAAACATTTGTGCACATTTGAACTACGTTTGATATGCATTCGTACACTGTGGAATATTTGAATATGGTTTTAGAAAATTTTATGTGAGCACATACAATTTTAAAATTAAATTTTAGAACTAAAAACTGATACATCGCATCATATCGATTATATTTATATCGAGCTCGGAGCTGGGCAATTAGATCAGTTATTTAGGTATCGCCCCAAAAAGAGTCAACATTTTTAAACAAAATGTCTTACCTCAAGTGAACATTTAATATCGTTCAAACTTTGAAAATCTCAATTTTTGAATTACATTAATTCAGTATAGAAAATTGACGTTAATGTTTCTGCAGATCTGAAACTCTTTGACTAGAATGAAGATTTCGCCAATATCTACTACATATTAGAGCAAATATTGAACGTGTTAATAAATAAAAAAATATTATCCGATGACCATCCAAAATGGTAGACTTTAAGGCTGTCCTAAACTCTAACTATTAAAAAATACATGTAGAGCGACTGCAATATTTAGACAATTTGTAGGTTTATTGGTCCATTTTAAATACAAAATATTGGGTGAAAATCTCCAAAAAAAAAAAAAAAAAAAAAAATTGTGACGATCGGACGATAATTCAGACCTGAATATGAATTTTTAGGTAAAAAATATTACGAAATGTACTATTTAATATTGTAAGCAAATTGAAAAATCTCTTGTGGTAAAAATTGAAAAAAAAAGAAAATATCACAAAATATTACAGAACAAATTCAAATTTTTATACGATTGATTTTTATTTCTGCCGAAAGGCCATTATGAATTGGTGAGAATTGTTATGTATTTGTGATTCTGCTGGAATTAAAAATATTCGCTGTTTAATGGAGCCCAGCCCCTTTAGCCCCGCACAAAATTCCAAGTCAATTGGTCTATAACTGTGACCTCTAGAGCAATTGCAAAAACAATCAATTTTTTCTGTTTTTGGTCCGTTACAAAAAAAAAAAAAAAAAAAAAAAAAAAAAAAACAATAGGCTTCTATACTGGCCTTACCTCACCTTTTTGAAAAATTTGATGAGGATCAGACCATAATTGTAACCTGTAGCGTGATTACAACTTAACATGGACAGACGAACGAACGGGAGGACTAATTAGCTAGATCAACTCAGTTCGGCGAGATAATAAGATCCATATATAGTGTTCAATATCTTGAACCAATATGTCGAGGTTTTATATAATTGCGGAGCCAATCAAACTTATAATACCCCCGAAATATTGTGTTGAACGGCATAAGCATTTAATCTTTGATTGTTCATAATTTTAAGAAAACCGTTTTAGTTTTCAGGAATATTTGCTTGTATTTTCCCTTTGACCCAAAATTTCCCACCTTCGAGCCCGTTACTTTACCATCAGTTAGATAAACAAGTAAGAAAGTATCGGTCGGCTTTGCCGACAGATGTATACCCTCAGCCCTCTTCACCCTCTATGGAGTGGGTTTTTAAAGAATGGGTCAATATTGTCAATTTCGTATCGGACCTACATAAATATGATATAAATATTATTATAGCAGACGGATATAGCAATTGTAAAGAATCACTGAGTTGTTTCGCAATTTATGACAGATAAAAATATTGAATAATGTGTCTCTTTGTGGGTGAGGTACCAGAAGGTGTTCGCAGATATATAGGATCATCTTCAAAACAGATCTGGTGTTAGCAAAAATAATTTGAAAAGAGTTGAATCCTTATTTCGCTTTCTTTGAGCGTTATGTTTTTCAAAATTAGATTATTGCTTCCTTTCTGTGCAGAAAATATAAATCTCAAATTTTCGACCATTTGTGGGGAGGTACCAAAAGATGTGGACCGATATACTTCATCTTAACACCAGAGCTTGGGTTAATATAAATATTGGGATGTGCGCCATTCGAAGACAATCGGACTCATACATCACATTTTATGAGAGTTGTAATTATTCAAAATTTTGACCATTTGTGGGGGAGGTACTTGAAGGAGTGAACCGATATTGTCCATTTTTACACCTAACGTAGAACTGATGCAAATATTAGGATTTGCAAAGTGAGAGCAAAATCGGATTATCCTTTCTCTTTTTGTGCAAAAAATATATTTTTTGCAAATTTCGACCTTTTGTGGGGGAGGTACCAGAAGGAGTGGACCGATATATTCCATCTTAACATCAGATCTTGGGTTAATATAAATATTGGGATGTGTGAAATTTCAAAACAATCAGACTCTTACATCACATTTTATGAGAGTTGTGATTATTTAAAGTTTTGACCCTTTGTGGGGGAGGTACCAGAAGGAGTGGACCGATATTCTCCATTTTCGCACCCGACCTCACACTGACGCAAATACTAAAATTTGCAAAGTTGGAGCAAAATCGGACTATAATTTCTCTTTCTGTGCAAAAATTAAATTTTTTGAAAATTTCGAACTTTTGTGGGGGAGGTACCAGAAGGAGTGGACCGATATTGCCCATCTCCGAACTCGATCTAAGTTTGATAAAAATATTACGATGTACCCAGTTTGGACCAAATTGGATACTCCCTTCGAGAGTTATCGTGCGCACCAGCCAGCCAGACAGACAGACAGACAGACAGACGGACGGACGGACGGACATCGCTAGATCGACTCCAAATGTTCTGAAACGGATTTGGTCCAAAGAGACCTAGGGTCTAAAACCGTTATTTCGACTAGGCACGTTTTGGCCGTATCAAATGATATATACCCTCTGTAGCCATATGGCTGAGGGTATAAAAACACATTCTTTATATTTCGATTCGGATTTTTTAAAATGGTCTTCCCATAAAACAAAATTATACCCTTATACCATATTCAACTACACTCCAGTGTAGATTTTAAAATTATTCAACACGCGCTTCTGAATTTCAGCCACCCGTCATTTTTTGTTTGTTTTTCTATGTCGTTGATACTTATATATATCCAAATCCGATATATTATTTATGGGCTATGACGCTGTTGTTATTGTTGCCCTTGTCATCTTATCTAAATACAAAATACGTTGTATGTAAGTTAGGATACATTTCACACTCACACACACGCATCTGTGTATATACCAAAGAACATATCCACATCCTGCTGCCCCCTTTGCCAATGAGATCCCTTCAATCCCTTACTATTTAGTGTGGGCTAGTTTGTATGAGTATGTGTGTGCGTGGTGTCATTGTTGTTGCATTATGATCGGTTTTACTTCTATCTGTCTGCTTTTGGGTATTGTTTTAAGGATGACACCACCGCTATCATTATCCTTGTTAGCGGCGCAGTGGTACTCCAGTGTTACCGCTGGCATTGCCACAACAGCCGCCACTACCAATACAAAGCGATTAAATACCACCACCACCACCATCGTCAGTCAGTCGGCTCTATTGCCACCATTGTATCTGATTTGAACGTTACGGATGACGCTCCATGTGAATTTTGTTGTTGTCGTCGATGTTGATGTGTCTGCTGCATTTCAAGTATCTTGATTTGTAGAGAGAGGGGTTACATTTTGGCTACCAAGAAACCCCGGATTTTGGGTATGTGAACGTGTGTGTGTGTGCGATGTGGAAATACTGATTTCCGCCTTGCATAAGTTTTAATAAAATTGCAATGGCCGCAGTTTTTTTGTAGTTTTTACTTGCGTTGTTGTTGTTGTTCCTTAGATAAGTGAGCGGCAATCCGACAACAAAAGTAAAAAAAAACTAAAAAAGTATCTCTTTTCAAGATTTCATTATTTGTTGTGATAATCGCGATAACAATACCCGATGAGCATATCAAAGCGGATGATTGGCGTGAGACATGATTTCGTTTTATTGCGTTTTTTTGTTGTTGGTTTGTTGTTGGTATTTTTATTAAAACAACAATAACACAGCAACAACATTACCATTAAAGTAGGGAGAAAATAATGGTTTGTTCCCTTATGGGAAGTAGTTTCCCATTTTGATGGGAATGCAATGGGAAAATTGGGATATTGCTCCTTGACGAAATCGTATAGAAATCAGTACTTAAGTATTTATGCGATTTCTGTTGCTATTGTTGTTGTTGTTTCGTGTGAACATTATTAACATGGCCGACAGTGGGATATTTTACGAAAGTTTTTTTTTAAGAGGTTATGTTGTGTTACTCAGAGATAATGTGTGAGTTTGACCATTGCAATTTCAGGTCTTTCAGAACTAATCAATTAGTAATATCTTAGTTCAGATGCGAAGATGGACAATTTTCGTCTATATCATAAAATGTGAAGGAGGACTCCGAGATGGCAGCGAAGAACAGAGGATTTTTTTAAAGTCTGGGGGTTTTAATAATATTTTTGAAAAGGACTTCCTTAAATAAATCGTGAATTTTTTAAAATATTTTCTTTAATGAAAAGTAGTTGATTTTTTAAACAACATTTTTTGTAACGACAGAACGATCAAGAATTGCGGATTTTTTGATATTATTATTTATAAGGATTTCCCTACATCAAAAGGCGGATTTGTAAGAAAATTCTTACAATGACTTTTACTAAAAAACATTTAGATTTTGTCATGTTGTGTTCTACACGGACTTCCCCGAAATAGTTGTAGATTTTTTCAGAAGTATTTTTACAAGGACAGCCTGACCAACTATCGCGGATTTTTGAAAAGTATTTTTTCATGAAATCGAAAGGTGACTTTTTTAAGAATATTTCTACAATGAATTTTACAAGGACCTACGCACAAAAACTCATCGGCGCAGGTTCTTGTAAAATTCAACCAAAATCGGACCAAAATCGTGAAACTTTCAAGGAATTCTTGTAAAGTATAGATTTTTCATTTTACATTGCGCCATAGTATTTTGGTTATATTAAGTTCTTCCTTCCGTTTAAAGTTGGTTGGTGGTAAGGATTGTATATATATCAAATTCAGCTCATGTTTAGCTATAGGCCACATACCGAGTAGTCCCTGATTTGAGGATAATTGATGTTACTTTTGCGAAGTGCTTTAACAGACATTGTTTAAACTTCATATTACGGGACATTAGTGGGTCCACACTTTGGCATGGTCCATGCTTTCGCCCGTAATGAGAACTTTTTCTGGTTTTGAAAATAATTATTACAAAATGCCTTAAACATTGTTTTTAGTCCGAATAAGACAAATCCGTAGACAATATATTGGGGCTATACATAGAATGTTCCGCCACAGAAGCTAGAACCCATTACGAACTACAAATACCACATTTTAGACAGATCCGTGGAAAAATGTGTCAAAAATCATGCAAGCATCGAATATCGGGAGGTACGGTTATATGGGGCAATATGTACAATGTTCCGCCACCAAAAGCCATTACGAACTATAAGAGTCAATTTTTTGACAAATCTGTAACAGAAAGTAACTACAACCATCAAAATACCGAATATCGGGAGGTACCTTTATATGGGTCTAAACAAAAATGTGGACCTATAGGTACAATGTTCCACCACCGGAAATGGAATCCATTACGAACCACAAATACCGTGAAAAAATGGAGAAAAAATCATCAAAATACCGAATACATGCCAATACAAATGCGAATTTTTTGGACAAATCGGTGGAAAATGTTGGCAAAAATCATCCCAAAAAGTTGACAAATATATCTCTTCTTCAATATTAACCATCCTAGACACAATACATACTACTGATCCAAATTTTCATTCCATTTAGATCAGAAATACACGAAAAGATCACTTCTGACCATTAGATACCAGCACATATACAATCTACATATAAATGAAAATTATGTTCCTTTCGACTCAAGAACGGCTGGACTGATTCTTACCAATTCAGAATGGCGTCTTCGCAGAATATTATGAAAACTAAAAAAAAAAAAAAAACAATTAAAAAGCAGCTTAGTTCGGCCGGCTTTGAAAGGAACATGGAAATTAAAAAAAAAAACTGACTGCCAAAGTATCGATTCCAAACTCCAAATATGAAATTCGAAACTATTTCGGTGAATAATGTCTCTAATATCATCAAAATACCGAATAAAGGGAGATACCGTTACATGGGGCCTATGCGAAGACGTATATCTACATAGGCAATCTTCGGTCACAGACTATAGCCAACATAAGGAACTTCAAATACGAAATTTTAAACAATTCCGTTGAATAATGTCGCTAAATTAAGAGTATCGGTAGGTACCGTTATATGAGGGCTATACGAAAACGTGGACCGACATAGAATATTTACTACTGTCTGAATACACACGTGTGCAAAATTTTAGCCTTCTATCTCAATTCGTTCGAAAGATAGCGTGATTGCAACAGACAAACGCAAAGACAGACCGGCATCGCTAAATCGACTTAGAATTGTTCGCTTATCCTGAATATATTTACTTTGTAGACCCTACAAAGTATATATATTCAGGATAAGCGTAAAACATTAGTGTTTCAAGGAATTACAAACGAAATGACAAAGTTAATATACCTTCCATAAAATGGTGGAGGTTATAAAAATATGTCAATAAAAAATTTAATATTTTTTGTAAGGTTTTGTAATATTTTTATACCCTACCAAAAATTGGCCAAAAATTATACAACACTTCGAAATATTAGTCCCCGACGTAGGAAACCACATATGGATCTTCCTGTTTCGCCGATCTAAGTCGATCTAGCTGTGTATATCCGTCTGTCGAAGTAAATTTGGAATCAAGCTACATGTCGCCAAATTTAAAATGGGGTGGGTAGGGTCAGAATAAAAGCCTATTGTTTTTGGAGATGATGTTTCGGGATTAAAATGGACCAAAAACAGAAAAATTTCCTGTTTTTACAAGCCACAATTATAAACGAATTGGGCAATATTTAGCTATTAAAATAAACCATAACATTTATATAACAAATACGAAAATTTACACTAAACCTCGATTATGTTTAATCCCGGCGAAATCACAAATACATTAAAAGGTCACTTCTCACCACTACAGTGATGTTGATAGTCAAGATATCGCATATATAGCAAATTAGATACAAGAGAAGAGAGTAAAGGGCATGGAAGAAGTCTAGCATTTTGGATGATCATTGGATTATATTTAGCAGGTGACAACGACTTTCCTGGGAAATGGTACTGAATACCTAACAATAGGAGGGAGTGTGTAAATATTGGGCAAAAGCCCCCGATCAAAAGCTCTTTGACATCATTTCAAAAGCGAAATCTTCCAAATTCAATTTTGGCATAAGGGGACTTTTAACATATTGTAGTGTTGTAGGGTATCACATGGTCGGCCACGCACGACAATAGCCTTTGCTTACTGGTTTTTATTATATTTTTTTGACATGTCTTCGGACGGCATTAATTTTAGGACATTTAGCGGTTTCCTTATGTTCGGCAAAATCGGTCATCTCTTGCCGGTTCTTCCCTTACAAAAGGTCCAAATTTTCAAAGAAAATAATTTATTTCATATAAAATGCTAAGATCATTCAATTTTGTTTAAACGTTGCATAATCCAATATTTTACAGGTGCGGAAATGGAAAATATCGACCCTCTTCTACTAGTACTCAAATGGATAAAATTTTGAGTAATTGAAAAAATATACCCCTAAATGCGACTGATATTTTATAATTTGTTCATACATACATAAACATTTGTCCTCATTTCCAATATCAAACTTCCAATAAATATTACTAATATTTTAGTCAATAATTATTAATTTTTTTGAATCTTAGGTTTCTCAAACCTCAGTCGTAATTATTGGCTGCTGCTCTTGAGACTCAAATTTCAGTCACTGAACAAAGAATCTTGTTATATTAGCTCCATTTAAAATACCTAAGAAAACGTCGAACATCAGCACAATGCTATCAGGGATATACAAAAAATCGAAATTTTGTAAGTGAGAGCTAAGAGCTTTAAAATATTGTTAAATTCAGTAATTGAACGTAACATTTGGTAACCTATGATTGAGACCCCCTAAAAGATATGCCGGTTTTAAATCGATATTAAGCTCTTTTGACTTTACTTTTCTTTATTTTTATAAAAACAAATCAGTCAACCAAGCATTTAAATTTTCCTCTCTTTAAAGACATTTTTTTCGAAAATCCACATATTTTGGAACCAACAACGACACGGTTCAATGACAAATGTCCAAGTATTTAATAACAGATTAGCACCTTGTTTAACTTTCAATCTTTGAAGACATAAATTTCCCTTCTTATTATGACTTTGAAAACATTTTTATAGCATTCTTGGCGTGCATTTTCCAAAAAAACACACACACACATATTATCAATGTTTCACAAGTTTCAAGTCCAAAACATGTGATAAACGCACACATACATCCAAATCTATTCGAAATGTGACACTGGAACATTGGCTTGTTCCAGTTCCTCCTTGGCAATTTGGTGGGGGGAGGGAGGATAAACTGGTACGTGACTTTTAGCTTTAAACATTAACGGTGTGCCTCAATAATTTACATCTGTTGCCAGAATTGAATTGTGCGCGCGGATATACGCAATGCACACACAACACACACACAATGTGTGGCCCCTTCCCCCCCACACACCACCACACTCGCGTAACAATTCTGTGGACTAGTGATATGAAGATATCCGTGATTTTTAGATATTTGTTTCTTTTTCGATGAGTTTGACACGCGCCCCTTTCTATCTGCCGGCAGATTGTCATTGTTAAACAATCCTATAAATCAATAATACATTCCACAGTTTTCACTCTTTGGCTCTGGCAAGCAGGCTGGGAGGCAGGCGAGTGGGTAAGAAGAACGTGTATGTCAATGGGTGGGAGTGAATGGCGTTGAGTCTCTGTGTATTTAGAGTTAAAATTGATTTTCATCTTGTGCCGCCGTTCGCCGTGCGCTAAATTACTTTCAAGTGGAGCATGATGCAGTTTTCAATTTTCTTGTTGAGGAACATCGCCCTTCCAACCATGCGACGTGTGTTCATGCAATCAGCCCTGGTATAGTTTTGAAAAATTAAGGCAATTAATTTTTCATGAGGCAAATCTTTAGTCTAATACTGCTCTTAATATGGGGGTAGGAGAAAAATTTTATTTTCCCTTTCGGAAGTGGAAAGAATGATGGCATTTTGTTTGGAAAGTTGTCATTTATGTTTTGAATTTTATGTTTTTCGAATGTCATTCAAAAGATTTCAAAGATTTTCAAGTGCATTTCAAAAGATTTAGATGGATGCGTTATAAACTCTGCTGAGTAGGATTATAAATCAAAAGGATTAATCTGTGAGTGGATCACAGAAGATGTAAGGTCATAAAAATGTGTCACTCAAAATTAGATTTAAAGTTAAGTCATATTTACTATTATGACAACATATTAAATGGATATTAATAACAAGACATACAGAGAAGGAGGATTATGGTTCGAAATGTTAATTTTATTCTGCACCATTGAATGAAGGGAAGGTTGCATTTCATTTTATTCGGAATATAAATATTTTTATATAAAAAATTGGGATTCAGTACTATAATAAATTTATCAAATTAAAAAAATAATAGGGATTCTTCAAAGACAGATCCAAATCAATTGCCATATATTTTCTAGGAATATTTTGAAAATCTTCTTCAGATTTATAGGTGTGGATTTTTTTCCAGAATTTAAAGAAAAACATTCTTTCGGGTCGTGGATTTTTAAAAAAATTTCAAATATCTCCTTCAAACCGATTTTTAGTTCTTTGAAGAATTTTTCATAGACCATACTTAGGTCAATAGGCGTGGACTTTTTAAGAATTTTTCAAAGACCATATATAGTTAGGTCAACAGGCGTGGACTTTTTAAGAATTTTTCAAAGACCATATATAGTTAGGTCAACAGGCGTGGACTTTTTAAGAATTTTTCAAAGACCATATATAGTTAGGTCAACAGGCGTGGACTTTTTAAGAATTTTTCAAAGACCTTCTTCAGACCAAAAAGAGTGAATTTTTTAAAATTGTTTTAAATACCCTCTTCAGACCATTTTCAAAATACCTCTTTAGATTAATGGCATGGATTTTTTAAACATTTTTCAAAGACCCTCTTCAAACAATTTTCAAAATTTCAAAATTCAGATTGAATTTTTCAAAGGCCCTTTTAGACAAAGGCGTAGATTTTTTAAGAATTTTTCAAAGAACTTCTTCAGACCAAAAAGAGTGAATTTTTTAAGATTGTTTTAAATACCCTCTTCAGAAGAATTTTTCAAAGACCCTCTTCAGACCAAAAGGCGTGATTTTTTTTAGAATTTTTCAAAAGATCCTCTTCAGATCAAAATGTGTCATTTTTTAAGAATTTCTTAAAATACCTCTTCAAATCAAAAGCCGTGGATTTTTTGAGATTTTTTTCAATACCACACTTAGGTCAATGGGCCTGGATTTTTTAAGAAACATTACCATCGTTCTCCACTAATAAACAAACGTTGTTTTTATAAAAACAACAATAAAGGGATAAGGCCTGACCATTTTGCAACAACAAAGTACTACGGTATCCCGAACAAACAAGCCATACTGTTCTAATTTTATTTTATAAAATTTTCAAAAATAACTTCCCAGATAGATAGGCGCGGATGTTTTAGGAATTTTTCAAAATAACTTCTCAGATAGATTTTTTTAAGAATTTTTCAAAATAACTTCCCAGATGGATAGGCGTGGATTTTTTAGTAATTTTTCAGAATAACTTCCCAGATGGATAGGCGTGGATTTTTTAGTAATTTTTCAAAATAACTTCCCAGATGGATAGGCGTGGATTTTTTAGTAATTTTTCAGAATAACTTCCCAGATGGATAGGCGTGGATTTTTTAGTAATTTTTCAAAATAACTTCCCAGATGGATAGGCGTGGATTTTTTAAGAATTTTTACCATCGTTCTCCACTAATAAACAAACGTTGTTTTTATAAAAACAACAATAAAGGGATAAAGCCTGACCATTTTGCAACAACAAAATACTACGGTATCCCGAACAAACAAGCCACACTGTTCTAATTTTATTTTATAAAATTTTCAAAAATAACTTCCCAGATAGATAGGCGTGGATTTTTTAAGAATTTTACAAAAAAGCTTCCCAAATAGATAGGCGCGTATGTTTTAGGAATTTTTCAAAATAACTTCCCAGATAGATAGGCGTGGATTTTTTAAGAATTTTTCAAAATAACTTCCCAGATGGATAGGCGTGGATTTTTTAGTAATTTTTCAAAATAACTTCCCAGATGGATAGGCGTGGATTTTTTAAGAATTTTTCAAAATAACTTCCCAGATGGATAGGCGTGGATTTTTTAGTAATTTTTCAAAATAACTTCCCAGATGGATAGGCGTGGATTTTTTAGTAATTTTTCAAAATAACTTCCCAGATGGATCCAGAGGCGTGGATTTTTGAGTAATTTTTCAAAATAACTTCCCAGATGGATAGGCGTGGATTTTTTAGTAATTTTTCAAAATAACTTCCCAGATGGATCCAGAGGCGTGGATTTTTGAGAAATTTTTCAAAATAACTTCCCAGATGGATAGGCGTAGATTTTTTTTAAGAATTTTTCAAAATAGATTTTCAGATCGATAGGTGTTGATACAGTTCAATAATAATTTAAGAATGTCTCAAAATAATTATTCAGATTGATAGGCATGAATTTTTTAAGAATTTTTCAAAAATCCCTTCAAATTGATGGGTGTGGATTATTTAAGAATTGCTCTAAAATCCACTTCAGATAAATGAATTTTTAGAGATTTTCTTAAAGATTCTTTTCAGATCGATAAGCGTGTATTTTTTAAGAATTTTTAAAAATATCTCTTCAGATCGCGAGGTTTGGATTTTTTTTTAATATTATCTTAAAGATCCTTTTAGGATCGATTGGCTTGGATTTTTTAAGAGGAATCTGATATTAATTTTGGACCAGAAGTAGTGGGCTGTTATATCTCATCTTCAAACCAGATCGTGCGTTGTAAAAAGTGTTCGGATTTGTGAAATTTGAAGAGAATTGGCTTTTTATTTTGGATTTTATATCTCCCATAAAATTTTAAATTTTGACTCATTAAGGGGGAGGTACCAGAAGGAGCGGTGCGACAAATTCCATATTCACACTAGATCTTGTGTTAATAGAAATATTGGGCTGTGCCGAGTTTGAAAATAATCGGATTCTCACGTTTTATGAGCTTCATTTTTATTTTAAATGTTGACTCCTTTGTGGGAGTGGTATCACAAGAAGAGAATCGATATCTACTATCTTCACACCTGATCATGTGTAAGTAAAAATACTAGGAAGTCCGAAATTTGAAGAGAATCGGACTCTTATTTCGCATTTTGACGTATTTGATCTTTGTGGGGAAGGTACATGATGGAGTGGGACAATATTGCCCATTTTCGCACAGGGCATAGCGGTGATACAAATATTGGGATTTCCAAAGTTTATAGAAAATTCGATAATCTTTTCTTGTTCTATACGCAAATCATTTTCTGTAAAAATGTTGACATTTGGTGGCAGAGGTATCAGAATTAGTGGAGCACTATTGCCCATCTCCGAATTCGATCTAAGTTTGATAATGATTTTTTTACAATGTACCAATCTTCGACACTTTGAGAGTTATAGTGCGCCCAACCAAACAGACAGATAGTCACCCCTAGATCCACTCTAAATGTCCTTAAACTAATTTGGTTCTAAAAGACCTAGGATCTAAAAATCCTTATTTCGATGAGGATCGTTTTGGCCGCATCAAAAAATAAATACCCTCTGTAGTCATATGGCTGAGGGTGTAATAAGGCTTGGTTTTCTTTGATATGCAGGTAATATTTAATTTCAAAATTTTTTATTAATACCGATTACTTAGCCTATTCAGAACCCTCATATTAAATGTTCCCTAAAACTGGTCCAATATGGGATAAATATGGTCAGAATTAATTATAGTTTAAGAATATCGTATCGACAGCGACATTGAAGTTTGTGATATCACAGGGATAAACATTCGACTATTCGCTTTGTAAAATTTCCAAATTCTTCCATATTTTTAAACAAAGGCGTCTCAATGTCTCCTTGATGAAATGTGAGCTGAGCTACCAACCCATAATTTAAAAAATATTAATTGAAAATACAAAAATGTTTTGTCATACGATTCCAAGGAAAATTCCAAACAAATTGCCTCACTTCCAAATAAACGAAATCAAAAACGGGCACCGCCTCCGATTTTTTTTCGTCGACATTGTTTAATAATAAGCAGGACAATGGTATATATTTTTTAAACAGAAAACGCCCTTTTTAACAAATTCTCTTACACCGAGCAAGGACTTTAGAATCCTTTTGACACGTTGGCCCAAAACAAAGCAACTATTCCTAAAAACTACGACATTTTTTTACTTTATGAACTACTAATTTTAATTGTAATAATCAATGGATGACTATTGGCCCATACAAATCGAATGAGATCAATTGGTACCGCCTCCTTTTTTTTGTCGGTTTGGCCAAAAACCTATGGCAAATTTGGGACAATGCGTTTTAACCAAAATCCTGAAGACAATGTGGAATTCCGAACAAAAATATCTTTGTTAGTTAGAGCGGCTATTTTTTACAAAACAATAATACTATCCTTAAATTAAAACAACTAAAAATATAGAGTGGTCTAGTGAGACATTTAGTCTAGTTTGGCTTTGTTTAGTTCGTTTCCATTGTTTGTTTCTGACTGACGTCTTGCTGGCTGTTTGTGTAGGGGTGTGATTCTATAGAATTCAATGTTTTTGGTGACAATTGTATGGCATCGCATGATATCTCAATCGATAATGTCGTTTTCTTTTCTTTTGGCCTTATCTGGAAATGCTGTCCTTTTGGGCAACGATTAATTGTGTGCGCGTATAATTTTACTTACTTTATAAATCACAGTCTCTTTATATTTGTTCTATGTGAATCCAGGCGAGGATCATTTGTGTAGTTCGCTCTATTGTAATTTTTTGTCCTGTTTACACAATATTTTACAAACTCAGTGAATTTAATGGAAATCATCAGTGATGTCTTTTTTTAAAAGAAAAAGTGAAAAATGTCAATTGAATCCTTGTAATCCTTGTTTTGGTATTCACAGACAGTTGGGCGTCTCAGATTTCTGTTGCTGTTGGGCTCGCAAATATTTCGTAGAAAATGGAGGGTTGAATTACGTTTTGAGAATGTTTGTTGGACAAAATTATAATACTGACGCAAGAAATGGCGAAATATTTTTGTAGAAATAATTGTCAAATTTTTTTGTTGCAAAATGATCAAGCTTAATATCATTATTGTTGTTTTTATAAAAACAGATTTAGTTTATTAGTGGAGAACGATGGTAAGGGAATGCCTAGGTTTCGGAAAGAGCCACCAGTCCTCATCAGTTCAATTGTTTTTTTGTCTGGGATATTCTCCCCAGAAGTTATTTCAAAACTGATGAGAATTGGTGGTTCTTTCCGAAACCTAGGTATTCCCTGCCTTACCCCTTGGTAAACATTACCATCGTTCTCCACTAATAAACAAGCGTTATTTTTATAAAAACAACAATAATGGGATTAAGCCTGACAATTTTGCAACAGCAAAATACTATGGTATTCCGAACAAACATGCCAAAACTGTTCTGTTAATTGCAAATAATAAAATGAGGCTACATCAAACATTTAATCGAATATTTTGGTTTGAACTCGTATAGCTAAAAAACACGTATAGCCCAAAAAATTCTTAAACACCTCGAAATATAGGACCAAAACATAGGATATTACGTATGGAACTTCCAATCTCGCCGAGTTAATTTGGTCTAGTTGTGGGTAGCTTTCTGTCCATGTTAAATTGTAATGACGCTACAGGTCGATCCTCACGAAATAGCATGGAGGTGGTGTTAAGCTCAGAATAGAAGCCAATATTTGACGGAGATCATTTTCTATAAACCTTTTGACATATTGTGTGTAGGTACCAGAAGGAGTGGACCATTATTGCCTATATAGAAACTCGATCTCGATAGTGCGCCCAACCAAACAACAGACTGTCGCCCCTAGATCGACTCCAAATGTCCATAAACTAATCTGGTTCAAAGAGACCTAGGATCTAAGATCCTAATTTTGATGAGGAACATTTTGGGTGTATCAAATGATACGGGGTGAGATGAAAAAACTTCAACCAACTTCAGATTGCTGACATTTCCAAGCCACTCGCCCGACAGCTGTTAAAATTATTCCACTGACAGCTCATTATATTGTTTAAAAGCGTACAAAAGCATTTTGGTGAGAATTTTCCGAAAAAAAAGATATTCGTGATGGAATTCAAGCGTGATAGTGTGATTTTTTTTTTTTTTTTTTTTTTTTGTTTGCTGGAAAAAAAAAGTGGCTATCGTTAGAGCACTCCAGCATTTAGATGTGAATAAATATTTCGTGTCTCGTACCATCGCTCGTTACTGTGATACTGATAGCTTAGCCCGACGTCAAGGAAGTGGACGGAAGAAAACAGCAACATCAGTAGAAATGGTCCGAAAAGTAAAGAAGCGACTTGATCGAAACCCGCGTCGCAGTGGCCGAAAAAATGGCTCGTGAGCTGAGCATATTGCAATATTCCATTCGGCAAATATTGGAAAGTGGGTAAAGCCATTGAAATTCCAAAAAGTGCAAGAATTTACACCGCAACAAAAGGAAAATAGACTCAAAAGAGCTAAAGAGTTGCTTCGCTTGGCCGAAAGTGGTGAACTGCCGGATTTGGTTTTCTCCGATGAGAAAACATTCGTTGTCCAGCAGTTTGTAAACAAACAAAATGATCGTGTTTACTTGCCAAAGAGGTCAGCTGAAAATGTTCACCTTCGGTTGGCCACTTTCTGGCGCCGGCCATGATAATGGTGTGGGCCGCCATAACAGCCGATGGTCGCTCACCGCTCGTATTAATCGACCGTAGCATCAGAATAAATGCCGAATATTATTGCGAAAATATTCTGGAGGGTGTATTAAAGCCTTGGGCACGAAAACATTTTGGCCGCAGACCTTGGACATTCCAACAGGACTCAGAACGCGCAACCTCAAATGGTTACAAAATGAGGTTCTTCGCTTAATTTCCTGAGCACAGTGGCCACCAAAATCTTCGGATACCAATCCGGTGTTTGGAGTATTTTAGAAAGCAAGGTTGGCACTAAAAAAATACCAAAGTGTCGATCACCTCAAGGAAGCGCTCACCCTGTACAGGGTGAGATAAAAAAACTGCAACAAGGTCAAACGCCATAATTTTTAATTTTTTTTTATTTCTTTAATGAAAGCAAAAAATGTCGGAAATAGCATCAAATTTTAGTATAAGTTTAGATTTGTTCGAATTGGTCACCTTTGGTACGAATCCATTTAGATTTGGTCTAGCGATGTCCGTCTGCTGGCTGGTGTGCACTATAACTCTCTATTATCATTTAGTTTCAGATCGATTCCGCTCTTTTTGTGCCTCCCCACAAAAGGTCAACATTTTCAAGGAATATAATTTACTACAAAGGAATGAAGGAAGGAAAGAGATCAGCAGATATTGTTCAAACTTCTCAAATATCAATATTTTTATCAGTGCTTGGTTTGTTGCAGTCTGAACATGGACAATATCGCCCACTCCATTTAGTACTTCACCTAACTCATATAAAAAGAGAAATAAGAGTTCTATGTCTTCAGATTTCATTTATTCCAATATTTCAAACAACTCTTGATCTGCTTTGAAAAAAGGACATATGTGTACTCCTCTTCACAAAGAGTCAACACTTGGCCATGACGCTCATAAAATAAGAAATGAGCATCAGATTCTATATGGCTACAGAGGGTATATATCATTTGATATGGCCAAAACGTGCCAAGTCGAAAAAACGGTTTTAGACCCTAGGTCCCTTTGGACAAAATCCATTTCAGGACATTTGGAGTCGATCTAGCGATGTCCGTATGTCTGTCTGTGTCTAATATTTGCATCAGTGCTAGGTCAGGTGTGAAAATGTACAATATCGGTCCACTCCAGAAAGTATCTCCCCCCACAAAGGGTCAAAATTGTGAATAATTACAAATCTTATAAAATGTGATGTAAGAGTCCGATTGTGTTCAAAATTCACACATCCCAATAATTCTATTAACCCAATGTCTGGTGTGAAAATGGAATGTATTTTTGCACATTCCAATCCGATTTTGTTCCAACTTTGCAAATCTTAATATCTGCGTCAGTTCTGGGTCAGGTGCAAAAATCGATAATATTGGTCCACTTCTTCCGGTACCATCTCAACAAAGATTGCAGATTTATAATAATTATCTCATGTGTCTTCATATAGGTTCAAAATTTGGAATAATTGTAACTCTCATAAAATGCGGAATAGTTTACCGATATTTCTTTTTACATCGACCAATGCTGTACTACCACCAATATTGGTAACCTTATTTTAACTCCCATAAAATTCTAAAATATTTACCTGTGTTCTTCAAAATACAGTAATTACATAATTTGTATTAACATTAGATTAACTATAAATATTTTATGTGTTGGTCCAATCTTTATTTTATTTCCTAAAGAGGCATGCATAAATAAATGGTGAATTGCTGAGGATAAACCGACTGATAGTTTTTAACTTGTTCATTTTGAAACTGAAGCAAAAACTATGATAATACCAAAAATCAGGAGGTACCTTATGTCGGAGCTATATCAATTAGTGGGCATGTATCGAACTTATTTGTAAGCCGAAATTACACCTAATAAAAACTTTAAGCTTCAGCTTATATAGTTGGTAAATGTGAAAAAAAAAACGAAAAGGAGACATCGGGTGGCTGCAGCAACGGTCCTGATAGATCTTTTTTTGTCCAGCGGAAATTGGGCCTAATGAGAACTCAAAATATTAAATTGCTGCTACTTGAATATTTTCGTTAATAAATTTTCATTTATATTTTTTAAGGGATAAGATGTGAATATTTTTATCCACGATTTTTGATCTTAACAGGCCTTATATTTTGCCATTATTACATTTATTATGTCTTAGATGCAAAATTTTACAATGTATATTTCCGTGAGAAAAGTTTAGTGAATTCCAAAATTTTCTCATGGTTTTACGCATTTGTCGGAAAACAAAGAAATTATTTCACAAATGGTCAACCAATCCGGTAATTCTATTGACTTTTCAAAAAGTGATTTTGCAAAAATGATCTGTCATAATTGAAATGTTTATTCTTTTACAAATTAATGGACAATGCCAGAGATTACATGATTTGAAGACACAAACATGGGAAGACAACAAAACAACACTGGGAAAAACGAGCATGAAACCAAAAAGAAAATTGACAATGGCGGAAAGAAAAACCAACGCTAACAGGAAACTGTGATGACAAATGCAAAGAATTTGTCATCAATGAGTGATGGAAGAATTATTCATTCATAAAGCGAGGAACGACGGACGACAAGGTAAGAAAGACATCATCAAAAGCAAACAGTAGCAATTATTATTGGCATTATTGTTTTGTTCTGTAGCAGCATCTGCAAAGAATAACGTCTAAGAAGATTTTAGATGTTTTTGCTTTGTTTTGCATTTTCTTTTTTGGCTAAATATCCCTGACATTCGGACATACACAAATGGTAATACATCATACGATTAGAATGCTTAAAGAATCAACAAGGTTCCATTTCGCAGGACAATGGCAGCAATTACACATGTTCATATGTCACATACACATATGTATCTCCATTACACAGCCAGTGGCTTCGAGTGTATTGACATTGGCGGCAGTGAAAACCAAACATAATTTCCCATAACATAAAATCCCATATCTCTTCCACATTCCGCTTTTGCAAGGTGCACGTTCCTTCAAGGTTTTCTTTTCCCATTTTGCATGATGACATTTTCCTTTGTTGTTACCGATAATCTGCACTGCCGCTGCTTCTGGTGTTTGTTGCTCATCCTCTTAAGGCATTTAAGATAATGGCAGAAAAAGGGACACTTTCTGCTTGACTTACTTGGGCCAAAAAACAGGCGATCTCAAAAGGTTAGTCAAAAAGAAAATATATGCGCCAAACAATTTGCTTCCCGTTTTTCCTCGGGGTATTCGCAGTTTTGTGAATGAAACTAAGTCCCATGAGAATGAAATATTGCGTGTTCACAAATTGATTAGACAGTGGGACGAAAGCAGAATATTTCAAAATATATTCTTAGAGAAATATTCCAGAGCTACAAAGGCGGATTTTTGGGAATATTACGGAAGGGTTCTTAGATCTAAAATAAAAATTCGAAAGACCTTTAGACGTGGAATTTTAAAGAAAAATTCTTCGAAAGATTAGCAGACCTTTGGACGTGGATTTTTTAAAGATTTTTTTTTTTGTGAGGCCCGACAGAGTATCATACCTTTAGACTTGGATTTTTAAGGAATAATTTTTAATGAATAATTTTTTGACAGAATTTAAGACCTTTAGACGTGGATTTTTAAAATCGACGTGGATTTTTAAAGACTATGTTTTCAAAGAATTTCAGACCTTCCGACGTAGATTTTTAAAGACAATTTTTTCCAAAGACTGTCAGACCTTCCGACGTGGATTTTTAAAGAAAAAATTTCAAATCGACTTGGATTTTTAACGACAATTTTTTTGAAAATTGTCAGTCCTTTCGACGAAAAATTGTTCGAAAGACTATTTCCCCTTCCGACATGGATTTTTAAAGACAATTTTTTTGAAAATTGTCAGTCCTTTCGACGAAAAATTGTTCGAAAGACTATTTCCCCTTCCGACATGGATTTTTAAAGACAATTTTTTCGAAAGACTATCGGACCTTCCGACGTGGATTTTTAAAGACATTTTTTTCGAAAGACTGTCAGACCTTCCGACGTGGATTTTAAAGACATTTTTTTCGAAAGACTGTCAGACCTTCCGACGTGTATTTTAAAGAATTTTTTTTCAAAAACTATTTCCCCTTCCGACGTGGATTTTTAAAGACAATTTTTTCGAAAGACTACCAGACTTTCAGAGCTATAGAAGTGGATTTTTATATACTTGGATTTTTAAAGAAGGACTTTCAGAGTTATAGATGTGGATTTATAAAGAAGGTCTTCTTGAAGGACTTTCGAAGCTATAGACGTGAATTTTTAAAAAAGGACTCTTTTGAGAGACTTTCAAAGCAATTGACGATGATTTTTAAAGAAGGACTCTTTTGAAAGACTTTCAGAGTTATAGACGTAGATTTTTAAGAAGGACTTTTAGACTTATAGACGTGGATTTTTAAAGAAGGACTCTTTTAAAGGACTTTTAGACTTATAGACGTTTATTTTTAAAGAAGGACTCTTTTGAAGGACTTTTAGACTTATAGACGTGGATTTATAAAGAAGGACTCTTTTGAAGGACTTTTAGACTTATAGACGTGGATTTTTAAAGAAGGACTCTTTTGAAGGACTTTTACACTTATAGACGTGGATTTTTAAAGAAGGACTCTTTGAAGGACTTTTACACTTATAGACGTGGATTTTTAAAGAAGGACTATTTTGAAGGACTTTTAGACCTATAGACGTGGATTTTTAAAGAAGGACTCTTTTGAAGGACTTTTACACTTATAGACGTGGATTTTTAAAGAAGGACTCTTTTGAAGGACTTTTAGACCTATAGACGTGGATTTTTAAAGAAGGACTCTTTTGAAGGACTTTTAGACTTATAGACGTGGATTTTTAAAGAAGGACTCTTTTGAAGGACTTTTACACTTATAGACGTGGATTTTTAAAGAAGGACTCTTTTGAAGGACTTTTACACTTATAGACGTGGATTTTTAAAGAAGGACTCTTTTGAAGGACTTTTAGACTTATAGACGTGGATTTTTAAAGAAGATCTCTTTTGAAGGACTTTTAGACTTATAGACGTGGATTTTTAAAGAAGATCTCTTTTGAAGGACTTTTAGACTTATAGACGTGGATTTTTAAAGAAGATCTCTTTTGAAGGACTTTTAGACTTATAGACGTGGATTTTTAAAGAAGGACTCTTTTGAAGGACTTTTAGACTTATAGACGTGGATTTTTAAAGAAGATCTCTTTTGAAGGACTTTTAGACTTATATATAGCCAAAATAAAACTTTAGCTTTTTTATAATATTTTCTCGAGGACCAAAATAGAATGTGGATTTTTTAAAATATATTTTTCGTGGATCAGAGTTCCATAAAAAATATTTTGTTTTCAAAGATTATTAAAGCCATATTTTTTTCATGGATCAGAACGGGGATTTTTTAAAAAATATTTTTTTTCTCGAATCCAAACGGGGATTTTTTAAAAAATATTTTTTTTCTCGAATCAAAACGTGGATTTTTTTAAAAAAATATGTTTTTCGCGAATCAAAATGTGGATTTTTTAAAAAATATTTTTTTTTCATGGATCAAAACGTGGATTTTTTAAAAAATATTTTTTTTTCATGGATCAAAACGTGGATTTTTTAAAAAATATTTTTATTTTCATGGATCAAAACGTGGATTTAAAAAATATATATATTTTTTTCATACATCAAAACGTGGATTTAAAAAATATATATATATTTTTCATACATCAAAACGTGGATTTAAAAAAAAAATCACGAATAAAAACGTGGATTTTTAAAAAAATATATATTTTCTAGTGGATTTTTAAAAAATATTTTTTTTATGGATTAAAAAGTGGATTTTATAAAAAATATATGTTTTCATGAATCAAAACGTGGATTTGAAAACGTGGATTTTTAAAATAATATATTTTTTTCATGGATCAAGAAGCGTTCAACCTGGATGCGACAGAGAAAATGTCTGAGTTTTTATTTTCGTTGATGTTTAAAAAATATATTCTAAGGGAGTATCAGAGCAATTTCCCAAGGACCAAGAGATCTCAAATAACGTTTTTTCCAAGGACTATTTGAGATATTTTTTTAGGACTAATAGATTTATGCTTGGGCTTTTTGACATTTTCTCAAGGACAATCGTGGATATTTTGTTTAAATAGTTTTTAGCTATAATATTGAACTTTTCTAAAATATTTCTCAAGAGTAATCTGATTTTTAAACTAATTTTTCTAAGGTTGTTGGCCCTTTTTCAAAGAATTAATAAATCTATAATTTTCAGTATTTAAAATCACTTTCAAAACATTTTTAAAGTTATGCTCCCTTAAAAATTTTAATGTTTTTGGAACATCATTTATTGTTGGGTAATTTTCTCTCAAGAGTATCAGAACTATAATCGCGGATATTTTCTCTCTTGCCCCACTGTCTCATTGAATGATGAAATTGCAACGACCTGTGATGATGTCACAAAGATGCTAGCTAACACGGCTTAATGTAAGTGATACCATTAGTGGTGCTCATGAGAAATTTGGCAAACCTGTCACACACTCACATCGCTGTCGTGTCGGGTCGGTGTCACCAAAAAAGACGACAAGTTGAGATTGATTACGGATTAGCTGGTGATCCTTCTAATGCTATTTTCCTAACTAAAATGTCTTAAGGCGATTTGCTGAAAAGACAACAAACAAAACAAAACTCGGCCTAAGGATCAATGTTTTTTTTTTTTTTTTTTTGCAAAAACTACAAGGGCTGCTTTTGCGACACATGATTTTGATTTTATTCGGGTAATCTTTAATGCCGCAAGGTGCATAAAATAAACAAGGAAGGCATACGAGCAAACAGCACATCAAAGTGTGTTCCGAGATGTGAATGGGAACAGCAAAAATAGTGCCTTGGAGGTGTAACCACACCTGCTAAAATAAAGTTTATTTAACTTACACTAATTCTATGCCGCAATATCAAAATTGAAAAAAGCGTGGATTTTTAATTTTTTTAAAGACTCATCAGACCTTAAGTCGAGTATTTTTAAAACATATTTTTTAAAGACTATCAATCATTTGGACGCAGATTTGCAAAGAATAGTTTTTCGAAAGACTATGGACTATTAGAGAAAATTTTTTCGAAAGACTATCAGACCTTCCGACGTGGTTTTTTAGAAGAAATATTTTTCGAAAAACTATCAGATCTTTCGACGTGAATTTTTAAAGAATTTTTTTTCGAAAGACTTGCAGACCTTTCGACGTGGATTTTTAAAGAACATTTTTTCGAAAGACTTCCAGACCTTTCGACTTGGATTTTTAAAAAAACATTTTTTTCGAAAGACTTTTAGACTTTCCGACTTGGATTTTTAAAAATTTTTTTTCGAGAGACTGTCAGACCTTCCGACATGGATTTTTAAAGAAAAAAAAATGTGACAGAATTTAAGACCTTTAGACGTGGATTTTTAAAGAAAAAAATTTTCGAAAGAATGTCAAACTTTCCGACCTAGATTAATAAAAAATCGAAAGACTTTCCGACCTGGATTTTTGAAGAAAAAAATGTTCGAAAGACTGTCAGACCCTCCGACGTGGATTTTTAAAAATATCAGATCTTTAGACTTGGATTTCAAGGATTTCTAAAAAGGACTTTCAGAGCAATAAACGTGGATTTTTTAAAGAAGGACCATTCCTAAAAAGGACTTTCAGGGCAATAAACGTGGATTTTTAAAGAAGGACTTCTTGAAGAATTTTCAATGTTATAGACGTGGATTTTTAAGGAAGCTCTTCTTGGAGGACTTTTAGAGTTATAGACGTGGTTTTTAAAAGAAACTCTTCTTGGAGGACTTTTAGAGTTATAGATGTGGTTTTTTAAAGAAACTCTTCTTGGAGGACTTTTAGAGTTATAGACGTGGATTTTTAAAGAAGCTCTTCTTGGAGGACTTTCAGAGATATAGACGTGGGTTTCTAAGGAAGGACTCTATTTTAAAGGAATCTTTTAAGGGACTATTTGAAGGACATTGATTTTAAAGGATGCGAATTTTTAAAGAAGGACTCTTAAAGAATAACATAATTTTTAGAAAATATTTCTGAAGGACCGTTAAAGGTATAAATGTAAATTTTCGAAAAATATTTTCTTAAGGATAAAATAGAATGTGAATTTTTTAAAAATATATTTTTAATATATATATTTTGCTTTTTAATAATATTTTCTGAAGGACCAAAATAGAACATGGCCTTTTTTATATTTTCTCAAGGACCAAAATAGAAAGTGGATTTTTTAAAAATATTTTCTAAAGGACTAAATTTGGATTTTTAAGAATATTTTTTCAAGGATCAAGCACAACCAGTATTGTTGAAAAAAATATTTTTTTGTGGATTACAAAGCCATAAACGTGGAATCTTAAAAAAATGCATCATACGATTATTTTTTGTGGATTATGAAAGCCGGAAAAGTTGTTTTTTTTTTTTTAAATATTTTTTCAAGAATTATCAGAACCATAAACGTGGATTAAAAATAAATATTTTTTCGAGGATTATCAAAGCCATAAACGTGGATTTTTAAATAATATTGTTTTTATCTGTCGAAAGACCACAAACGTGAATTTAAAAAGAATATTTTTTTCATCTAACAAAGAGCCACAAACGTGGATTTTTAAAAAAATATTGTTTTTTAAAAAATATATTTTTATCTATGAAAGAACCATGAACATGGACGTTTAAAAAGTATGTTTTTATCTATCAAATATCCATAAACGTAGATTTTTAGAAAATATTTCTTTATTGTTTTTAAAAAATATTTACGTGGATTTAAAATATTTTTTTCGACTATCAAAGAGCCATAAACGTGTATTTAAAAAAAAAAAACACTCTTTTTGAGAATCAAAAAAGCTATTATTTTTCACTATTTAAAACCATTTCTATAAACGTCAAGATTTTAGGATTTGTGGAATTTTATTTATATTTAATTTTTTCTCAAGACTATCAGAACTTTAATCGTGGATATTTTATTAAGTACCTTCAGAGTGGCATTTTTTGTCCATATATTACACAGGTATCAAAATTATTATCTCTTGTCCCACTGTCTCATTGAATGATGAAATTGCAACCACCTGTGATGATGTCACAAAGATGCTAGCTAACACGGCTTAATGTAAGTGATACCATTAGTGGTGCTCATTTCTTTTGCCCTGCTGCCCAGCATATCGTTCACATGTCATGGGAAAGTCATGAGAAATTGGCAAACCTGTCACACACTCACATCGCTGTCGGGTCGGGTTGGGTCGGTGTCACCAAAAAAGACGACAAGTTGAGATTGATTACGGATTAGCCAGTGATCCTTCTAATGCTATTTTCCTAACTAAAATGTCTTAAGGCGATTTGCTGAAAAGACAACAAACAAAACAAAACTCGGCTTAAGGATCAATGTTTTATTTATTTTTTTTTTTTTGGCAAAAACTGCAAGGGCTGCTTTTGCGACACATGATTTTGATTTTATTCGGGTAATCTTTAATGCCGCAAGGTGCATAAAATAAACAAGGAAGGTATACGAGCAAACAGCACATCAAAGTGTGTACCGAGATGTGTATGGGAACAGCTAAAAGAGTGCCTTGGAGGTGTAACCACACCTGCTAAAATAAAGTTTATTTAACTTACACTAATCTCGTACCGCAATATCAAAATTGAAATTCTTCTTCATCCGGAATTGCTGTCATTGTCCTTTGTCTTTGATATGTGGCAAAAGTTTACCTTAGCTAAAAAACTAAAATAAGGGAGGGGTTTGAAAAAAGGGATTTCTAAGCAGGTTGTCAACCTTTCCGAAATTTTAAACCCTCCTAGGCAGTTGTAGCATACTAGACTTCTTTATCACACAATTGTGTGCGCTAACTGCTAGCAGATTCCTAAAACTCCAAACGAAATCCACATCCAGTAACAACTTTTTAACTCCCCCAAATCTTCTAAAGGGGTTAAACACCTTAAACCTCATTTCGTTAATTTATTCCATAATAACCGGTTTTGTTAATCTGCAAGATGTTGTGTTAATTTATCTCTTTTATTTCACTTAGGCTTTGAAATTATCTATAACCCCTTTAAAACGCCCTCTTCCGCATCACATCGTCGCTGATGCTGATGATTCTCTTTTTTTTTTTAACTTTTTATGCCTCCCCTCATCGTCATCCCCAAAATTTAGTGGTAATTCCCGCATATTTATCATCATCACCCTCATTTTACATTAATGCCAACACAACAAATTGAAAAGCAGGTCTAAGCAGCAGCAACAACAAAAAAAGAAGCAACGAAAGGATTGTCTTAACCATTAACAATAATGCGTTGGTTAAAAGCTATCCTTTGTTTTGTTAACAAAAAAAAAAAAAAAAAAAAAAAATTTTTAATTGTTTTTCATGGCGCGTTTATTGCGTGAATGGCAACAAAAGCAAACAACCGAGACGTCAAAGAAAAAAAGGCCAACGTGAAATGGTAACACTCTAGCCAAAGATTGAAAACAGAAAACGGAATGACGGGAAGCTGTGTTAATGAATGCGCTCTTAAGGTAATGAAAATCTTAGAAGTGTTTAAGAGCAAAATAAAAAAAATAATAATATTTAAAATTAGTGCCTTGTTGGAAAGGCGTTTTCTTTTGAAAATGATTAAATCTCATCAATGATATATTTTGCAGAAAAAAAAAAATCAGCTTCAGCTTTGTCTAAAATCTATAAGAAAGTTAAAAAAATATATATTTTAAACATTAAAATAAATCAGAGTTTAATAAATTGTTATTTTGGGCCAAAATAGACTTCATTGTTTTAATCATTGGCCAAGTGTAAATTAATCTGAATTATTTAAAAAATATACCTCTGGAATTGATTGTAATCAAGTCGTTGGGTTTGAAATCTGATGGCATACAACACCATCATTTTCATTTCACTTAGTGACAATAAAATGTTTAAACAAAAAATAAGCTTGACGTTTGACAAAAATCGACAGATCGGTCACTTCTCTCCAAAAAAAAAAAAAAAAAAAAAACACATTTTCCGCATATCTATATTCCTTAAAATAAACATTTTTTCGACGGACAGGAATTGCTTCTGTCTTCACAATATGCCCCAGACAATATTCCGAACTCGTTATCGTATTTCCGTTACGGCAATTTTTTTAAACTTCGCACATCGCAATGTCTCTGCCGTGTGAGGTGAAAAAACTGCAACCAACAGTGACAGCTCATTATATTGTTTACAAGCGTACAAAAGCATTTTGGTCAGAATTTTCCAGAAAAAAAGTTATTCGTGATAGACTTCAAGCGTGATAATGTGATTTCTTTATATTTGGCTGGAAAACCACAAGTGGCTATCGTTAGAGCACTCCAGCATTTCAATGTGAATAAATCTTTTGTGTCTCGTACCATAGCCCCTTACCATGATACTGGTAACGTAGCCCGACGTCGAGGAAGTGAACAGAAGAAAACAGCAAAATCAGCAGAAATGGTTCGAAAAGTAAAGAAGCGACTTGATTGAAACCTGCGTAGCAGTAGCCGAAAAATAAGTCGTGAGCTGAACATATCACAATATTCCATTCCACAAATATTGAAAAATTGGGGGAGCTCGGGGTAAAGCCATTGAAATATCAAAAAGTGCAAGAACTTACACCGCAGTTGAAAGAAAATACACTCAAAAGAGCTAATGAGTTGCTTCGCTTGGCCGAAAGTGGTGAACTGCCGAATTTGGTTTTCTCCGATGAGAAAATATTCGTTGTCTAGCAGTTTGTAAACAAACAAAACGATTGTGCTTACTTGCCAAAGTGGTCAGCTGAAAATGTGCACCTTCGGTTGGCCAACAGACCTCAAGCGGCGGCCATGGCCGATGGTCGCTCTCCGCTCGTATTAATCGAACGTGGCATCAGAATAAATGACGAATATTATCGTGCAAATATTCTGGAGGTTGTATTAAAGCCTTGGGCATTTTGGCCACAGACCTTGGACTCAGCACCATCGCACTCAGCACGCGTCACCCAAGAATGGTTACAAAATGAGGTTCCTCGCTTCATTTCCAGCGCACAATGGCCACCAAAATATCCGGATTCCAATCCGTTCGACTCTTGTGTCTGGAGTATTGTGGAAAACAAAGTTGGCACTAAAAAATACTAAATTGCCGATCACCTCAAGCAAGCGCTTCGCCGGGAATGGGCCAAAATGCCGCAGAGCAATATTTGGGCAACGTTTGACGGTTTCATTGGCCGTTTGAAGGTCTTAATTCGTGTCAAAGTTGACCAATTCGAACAAGTCTAAACTTATTCCGACACTTTTTGCTTCCATTCAATAAAAAAAATTAAATTAAATTAAATTAAAAAATTATGGCGTTTAACTTTGTTGCAGTTTTTATCTCACCCTGTGTGGGGGCTATGCGAAGACCTGAGCCTGCTTAGACACTTTTCTGCTATACCCGAAAGAACTTCAAATACGAGATTTGAAACAATTATGGTGAATAATGTCGCTAAATTAAAAAAAACGAATATGGAAGGTGCCGTGGGGGGCTATACAAAAATGTAGGCCTGCATACCCATTTTTTCATGGACTGTAGAACCCATTGGGACCTCTAAATACGAAATTTGAAACTATTCCGGTGAATAATGTCCCTAAAGTCATAAAAATACCGAATATCGTTGTATGGAGGATACATGATATCGTGGACCAATCTTCAAATTTGACCTGCCTGCAGATAAAAGACGGACATACGGACGGACTGACAGGGCTAAATCGTCTTAGAATTTAACGCTTATCAAGAAAATATATATTTTGTTAGGTCGAATGTTATTATTTCGATGAGTTACAAACGGAATGACAAACTAAATATACCCTCCATTCTTTGTATGGTGGAGGGTATAAAAATTACATTAATCTTTTTTATAATAGTGAATGCTTGTGGATTTTTTAAAAAACTTCATGGGTCTTCTGACATTAACTGCCGATCCTTATTAATTTTACTGGTAATACCTCATGGGTCTTCTTAAGACTTAAAAGGGAAAAGATTTTTTTTAAGATTTTTGTTATACACTTCATGTCGAAGAATCGAGGATATTGCAAAAAAAATTTCTTGGCTTCCTGGTAAAAAATCTGAATCGAATGGTTTTTAAGTCTTTTAATAATTTGGGTATTATTTATTTATATAATCAATACCTTGTATGCGAAGTTTTAAAGGGATTCAACCAAATCTGTTTCTAAATTGTACATTTTCCGATGGTAAAATGTATCGAAATCATTTAAGGCGCTCAAAAGTCAAAGAATTATTTGTTTCACAAGAGTCATATGAGCTCACCCACCTCTTATGGTACACATGCTGAATATGACCCTTTGAAACAAAACATGAAAATGGCTACCAGCCAAATCGTCCCACACACCAGCAATATCGCCATTAAATTCCTTGCCACCGGTTTTTTATCTTTTGTTTGTCTCAATAAATAAATAATATTTGAATGTATACTTTTATTTATTGACTGTCAAGTCAAAGATTAAAAATTTCGTTTTCTTGCGACATTTTCATAAATTTTCTTTCCGCAAAATATTGCGGCTTACCAAATACATGGGACTCTATTAAAGACACACAAACTTGTGCCAAATTTTTTAATATTTATTTTTTCCTTTTTTAATAAAAATAATTTAGATGGTGAATGGACACATTATTTAAATTTTTTCGAAAAAAAAACAACTTCAAAGATGGTTGACATTTTTTGATCATCTGCTGTTCTTTTTTCTGTCGAACAAACGACAATTTATTGAAACCATTTAGCAATGAGAAATCGGTTTATTTGCATTTTTGAGGATAACCAAAACATTAATTAAAGCGAGAGCGTTGCGAACAAAAGAAATATCTGCGACAAATACCACAAAAAAGAAAACTGAACTGAAATACTGCTAGAAAACAAGAAAGGTCTGGATGTGAACAATTCCATTGTTTGTTTATTTGTTTTCTCCACCCACTTGTCAAGATCTTAAGAAAAATAACATCAGTAACAAAATGAACACAGAAATCATTAACATTCAACACCAATGATTGTGGCACGGGTTCTACGACACCGGATTGACCCGAAACAACAACACTCCAGTTTCGGCCAGCGGCTGCCAACCCAGTGTATACATGTTCGTGTTTGTTTATTTTTCTGTTTTGGGAGCAGCACATCCCGGAATGCTTGCTCCGGATTCTTTTGGTCCGTGCCGGGCTTGAGGAAAACCCCGGACCATGGTTCTGTACGGTTTGCCAAAACACCATCCACCATAGATCAGTCTCGGTGCGATGTAATGGATGCAGAGGATGGGTGCACTTTAGAAATTGTTCCGGTTTAACCCGGTTGCGAGACTATAGCGATAGGGACTATGTTGCTTCGTGCTGCACCAACGTAGTCCCCAGTGAGTCCACGACCTCGTCGTCAACTTCCGAGTCGTCGTCGGAGTATGGAACTCCCCCGCAGTCTCCAGAACAGCAACCTTTACCGCAGCACTTAACGCCACATGTTGCTGTTCCAATTCCGGACAATGCATCGTTCTTGCAGTTCAATTGCAACGGACTCCGAGGTAAAATTGATGAGATAGTGGATTTTATGAATCGGAGGAATATCAAGATCGCAGCGGTGCAGGAAACCAAGCTCAATGAAAATTGTAGCTTACAACGTTGCAATGGTTACAACGTATTGAGGAAAGATCGCACCAGAAGTGGAGGTGGGGGATTAGCGTTCCTGATACACCATTCTGTTCAATACAGACCTATCTCGCTTGAGCTAGCCTCTAGTGACCCGTACATGGAGTGTATGGGGGTAGCAGTCAAGTGTGGTACTGCCGAGGTAGAGGTGCTTAATGTGTATATCCCGCCGGTTAATAGCTGTGAACCGCGTTACTTGCCTAATATAAGCCCACTTTTGGAAGGCAATAACCGCCTGGTACTAGGGGACTTCAATGCCCACCATGAGTTGTGGCATTCCGTCCTAGGTAATGACCAGAGGGGATCAGCGTTGGCAGAGCAGATTGACTGCTCCACATTTTGCACGGTAAACGAGGATGCCCCCACCCGAATAAGAGGAGAGTGTCACAGTTCGCCAGACTTAACCATCGTGTCACCCGGTCTGATAAATGACGTGACTTGGCAACCCGTCATTTCTCTTGGCTCAGACCATCTCCCGATAATCGTCTCCATCAGCAGATCGCCCGATTTCATAACCTCTGAACGCCGCACTTTCCTTAACCATGGGAAAGCCCACTGGCCCGAGTTCAGAGAGTTCACCAACCTTCGCTTCAGAGAACTGCCCAATCCTTCTGATGTTCGGGTAGCTGAAAGGATTTTCCGGGACATCATCAAAGCTGCAGCCGCTCGCTATATACCTGCTGGTCGAATACCCGAAGTAAGACCAAATTTCCCAGCAGAGGCAGCGGGATTAGCGAATGAGCGTGATGAGCTCCGACGTACCAACCCTACTGATCCCAGAGTCAGTGAACTGACAGTGGAAGTCAACCGGTTGGTACAGGAGCATAAGCGGAAAAAGTGGCTAGACCATCTGAAGTGTTGCAACATCGGAACCGATTTGAGTAAACTGTGGGTAACGGTAAAGTCACTCTCGAACCCTGGGAAAAAGGATGATAGGACAGCAGTCACATTTAACGACGTAACTGTGACTGATCCGAAGAGGTGCGCTGGCTGTTTTAACCGCCAATTTGTCGAGCACCCCGAGAGTGATAGGGCGAGGCGAAGAGTACTACGTCGTATAAGAGCTCTTCCCGCCGAGGATGTACCTCCACAGTTTACGATGGGTGATGTTGCGAATGTCATCCGAAACGCTAAGTCATCTAAAGCGTTGGGCCCGGACGGAATATCAATGGTAATGTTGAAGCAACTGGATACGCCGGGAGTTGAGTATTTAACCAAAGTCCTTAACTTGTCGTTAGCCACCCACATAGTTCCCGAAGCCTGGAAAATGGGCAGGGTGGTCCCGCTACTGAAGCCTGGCAAGGATGCCAGCAAAGGCGAATCATACAGGCCAATTTCGCTTTTGTCGCCAGTAGCAAAGACTCTCGAGGCCTTACTCCTCCCCAGTATCAGAGGAAGCTATTCAGTTGCTAACCATCAACACGGTTTCCGTCCACTACATAGCACTACAACAGCATTGCACGCCATATCCACACATATCAGTCGAGGACTCAACCAGAACAGGCCGTGCCACAGAACAGTAGTGGTGGCTCTCGACCTATCAAAGGCCTTTGATACGGTCAACCATGCCACGCTGTTCGAGGACGTTGAGAACACTACCCTCCGGCCAAGTTTGAAACGTTGGATAGTCAACTATATGTGTGGACGCCAGTCGTACGTGGAATTCCGGAATAAGAAGTCCAAGCCTCGTAGAGTGAAACAGGGAGTTCCCCAAGGTGGGGTGATATCTCCGGAACTGTTTAACCTCTACCTTTCCGGAATTCCGCGCCCACCAGACGGCATCGAGATCGTAACTTATGCGGATGATTGTACGATCATGGCGTCGGGTCCTGTAGTTGATGACATATGTGTCAGGGTGAATAATTATCTCGCGGAGCTTGCCGCCTTCTTCCACGCGAGGAATATGAAAATATCCGCCACTAAATCGACGGCCACACTATTTACCACATGGACTGCGGAGATGAGAACACAGCTGAATGTGCAGGTCGAGGGGCATATAATTCCGACCACCAACTACCCCAAAATTCTTGGGGTCACATTCGATAGCATGTTCAAGTCTTCCGCGCAAGCCACAGCTATTTGCGATAAAATGAAAAGTAGGAACAAGGTCCTCAAGGCGCTAGCCGGCAGCACTTGGGGTGCGGATAAAGAAACCTTGTTGACCTCTTATAAAGCGATAGGTCGGTCTGTGGTTAGCTATGCGGCTCCAGTGTGGTCGGCGAATACAAGTGCAACGCAGTGGAAATGTATTCAGACCTGCCAGAATGCCGCCCTGAGAACTGCAACAGGGTGCCTCCTCATGACGCCTGTGGACCACTTACATGAGGAGACGAAGGTTCTTCCCTTACGTCAGCATAATCATATGCTTTCGTTGCAGTACCTGCTTGGGTGTTATCGTGGGAGTCACCCTAACCACCATATGGTGGATAGAACTCCCCCACCCAGGCGTGTCAGGAAGGACCTGCACGATCTAGAGAGAGAGGTCCAGCGATATAAGAGAGAGCCTCTAGATCATGAAGCCTATCAAGCAGGTCTGAATAGCATTCATACTGATGCAGTCGCAGAGGTAGTCAATAATTACAGTATGAATGCCATACTCGGAGTCCACCCCCCATCCATTGCAGCTGAAGAACGTCGGCTGCCTAGGCAAACCAGGGTAGTTTTGGCCCAACTACGTTCAGGATGGTGCAGCCGTCTCAATTCGTATTGGGCACGAATTGATGAGGATGTGCGGAACGCCTGCCCAGCGTGTGATACAGGCCCGCACAACACGCTGCATTTGTTTAATTGTCCTGCCAAGCCTACCCAACTCCGTCCAGAGGATCTATGGCTACAGCCCATAAAGGTAGCAGAATTCCTAAACCTGGACATTGAGGAAGAACCAGATTAGTCGGAAAAAACAACAGAACGTGTAAAACTGCTACAACAACAACAACAACAACCAATGATTGTAAAATGGAAATTTCTTCGACGATAAAAAATCTTTGCAATATATAGATATTTTTTTGCTTGTACCCTATAAAATAGTCATGCAGAATTGGTATATAGTTTGTTGCAGATTTTTTTGTGGTCGTTATGGATATGCATAATTCCTTTAGCTTAATTTTTTTGTATACGTTGCTATATGTTTAACATTTGATTAGGAAATTTAATAATATTTCGAAATCAAACTTGTAATGCTTTAAGTGGGTTAAAATATTAAGAATATACAGGGTGGGATAAAACAAGACTGCAACAAAGACGAACACCATATTTTTTGGATTTTGTTTTTTAATTTTAAAGAATAAAATCAAAAAATGTCGGAAATAGCACCAAATTTTAGAATAAGTTTAGATTTTTTCGAATTGGTCACCTTTTCACGAATTATGGCTTTCAAACGCCCAATGAAACCGTCACACGCTGCCCGAATGTTGCTCTGCCGTATTTTGGCCCAATCTTGGCGAAGCGCTTGCTTGAGGTGATCGACACTTTGGTATTTTTAAGTGCCAACCTTGCTTTCCAAAATACTCCAGACACTATAGTCCAACGGACTGGTATCCGGAGATTTTGGAGGCCATTTTGCGCTGGAAATGAAGCGGGGAACCTCATTTTGTAACCATTCTTGGGTGGCGCGTGCTGAGTGCGATGGTTCTGAGTCCTCTAGGAATGTCCAAGGTCTGCGGCCAAAATGTTTGCATACCCAAGGCATTAATATACCTTCCAGAATATTTTCGCGATAACATTCGGCATTTATTCTGATGCCACGGTCGATTAGCGGAGAGCAACCATCGGCTATTATGGCGGCCCACACCATCACCACGGCCAGCGCTTGAGTTCTGGTGGCCAACCGAAGGTGCACATTTTCAGCTCACCTCTTTGGTTGCTGGACAACGAATGTTTTCTCATCGGAGCGGAGAAACCCAAATTCGGCAGTTCACCACTTTCGCCCAAGCGAAGCAACTCTTTGCCTTTTTTTAATCTATTTTCTTTCTGTTGCGGTTTAAGTTCTTGCATTTTTGGGAATTTCAATGGCTTAACCCCCAACTCATTTTTCAATATTTTTCGAATGGAGTATTGCGATATGTTCAGCTCACGAGTCATTTTTCGGCCACTGCGACGCGGGTTTCAATCAAGTCGCTTCCTACTTTTCGGACCATTTCTGCTGATGTTGCTGTTTTCTTCCGTCCACTTCTTTGATGTGGGGATACCCTACCAGTAACACGCTAACGAGCGATAGTATGAGGCACAGAAGATTTATCCACATTTAAGTGCTGGAGTGCTCTAATGATAGGCATTAGTTGTTTTCCAGCCAAATATAGAGAAATCACACTATGACGCTTGAATTCCATCACGAATAATTTTTTTTCTGGAAAATTCTCACCAAAATGCTTTAGTACGCTTGTAAAGAATATAATGAGCTGTCACTGGAATAATTTTAATAGCTGTCGGACTACTGGGTTAGAAATGACAGCAATCTGAAGTTGGTTGTAGTTTTTTTTTTATCCTAACCTCTATTCAAATGGAAAACTTGTAAAATAAAATTCGGTAATTAATATAGCTATAACGTGGACCTGCACGGACAATTTTTCAACCATCCACACTTTAAAAACAAATTTGAAAAATAAAAAACTTCGTTGCAAATGCAGCTAAGGTTTTAAAAATACCGAATATCAGGTGCTACCCTATAAGAAAACAACCATAACCAATTTTTTGCCAGAAAGAGCGGTGGCTATTACGAGCTCCAAATACCAATTCTGAGATAATTCTGTGGCAAAAAGGTGGATAAAATCATCAAAATACCTAATTATGGGAAGTGCCGTTATATGGGGGCTATGTGAAGACGTGGATTTTCTCTCATAGGCAGTAGTACCAGATGCGAACACAAAATTCTAAATTTCATCGAAATTCCAAATATTTGGAGGTATTTTTATATGGGGGTTATTCGGAGACGTGGACCTGTATATGCAACTGTCTGTCAGTGGTGGTGGTATCCATTACGAACTACAAATCAAATTTGTTATTTGGAGTTCGTAAGGGATACCGCCTCCACTGACAGAAAATCGCATATACAGGTCCACGTCACCGAATAACACCCATATACCTCCCAATATTCGGTATTTCGAAGAAATTTAGAATTTTGTGTTCGCATCTGGTACTACTGCCTATGAGAGAAAATCGCCGATGCAAATCCACGTCTTCACATAGCTCCAATATTTGACGGGCATCGGAACGGCATCTACCATAATTAGGTATTTTGATGATTTTAGCTACCTTTTTGCAACAGAATTGCAACTTGGTATTTGAAGTTCGTGATAGCCACCGCTCTCTCTGGCAGATAATTGGTTATGGTGCTCCATATTTTCTTATAGCGTAGCACCTGATGTTCGGTATTTCCCGCTAAATATTTCTTTTCTATTTTCAAGGTTAACATAGCTCATATAAAAATATGAATATTTCTAAATTTTCTCCTAGCTACTTAATATTTAGAAAATCGCCAATTTTTTAAAAGGCCTTAAAATCGTACTCAACCATAAAAATGTGCAACCTTCTGGCCTCTTTGAATTAATTAACAAACTCGCCGTAGTTCGCACTTCAGTCTACCATGCCTCATTTCGAGAAAAAATAATGTCCTCCTCATTGCTTTCGATAATAAGGACAAACAACGGCGAACAATTGTTTTCATTCGCCAACTGTTTAACATAATTAAGCAATTAAAAATCTTTGTATCTTATTAACGCCCCCAAGCAGTAGCTTGGCAGCAGCAAGTGCCCTGTAAATAGAAATGTCGCTAACGTCTTGAGGTTGAATGGTTGAAAAGCCACATTCACCACGAAACGAATTAAAAACAATGGAAGTGCAAAAAAAAAACGAAAATAGAAGAAAAATGTTCTCCAAACTCCCAGCAACTGGCCGGCCTTACCAACAACATACTTTTTACCAACCATCTCATTAAAGTGCACCCAAAAGAGAGCGAAGAGAGGAGATGGGGTGAGGCTCATTAAAACAAAAGTCATTCCCTTTGGGTCCTTTTCTTTGGAAACTTTCCGCCATTGAAATAAACTGTGAAAATTATCATTATCACTGTGGTACCGGGAATTGTTTTAAGACATTTTCCAGGACTTCATTTCATTTCTGGGGGTTTTTACCCAAAAAAAATGAAGAAAACACAATACATTTCCCCAAAATGTTGCGGAAAAGATGTAAACTTAAAATTAATGTTGCTTTCAGCTGAAAATTGTCTTCAGTCTCCACCACCGCCACTTGCATTTAATTAACACTCGCTCTCGTCCTTTGTTGCTGTCTTCGTCATCTTATATGGCTGTAAAATTTATTAACGCCATGAACAAAGTTTTCAACACCAACGCCAGAGGAGAGGACTGGGAGAGAAAGAGAGGAAGAGAGTCGTATCTACTTTGGTCGGCCATAAATGTGGCCATTTGGCCACTTTGATTTATTGCAACGGAATGTTTAAAATACCCCCGCGCAATAAAATATGAAATAATTAAATTATTGTCAGTAGTGGAGAATATTCATCATGAGGTTATGGCTTCTATAAATCTTTTCATTATTTTATGGTTGCAGCCACTATGGGATGAAAGGGTATAGATATTAATTTTAATTTTTTTAATTTATACAGAAGCTATAAAGTCGCTATAAAGAGGTTCTCTTATTTACAGTTGTCGATAATTCGACGTAAAATAATATATAAATTGATATGGGTGGGATAAATCTTAAAAGTTTTAAAAATTAATACTTATTCATAAGGGGGAGTCAACAATTATTGAATACACTCAAGTAAAGGATCGCCTAATCAAGGAGTCAAAGTATTGAGTTTGAATGTGAATTTTTAACACAATATCACATGGAATATGGACAATAAATTTAAAACGTTACATCCTAAGATTCTTGAGTTATGTTACTCTTTCTCTCTCTCTCTCTCTCAGCATTGCTCATCACATTGACATAAATTCCCTGAAATGCTTCTCTCGAAATACAAGTTTTTACTAAAATTCACTGGCTTAAAAAAGCTCTTTTCGACGAATGACAGCTTACGTTCTTGAACAACCCATATAAGGGCACTGTATATTTTGAGGTAGTATTTATCCACCGAAGGAACTGAAATTCATCATTCTATGTAACTCCTTGAAATACTCATATCAGACCCTACAAGGTACATATATTTTGCATCGGCGTAAAATTCTAAGTCGATTGTCCAATTATCGACGTCCGATGATTCACGTGACATTATTCACAGGAATTGTTTAAAATTTCATATTTTAAGGTCTTAATGTATAGCTTTAGTACCCAGCCTATGACAACAAACTGGGTATGCAGGTCCTCGTCTTCCGAGCTCAGCTTAAGGGTATTGAATTATTGAAGCAATATTCATTTGCTGAGAAAATTCTATTTCGTCTAAGGCCTTCTCCATTAAATGAAGGGTAGAATAAATCTGTCATTTCCAGTGTAACATCTCGAAATAGTTGTCGGAGACCCCATAAATTTTATATATTATCAGCGTGAAATTCTATTGCTATTTAGACCAGAGCTACAAATTACTTGCTGATTTGTGTCGGTTAGGTTCACTGGTTTTTAAGGTGGCTCGAAGCCTGATCTTGATTCGGTTCGGTTTGTAAATCCCCATATATAAACGAACAGTGAAATAATTGGCTGGCTTATCTAGAACAAACGCCAAGAAGAAACGGCTCAAGCTAAAATCTTGAGGCGTGTGATAAAACTGGGATTTTTTCGGAATAGAAGTGAAACTTCATACTAAAAGTGTACGAAAAGAACTAAATATTTAATTATTTGTTTTGGAAGAAAATGAAATGTGCTAGAATTCAGAAATTTAAAATGTGTGTCATTGACGGATTGCAGAATAGATGTAAGGAAATTCGAAATTTAAGATTACGAAACATTATAATATGGTACTAAACTTTTAAAATGGTACCATTTGGTATTATGTCAACGGATAGATATTAAAACTTGAAATTTGATATAAGAATCAATGTAGGAAAGTAAATTTAATATATGAAGATGGTGTTGGAAATGTGTAATATAATTGTACAAAATGTTCTGAATAATTCTTACAAGTTTTCTCGGACTAGAATGTGCACTTAAATGTACTATAAATTAAATATTTTGTTTCGGACAAACGAAATGAGCTAGAATTCTGATATTTGAAATGAAAGTTACTGATGGAGTGCAAGATAAATGTACCTAATATTACGAAAAATTCCTTTATGGTACTAAACTTTTAAAATTGTACCATTTGGTATTTTGTGAGCGGATAGAGCTAAAAACTTAAAATTTCGTATGAAAATCAAGTTTTGAATGTAAATTCGGAAATGTGTACTAAGTGTAGTAAAGGTACTAAATTTGGAACAATTTGGTTTACGGTGAACTAATAAAGCTGGAATTTTGAAATTTTGTATTGGTTTCCCTCTTGGTGTTAGGTTTGTGATAAAGAAGTGGTTTTGGAAATGCACGAAAAGTACTGAATAGTACTATACTCATTCATTTGATAGCCTGAACATATGGAGATGTTTTCGGAAATGTGTACTATAATTGAGCTGGATTTCTGAAATTTGAAATGAATGTTACTGATGGAGTGCAGGATAAATGTACCTAATATTACCTTTAAAATGGTACCATTTTATATTATGCGAACGGATTGTGAGAATCAAGTTTGGAAAGGTTGATATACGAAGGTGGTTTGGAAATGTGTATTAAGTACAAAAAGGTACTAAATTTGGAAAATTTTGGTTTAGGGCGAAACTGTAATTTTGAAATTATGTATTGACGTCCCTGTTTGTGGTACGTTTGTGATAAAGATGTGGTTTGGAAAATGTTTACAACAAGAGGACGAAAATTACTAAATATTATTTATTTGGTACAATTTGGTATTGGGTAAACAGATAGCGCTTAACATTTTGTATTATCAGTTGATCTCGAGCCTGGACATATGGACGTGGTTTCGGAAATGTGTACTTTAATTTTAGGAAAAGCACGGTACTAAATTTGGTATTGGGCAAAGGGATAATAAATGGCCCAAAATTTGTTATTGGGTTAAGGGATAGGGATTGGAATCTTCAGATGGGATATTGAGGTCTCTGTTGGCATCTGGAATTGAGATATGGAGGTGGGTTTGGAAATGTGTACTATAATTGTACTAAATGGTACCAAATTTGTCCTCAAGATAAATTTCCGAATTTTGATATTGAGACTAATGATAGTATCTCTGGTTTAGATTTGGCATTGGGTCGGAAATGTGTCCTATTTTTGAACGAAAAGTACTTAGTGGTGTTATATTTGTTATTGGGAGAAGGGATAAAAATATAATTTTTAAATTTGATATTTTAAGGGATATGACGGAAATCCTCAGGTTTAATATCGAGGTCTATGCTTGCATCTGGAATTAAGATAAAGAGGTGTTTTTCGAAACTCGTACTATAATTGTACGAAAAGTACTAAGTGGTACTAATTTAGGCATCTGGTGGTGATTTGGAATTGGAATCTGTGGTTAAAATATGGATGTGGTTTTAGACATGTACACTATAATTACTCAAAAAGTACAAAATGGTACTAATTTTGGAATAGGGTAAAGGGATAGAGCTGAAATTCTGAACTGTTTGTATCTTGTTTTATAAATGCGTACTATTATTGTACGAAAAGTACTAAATGTTACTAATTCTGGATCTCTGTTGGTGCCTAGGATGGAGAAATGTGGATTGTCTGGGATATGCGTACTAAATTGTTCATTGGGTGAAAAGATAGCGCTAAAATTCTGATATTTAATATTGAGGTAATTTTCGGTTTCTAGGGCATATGGAGAAATGGTTTTGGACAGAAAAATTGGATCTAGATCGATTTTTCAATGGTTATACTAATATTTAACCGCTTCGGTTCTGAGTCGGTTTGCAGCCCTGATTTAGTCATGTCTGTCTGTACGTCTGTTGCTAATGCTTTAATAGTTTGCACCGATATTGATTCATAGGATGATTGGTATTGTAATCCCAAGCAACGATAATATATATTTTGTGGGTTTCTGTTTGAACTTCCAAGACAATTTCAAGGTGGAACCACTTTTTGGCATGCCCACCTAAAACGGTCTTTATTCATTTTCGGTATTTGATACTGTTGGTCCGAAAGTGCAGCCAAATCCAACATATCAAGTTCTTCTTTGACTGTCGAAGTGAAATTTTGGGACGTATTTTATGACGGTAAATTTTACTTCCACTTAATTTAACCAAAAAAATGTATTTAAACATATTTTGGATAATTATTTGATAAAAAAAAGGTACGTACGTACTTTTATTGATCGCAGAGAGAATTTCAACAAAATGTGAAGAGAGGATAAAATTCACCTCCACCTCATTAGTTAAAGGTTAATGTAACAACAAGGATTTCCGAACTTCTATGTCATCAAAAGTGGTGCCCAACATTTGTAGGGTTTTCTAGTACATTTTCTTTTATTGTTCGGAATACTTTTAAGGACTGTGAAGCTGAATGTAAAATTATTCAGAAGCATCATGAATTTCATGAAATATATTCCATAATAGTTATACTAAATTTTTTTTTTTTTTTTTAAATTATAAGTATAATTAAATTTTGTGACAGCCGAAATAACAAATCGTAGTAGGTTAGACAATTACGTAAACAAAAATTCCTATGACCCATTAATAATGTCGTTGAGTTCAGTTCAGCTCAGTTTAAACTAACAACACTGCATTGCAATGTTGCAACAGCAAAATTGGTCAACCGCAACCGTTTAATGGTGAATACTAAGAACAAAAAACTAACCAATCAACCAATAACACAACATTTGGTGACCATACCAACCGAACGCCACCAAAAAATAAAAGAAAAGGAAATACACAACAATTTGGACAAAAAGGGGTGCGTACTCAGCGACCATAGTATATGGGGTATATGCATCGATGAATAAGTGCATACCTTTTCTTACACCATTGCATTGTTTAACAATTTTATGGTGACAATATAATTGCTTAATTAGTTAATGAGCTTGAAACGTAAAAGAAAATTGGGAATCGAACATATTTATGATGTAGAGGAGAGAAGAAGGGTGTAAAAACACAGTGGACTAGATACAAACTCATTTATTAAAAAAATAACAAAAAATCAATAATAAAAAATATAATAATATGCAATATCCACACTTTTACAGATACAGAGAGTATACATAATCAGTTCCAACCAACATGTGCCTCATCAAAATAACACCTTCCAAACCCATGAATCTCTGAACGAAATTCGACATTGGCTAATGCTACGCCTCCAAGTAGTCTAAACTTTATACATGTCAATGTTTTTATCAAACTTATATCGAGTTCGAAGATGGGTAATATCAGTCCACTTCTAATTGTGGGTATAAATAAAAGCGAAGCAAAATATCCGATTTGGCAGAGACATAGATCAGGAAGGAAAATTATCAATATTCGTCCACTACTTATCGTAATTCCTGTCCAGCCGACTATTTCACTTTACTCTTATAAAATTTGAAGGCAATGTCCGATTTTTTCAAACTTCGCACTTTTCCAATATTTTCGATATAATGTGAATATGTAACAATTAAAATATATTATATATTTAAACTTCGCGCTTCTAAACACTATTGACCTATAAACAATGTTCCGCTACCGGAGCAAAAGCCCATTACGAACTACAAATATCCGAAGTTAACATTATATGGGGGCTATAGTAAAACTTGAACCTCCAAAGACAAAGTATTATCACAGGACGTAGTGCCTTTTTATACCCTCCACCATAGTATGGAGGGTATGCTAAGTTTGTCATTCCGTTTGTTACACCTCGAAATATACATTTTAGACCCCACAAAGAATATATATTGTTGGTCAACATAAAATTCGATGTTTGTCCGCCTGTCCATCTATCCGTGTGTCCGTCTGTGGAAATCACTCTAGCTTCCGAACGAAATGAAGTAGGTTGATAAAACTTTGCTCAAATGTGTACTATATCTGCAGGACTTTTAGTATTGAAAATGGGTCATGTCCAAGTTTTGGTATAGCCCCCATATAACGGTACCTTCCGATATTCGGTATTTTTATGATTTTAGCGATATTATTCACTGGAATTGTTTCAATTGTTGTTTGTTTCAGCCTAAGACAGAAAATTGTCCGTGCAGGTCCACGTCTTCGTATAGTCCCCATATAGCGGTACCTCTATATATTCAGTATTTTGATGATTTTAGCTACATTATTCACCGAATCCTTTTTTCAAATTTAGCATTTCAATGTTCTAATGGCTTATGACAAATATTGCCTACGCAGGTCCACGTCGTCCTATAGACGACTACATTCGTTATTTTTAAGATTTTAACAGAATTTTTAACGGATTCAATTTTTTTTGAAAATTGCCAAATTCGTTCCAAATAAAGGAGGGTATTCAAAGATCGGCCCGGGCGAACTTACAGTTTTTTTTACATATTCGAACGCAAAACAACAGGTTTGGAACAATTCCGTGAAAAAATGTGGCTAAAGTTGTCAAAATAGCGTATATACCGAGAGGTAGGAAAACGATATACCTTATTTTTAGTACTAAACTTACTAACCACAATGCAAACGATCGTGCCCTAAGTCAAATAATACAGTGTGATTTAATTTTAACCGAAGGACGGACATAGTTAAATCGACTTAGAATTTTATTCTGATCTTGGGGTCTACGACGAATATTTAGAGGAGCAACAAACGGAATGACGCATTTAACATACCCTCATTTCCATTGTGAAGGTAGTCAAAAACAGTGAATTTCAGGCCTAAAATCGTCAGAAATGTAAATCCGTTTGTTTGGGCTTCCTGCTAAAAAATGTGGTCTCATAAGTTTTTCCTTGCAAGGACTTCATGAAAGAACTTCTTTATAACTTTCCGATTGAGAATATTTTTATACCCTCAGCCATATGGCTAGAGAGGGTATATGTACCATTTGATACGGCCAAAACGTGCCTCATCGAAATATCGGTTTTAGACCCCAGGTCTTTCTGGACCAAACCTTTCAGGACATTGAGAGTAGATCTAGCGATGTCCATCGTCTGTCTGGCTGGTTCGCACGATGACTCTCAAAAGGAATATCCGATTTGGTCCAAACTTGATACATTGAAATTTTATTATCAAGCTTAGATTGAGTTTGGAGATGAGCAATGTCGGTCTACTCCATCAAGTACCTCCCCCAAAAAAACGTCGAAATTTTCAAAAAAAAAATTACTGCACAGAAAGAGAAAGAATAATCCGATTTTGTTCCAAATTTGCAAATCCTAATATTTGCATCAATTCTAGGTCAGGTGAGAAAATGGACAATATCGGTGTACTCCATCAAGTACATCCCCCACAAAAGGTCGAAATTATCAAAAAAAAAAACAAACAAAAAAAAAAAATACTGCACAGATTAAAAAAGGATAATCCGATTCGGCTCCAATTTTACGTATCCTAATATTTGCATCAGTGCTAGGTCAGGTACGAAAATGGACCATATCAGTCCACTTCTTCTGATATCACCCCCACGATCATAAAATCCAAAATAAGCATCCGGTTCTCTTCATATTTCACACATCCCATTATTTTTGCAACAAAAGATCTGCTGTGAAGATGGGATATATCGGTCCCCTCTTTCTGGTGCCTTCCCCACAAAGCCGTGAATAGCCGTGATGCTTACAAAACGTGAAATTAACATCCGATTCACATGGTACATCTCAATATTTCCATCAACACAAGATCTGTTATACAGGGTGAGATAAAAAATTGCAATAAAGTCAAATGCCATAATTTTAACATTTTTTTTTTTAATTTCATTAAATGAAAGCAAAAAATGTCGGAAATAGCATCAAATTTTAGAATAAGTTTAGATTTGCTCGACTTGGTCACCTTTAGCACGAATTTTGGCTCTGCGGTATTTTGGCCCATTTCCGGCGAAGCGCTTTCTTGAGGTGATCGACACTTTGGAATTATTTAGTGCCAACCTTGCTTTCCCAAATACTCCAGACACAATAGTCCAACGGATTGGTATCCGGAGATTTAAATGGCCATTGTGCACTGGAAATGAAGCGAGGAACCTCATTTTGTAACCATTCGGGTGGCACGTGCTGAGTGCCATGGTGCTGAGTTCTGTTGGAATGTCCAAGGTCTGTGGGCAAAATGTTTGCGTGCCCTCCAGAATATTTTCGCTATAATATTCGGCATTTACTCGACCATCGGCTGTTATGGCGGCCCACACCATCACCATGGCCGGCGCTTGAATTCTGGTGGCCAACCGAAGGTGCACATTTTCAGCTGACCTCTTTGGCAAGTAAACACGATGTTAACAAACTGCTGGACAACGAATGTTTTCTCATCGGAGCGGAGAAAACCAAATTCGACAGTTTACCACTTTCCGCCAAGCGAAACAACTCTTTAACTCTTTTGAGTCTATTTTCTTTCTTTTGCGGTGTAAGTTCTTCCACTTTTGGGAATTTCAATGGCTTTACCCCGAGGTCATTTTTCAATATTTGCCCAATGGAATATTGTGATATGTTCAGCTCACGAGCCATTTTTTCGCTCACTGCTACGCGGGTTTCGATCAAGTCGCTTCTTTATACATGATGACTAACTGAATTGAAAGAAGATAATATTTTCCGTTTCAAAACACTGTTTCCCAAAAAACATACTTGTAAAATAATCAACTTCCTAAAGAGGTATCATTTTAAATCGATCTTCGTCTTAGGCCAACTTAAAACAATACCTCGTCCTCGCTAAAAGATAAACGGAAAATGCCACCAAATGATTAAACAATGAATTTTTGAAGTTAATTTTTGGTGGGGGCACACAGCAAACACATGTTACGCATATTTTCCATGGCATGTCACAATGACCTGACGTTGGTTGGTAAGAGGCATGGCTCTTGGTGCCCTTTGACTGGTGTGACTGACTAACTAAATTGCTATAGTCAAATTTAATGGTGTTGCAAATTTTCGCGCTTTTAGCGGAACGTTGAGTTTGTTGTGCAGTAGCAACAGTAGAACATGCTGTGACGGCGGTGGCTCTAGCTGCTGCTGTTGTTGTTGTTAACGTTGATAGTGTGTTGCCGTTGCAGTTTTTTGACATTTTGACGAAGAGGAAATGTCACGTCACGTCGTGTTTTGCCGCACACCTCCAATTTCCGGTTGAGCGGGTTGCCAGCAATGAAGTCAAATGGCAAAAATACAAACCAACATTCCAACCAACCAACCAACCAGCCAGCGAGTCAGCCAAACGTCATCCACATTCACACGAACTTTCACGTTGTAATTTTACAACATCAACTTTATGGCCGCGATGTATGTTGCTTTTGTTGTTGTTGGTGGTGGTGGTGTTGTTAAGCATTTGATGTGTGTGTGTCTGTTTGTAGCGGGAATGGGGATGTATGTGGATGAATGCAACTTCAACTATGCATTTTATATGGAACATGCTTTCTCTCTCCTCCCACTCTCTAACGAAATGTTATATCCCGAGTGTGTGTAAGTGTGTATGAGTGTGTACTCACACAGGGGTGAGGGTGTCAAACGACATGCAACTTTGTGTCAAACATTAACGCTGTTTTAACGCTTGACATTTCCAGTCATTTTCAGGCTATCCCGCCAAACGACTGCAACATGAGTGCGCGATTGCATGGTGGCTTATAAGCAGCCAAAAACCAAAAGACCGACAGACACAGACAGACCGACCGACACACTTAAGTGCATTGTGTAAATTTTGGCTTCAATCCTTTTAATAAAATATCCCCCTAATTTCCTCCTGTGATCTCTGTGTCGATTTGGTTTTTGGTAAAAAAAAGTTTGCCTTAGAACAATACCAAATGTTAGTCTAAAGTCATGATAGCAATGGTGGTGCGTGACAATTGTTATTGGAAGGTTACATATGTATATGTACATGTGTACACATACGCGGATCTGTGTTTGTCTGAATTTGACATGCTGCTGTCGTGGTCTAAATCTAACAATTTTTTTTCGGCGAACAAAAATCCCTATTTACTTTGTTGGGAACTCAGTTTGGAGGAGTTACACTAAAGAAGCTTAATATTTGGGAAACTTTTAATGATATGAGGAGCGTTGTGATATTGATATAATGTTTATACTATTAGTTTCAAAAACGATTACCGCACACATTATATTCTGAATCTACAATTAAAAGAATTGTCTATCATTGAGGTTAAACAAGTAAATAAGTAAAAAGTATCAGTCGGTTTTGCCGACAGATGTATACCCTCAGCCAATGTTCGATTATTTCAAAATATTTTGACTTCTGTTATGATTATTCAAATTGGTGATCCTCTATGGAAATGGTTCCGAAGGAATGGGCCAATATTGTCCATTTCGTATGGGATCTAGATACATATGATATAAATATTGCAACGAGCCAAGTTTGGACTATATCGACTACTTCCTTCACTTGGTATGAGATATGTGATAATGTTTAGAAAATGTTGAAATGTGCGTAAGGTGCCAGATATAATCAACAGAAGTGTTCCATTTTCATAATTCATCTTGTATCTGATCTCAGGTTTCTGGTTGAGAGAAAAATTTAGATATAGCAAGTTTTAACGAATCGATGACTTATTTCGCAAGTTATGATAGACAAAAGTACTGAAAATTGCGACCCTTTGTGGGTGAGGTACCTGAAGGGGTTCGCAGATATATATCATCTTCACTACAGATCTTGTGTTACCAAAAATGAGCTTCCTTTTGTGGGTGAGGTGTCAGAAGATGTAGACCGATATATCCCATCTTCACGGCAGACCTTGTGTTAGTAGAAATAATGGGATGTGTGAAATATGAGGAGAGCCGGAGCCATATTTCGGATTTCATAATCCTTTTGGTTATTTAAAACTTTAACCCTTTGTGGGGTATGTTCCAGAAGGCATCGCCAGATCTCTATCATTTTTTAACAGATCTTGTGTTGGTGAAAATATTCAGATGTACCAAGTCTGGAATGGAATCGGGTGTTCATTTCGCATTTTAAGAGCTTCATGGATAAGCTTTGACCCTTTGTGGGGGAGGCACCAGAAGGAGTAGACGGATAAATTTCATTTTCACACCCAACCTTGGTAAAATAACCGGATACTTGTTTCGGATTTTATAAACGTTTTGGTTATTCAAAACTTTGACCCTTTGTGGGGGGAGGTACCAGAAGCAATGGTCCGATCTCTACCATCTTTATAATAGATCTTGTATTGGTGGAAATATTGAAATGTGCCAAGTCCGTGTGTCCGAATGGAATCTGATGTTAATTTCGTGTTTTATGAGCTTCATGAATATTCAAATTTTTGACCCTTTGTGGGGGAGCTACCATAAGGAGTGGACCGATAAATTCTTCACATCAGTTCTTGGTTTGATAAAAATATTGGTTTAATAAAAATCGGATACTTACATGACATTTTATAAGAATTGTAATTATTCAAGATTTTGACCCTTTGTTGGGGAGATACTTGCTGAAGTGGACCGATATTGTCCATCTCCGAACTCGATCTTGATCGATATTACGATGTACCTAGTTTGGATCAAATCGGATACCCCCTTCGAGAGTTATCGTGTGCACCAGCCAGACAGACTGACAAACAGACGGACGGACATCGCTAGATCTACTCCAAATGTCCAGAAACGGATTTGGTCCAAAGAAAACTATGTTATAAAACCGCTATTTCGATGGCCGTATCAAATGATATATACCCACTGTAGCCACATGGCTGAGCGTATAAAAAGAAGACAGGTGTGTCGGCGCTTTGAAAGTTACCAAAAAGGAGGTGGGAAGTTCCCACCTGCCCCCTCTTCCACACTTATGGAAATTTTTTGATAAGGATTCTCCTTTTAGGTATAGAGTCTTTTCGTCGGAGACCCCAAAAAGTATATATATTCCTGATCAGAATACAATTATAAGACGAGTTTTATATTATATTCAGGATGATTATAATCGTGATTTAAGTACAGCCTCCATATAATGGTACCTCCAGATTTTCGGCATTTTGACGGTTTCTGCCACAATTCCCAACCAAATCAGCTGAAACTTTGCATTTTAGGGTTCTTGACAGGTCTTTTCTCTCCCTGTAGAAAATATTTGCCACAGGTCCCCTAATTGTTTTGGTCTGTATGTTATGGTACATCCCGGTATTTTGAAAGCTTTTTCCACAATTTTCAATCAAATTTGAAAAAAAGGGCTAACATTTTTGTAAGGTATGTTGCTTTATTGGAGATTTTTACACAAACTCAAAAAAGTACTTAAATGTGTTTTTAATGTATATTAATTCCGTTTAGGTAAGTCTTATACTTTTAATGTCTTCTATGACCTTTAGTAGAACTTCACGATAAATCATTTTGTAGCATAGTCTTTCTTATTTCGATCCCGTTTAAAATAAATTTTTATCCATATTTTAAATAAAAAAGACCAAAAAATTACTTTATTGACTCGCTTAAGGGTTATAATTTCCGATCTCGTTTTTTTATTTCCCCGCATTTTTATTTTGCAATATTGTCGAATTTCTTTGCTTAGATTTGTTATATCCAGTCGCTATTTTAGTTTAGGCCAATATCATCGCAGTCTCAAAATAGTGTCTGGTTTTAGTTTCCAATGCAGATATATAACTGAAGGACGTTCTCTTCTTTCAAAATCGGCTTAGAGTTTACAATTTAATTCACCCAAGCAATTCTTAAGACTGATTTCTGTGAAACCAGTACGAGATGAAGGGTGTGAGCCTTCACAAAACTGGCCACCCTGAATACTTCAATATAACATGCAATTTGGAATCTCTTTTCGTAAATTTCAAAGCATAGCATATAAGACAAAAGAATAACAAACTAAACAAAACAATTTTTTTCAAGAGTCACTTCAGGAAACAATAATTTCCTGGACGAATTAGCAAATGCACAGTTGTTATGACCACAATGTCACAAAACTGTCGCCTGTTGTTCTTTTGTTGCAGTTAACACCTCAAACTGTCCATTGATAAATTTTACGCTTGCAAAACGATTGCGGGTGGTTGAGTGCAGGAGAACTGTCTTTATTAAGAGCAGTAATTATGTCGTCAATTTAGTTTGAAGATTTTCTCCTTTTCTCAAAAGGTGTATTGTTGCATTTTGGACAAAAATCAACCATAATGTGTGTGGTCTAAAAATTCTAAAATTCTGTCGAGAATGGGCAGCTGTGAAGAGTTTTCAGCAACTCAAAAAAAATCTTAATTCTTAATATTTTTTGTAAAAATAGGTAATATTTGTTTAAATAAATTAGTTTAACTTAAAAATTAACTCTAATTTTAATCCAAAGTAAACTTTTCAGGAAGTCAAAAAATTATATGTCACCTCGTTAACAATGATATTCCCAAGATTATTTTAGAAATCTATTTCATTTAAAATTCTTCTTCCCCTTCAGGAGCTTTTTGAACTTAGTTATCTATCAACAAGTATAAAAGAAGCTTAGTTCAGTTGGGCCGAAATTTTTATGCCATCCACCATGAGGAAGAAACTTGAAAAATTTCAAAAAAGAAATCCGTCGAAAAATACCACTCAAATGAAAACCATGACATGTGGGCCATAAAAAATAACTTTAAATAACAATTAGCTTTAATTCCGATAATAATGTCGCTGAAGTCATCAAAATGCCAAGTATCGTTATATAGGAACTATAGGAAGACGTGGACCCGCGTAGAAAGGTTGAAGTACCCATTACGAACTTTGAATACGAAAGTCCGGTGAATACTGCCGCTTATATTTGGCTGGAAAGCCACAAGTGGCTATCGTTAGAGCACTCCAGCATTTAAATGTGAATAAATTTTTAACCGGAATACTGGTAGCGTATCCCGACGTCAAGAAAGTGGACGGAAGAAAACAGCAACATCAGCGGAAATGGTTCGAAAAGTAAAGAAGCGACTTGATCGAAACCGGTGTCGCAGTGGCCGAAAAATGACACGTGAACTGAACATATAGCAATATTCCATTTGGCAAATATTGAAAAATGAGCTCGGGGTAAAGCCATTAAAATTCCAAAAAGTGCAAGAACTTACACCGCAACAGAAAGAAAATAGACTCAAAAGAGCTAAAAAGTTGCTTCGCTTGGTCGAAAGTCGTGGACTGCCGATTTTGTTTTTTTCCGATGAGAAAATATTCGTTGTCTAGCAGTTTGTAAACAAACAAAATGATCGTGGTTACTTGCCAAAGAGGTCAGCTGAAAATGTGCACCTCCGGTTGGCCAACAGAACTCAAGCGCCGACCATGGTGATTGTGTGGGCCACCATAACAGCTCGTGTAAATCTACCCAAGGCTTTAATACACCCTCCAGAATATTTTCGCGATAATATTCTGGAGGGTATATTAAAGCCTTGGGCATGCCAACTTTTTGGCCGCAGACCTTGGATATTCCAATAGGACTCAGCACGCGCCACCCAACAATGGTTACAAAATGAGGTTCCTTGCTTCATTTCCAGCGCACAATGGCCACCAAAATCTCTGGATACCAATCCGTTGGACTATTGTGTCTGGAGTATTTTGGAAAGCAAGGATGGCACTAAAAAATACCAAATTGCCGATAACCTCAAGCAAGCGCTTCGCCGGGAATGGGCCAAAATTCCGCAGAGCAACATTCGGGCAGCGTGTGACGGTTTCAATGGCCGTTTGAAGGCCATAATTAGTGCCGAAGGTTACCAATTCGAACAAATCTATACTTATTCTAAAATTTGATGCGATCTTCGACATTTTTTGCTTCATTCAATAAAATTAAAAAAAAAATTAAAAATTAAAGCGTTTGACTTTGTTGCAGTTTTCTTTTTATCTCACCATATATATAGAGAGTTTTCTTCCAGAGGCAAAGTACTTACAAAGAACTCCTTGTGTAGAATTTCAGAAAATTCCATTGCAAAATATGGCACCCCCGATTATCGGGGGTATACAATATCGTGGACCGATATAGCCCGGCTTCGACTTGACATGCTTATAGATAAAAGACTGATATGTGTAAATTTTTACCTTCCTCTCCTTATTCGGCTTGATTATAGCGTGATTACAACAGACGGATGGACGGACAGGACAAAATGGTCTTAGAATTTTACGCTGATCAAGAATATACATACTTTTACAAAGGGAATGACGAACCTGGTATACCCTCCATACTATGTATGCATGTAGGGTGGAGGGTATAAAAATTGTATTATATACCCTCAACTCTTTTTTATCTATTTCGTCTACTTGAAAGGCATACAAAAAAAGACTTATACCCATTTAACTACAACATACAACCCGTCATTCGCTTGCGTGTATGTAAAATATATTCCCTAACAAAACTTTACCCACACACTACACCTCAAAGAGAATTCATATAGCTGACCGCAATAACGATAACCGAAAATTGGCCAAAAAATTCCACCCACAAAAGAAATCACCGCACACACCAAAACAATGAAACAATAAATGACGGTAACAGAAAAACACACTCCAGACCAACACAAAGAGACATAAGCCAACCAACCACACAGCCCTGGCGAACAAAACTTTTAGACAGACAGCTTTCTAACTGTAATAATGATCCATTTTCAACTGGTCGGGTTAATATTTGTCGTTTTTTCTGTTTTTTGTTTCGAGAGCGAGATTTTTTTCGTACCATTTGCCATTGTAAAGTTTTCCATTACCAAATTGCCATTTTGCGTGCAACGTAACACTCAAAAAAATGAAAGCAATCACCAGACACACCGTACACAACGCACTGTCAGGGAATGAGGGAAATGTTTTGAAAAAGAACGAAACGAGCATGCGATATATTCGGGCAACCCAATAATTCCCACCCACCCACAACAAATGGGAGGTGTTTTTTTTTGTGTGGTAAAAGTGGGGACCCGACAAAAATCACAACACTCAACTTAAATATTCTCTCTCAAAAATATATAAATTTGTGTATTTTTTAGATTTCTTCTTGGGATGAACACCCCAGTCTCATACCAATACTCACATGTATAAGCTTCAGTACACCTCCTCGTGGATATCATATGCATATATTAGAGTGGGTTGGTGGATTTTATAAGTAATTCTAAATTAGAGAACCTTAGTAAAAATATGTTGTATGTTTTGTTGACAATCGGAGTGTGACTGTATTATGTCACCCGAAAGGACCCATAATTTCTTTCGTTAATCTTCATAGAATGACATTCCGAGTTGATTTACTCATGTTCGTCAGTCCGTTCATACATGAATTTTCGTAGAAAATCGGTATAGATTTTAGTATAGCTTCCTCATATATCATAATCCGAATTTTGTTTTATTGTGCACCAAATTCGTAATGTATGCCCAAATGAGACGCATTTGAGCACATTTGACCAAATTCAACCTCGAAGTATATCTGTAAAATTCAGATATAGGTCGCTTATATATTTTGCAGTCGATTTAAGTTTTAAGTTTTTTTTTTTATATTTTTTTTTAAGTATCTTTGAAAGTCTCCATTTCGACTTAAAGAAATGCCCGACCCCAAACTGTATATATTAAAATGACTTCCCCATGACTTGACGGTGGACAGCCAGACATGGGTATATAAAAAGGCTATGACTTTGGGATATTACAACATTTTTAGTTCAAAATCAACTTCTTATTAGGAGGAGGCACGGCCCGACATTGGTATATTAAAAGGCTATAATTTTGAGATGTTACAACATTTTCAGTTCAAAATCAACTTTTTATAATTAAAAAGATCCAAAAAAAAAATTTTTAATTTCTTACAAAAATTATATACTTTAGAATTTTTAATTAAATTAATATTTTATAATTCACTGTTTAAAAAAAATACATTAATTTGCTTTTTCTTTGTTTCAGACATTTTGGAGCATCCGATCTATAGACTCTAGTGTAGCTGATAACGGATCTTACATCAGACGATTCTAGAATGGCTTTATACTAATAATACTCTTTTATTTAATTCATCTGAAGCTTTATGTTAAAATATATACATTATAAAAAAATTTAATAAAATGAATAAAACAAAAAAATAATAATAAAAATATAAATGAATATTATGTGAGTCCACCGCCTATAATTCGCAAAATGTTAATATTACATACCAAAATAGGTATATAGTGGTATAGTAGCTATAGTTTTGAATTTTTAATAAATTATGTACAGAACTGTGAAAGCAAAAATTGCGGACTTCTGAAAAAAATATTTTCCAATCATATAATAAAATAGTGCGAAAAAATCATATTTTTTTAAGAAATTACGAGGAGATCCATCAGCGAATTGGGAAAGAGTGCAGCTAATCGGGAAAGAATCAGATTTGGGCTATATCGACTGCCTTCTTCACTTTATATGCGCATCGCTACGCTTTTGATTTTATATGCATTCAAAATTTTATATACGAATATTCGTTGGAATTTGTTGAAAAGAATGAGGCAAATTGCTTGGTTGACCAACGCGTGAACTTTCCAGGAACAGCTGACCATGAGAAAAGCTTAATATGCCAAATTTAGTCCCTCCGTGTAGGGCTTGTCCTTCGGATTTATTAATTTCATAACAAATACCAACAGTTCAGTAGACTACAATCTTTTAAAGTTGAGTGGCAATTCTGTTACAATTAGAGAATTCGAGGTAGCAGTAATAATCGTATTCTCAATTATATTGTTGTGTAGTTTTTTGCTGTAAGTCTAATACCATTGACAAGGCGTTGTAGGTCAATGTTTCTTAAAAAAATCATATCTCAGTTTAAACCGTTTTCAATTAATTTGACAAAATTTATTCGTGGACCAAATTCCGTCACACCTTCCATATTTCATTGAAATTGGAGGTACATACCGTGTTTGCTGCATCAAATATGTGAAAACGGCCGAGAAGCTATATTCTTAACCGATTTATAATTCATTTGTCAAATTTATCATTGTAACCAGATGCCGCCACACATTCTGAATTTCATTGGAATCGGACATACATATCGTGTTTGACGCATAACATACACGAAATCGTCCGAAATATATATGGGAGCTATACCCAAACCTCCACCAATTTCAATATTATTTAGCAAATTTATTTTTGTGCCAAATTGAGTCACTCATGTCGAATTTTATAGGAATCGGACATACATATCGCGTTGGGTGCATCAAATATATAAAATCGGTGAAAATATATTTGGGAACCATATCAAAATCTGAATCGATTTCAATATAATTTGACAATTTTTTTCTAATCAAATCCTGTCACACAATCCAAATTTCATTGGAATCGAACATACAAAAACTAAATGTTTGGGAGGTACCTCCGATTCCGAGGCTATATCTTCCGTTCCAAGTGGAATTCCAACAATTTATATAGCTTATGTTACTTTCAGACGATGTTGTAGTATACTTGGAAATTTTTACGAAAATCTGTGAAGCAGTTTTCGAGTACGTAAATTACAAACAAACAAACATACATACATGTCCATATTCGATATTGTCCATTTTAGCACATTACCTAGCATTGGAAAAATTATTGGGACGTGCAAAGTTCACACAAAATCGAATGATATATTATCTTTCTATGGTGGAGGTACAAGAAGAAGTGGAACAATATTGCCGATTGATCTATATTGCCGATTGATCTAAATTTGACAATACTATTATGATGTACCATGTAGTAGATAGTCTGATTGCCTTAAAATTTCACACATCCCAATATTTTTATAAACTCAAGATCTGATGTTAAAAAGGTCGAAATTTTGAATATCCTTTAAGCTCATAAAACGCGAAATAAACATCCGCTGCCATTTAGACTTGGCACATTTGAATATTGCCATTAACACAGAATCTGTTATAAAAACGGAAGAGATCGGACCATTCCTTCTGGCCCCTTCCCTACAAAGATTCAACATTTTGAATATCCATGAAGGTCATAAAATGCAAAATAAGCATCAGGCTCTTGTTATATTTCACACATCCGATTATTTTTACAAACACAAGATTTGTTGTGAAGATGGGATATATCGGTCCACTTCTTCGGGTACCACGAACACAAAGGTTCAAAATTTTGAATATTCATGAAGCTCATAAAAAGCGTAATTAATATCCAATTCCATTCCAAACTTGGTACATCTCAATATTTCCATTAACCCAAGATCGGTTATAAAGATCTATCATTTTTATAACCGATCTTGGGATCGGATCGGACCATTTCTTTTGCTATCTGCCCCAAAATTTGCTACATGCTATCTGCCAAAGCGAAATAAGCATCCAACTCTCCTAAAATTTCAGACATAAAAACATTTTTGCTAACACAAGATCTATTTTGAAGATGATATATCTGTAAACCCCTTCTGGTACCTCACCCACAATTTTCAATAATTTTATCTTTCATAACGTGCGAAACAAGTCAGCGATTCTTTACACCTTGTTATATCTAAATAATTCTCTCAAGCAGAAACCTGAGATGAATAAGGAATTTATGATTTTATATAACTGTTAGGTTTTCTTGTAATGAAGTATGAAAATGGAATACTTCTAGAGACTACTTGTGATTCCCATTCCGTTGGAACCTGCTCCACAGAGGGACAACAATTGGAATAATCATAACAGAAGTCAAAATATATTTAAATAATCGAACACTGGCTGAGAGTATTCATCTGTCGGCAAAACCGGCTGATACTCTTTAACTTGTTTTATTATCTTTCAAAAAATATTTTTAAATACATTGGAAATACAATTAATTATTTAAAATACAATTCTAGATATATTCTTTCAAATATTTTCTGACTATTTCGATTTCTGTCAACTTAATTAACTTCAATAAGAGTTTTCTAACCAAAAGTATATTCACCCACTTTTGTTTGCCTGTTCATTTATTCCACACTCCATGGCATTTGCGTGAGAACGAAAATTCTCGTTCATTTCCCTTACAACTCAGAGAGAATGGCCCCAAAAAGCTATAGCCCATACCACCAAAATTGTGGGTGGGATAGAACAACACATATGTACGAGTGTGTATGCCCGAGCTACTGTGTGGAGACCACAATACAACGACGATATGTGAGGCTGACTGACTGGCTGCTTGTGAGCATGTGTGAGAAAACTTCGTCTTTTATCTTTACAACACAGAGTGAAAAACGAACGAATGCTCAGACCCCACATGTGTCAGAGTGTTGTGTGTGTGTGTTTTCCCCTCCCGTTTTTTATTTAATTTGAAGTCTTTTATTTTTAGCGTTTTTCAACGACACCCCGACAAAAAACTGTAAAAAATAATAAAAAACGAATGCAAGTCACAGCGATAACAGCGCCATCTTTGATATTCATTTGGGATCATAAATGGCTTTTGGACGCTGCCATCTGGCAGTATTTGAAAAAGCTCTTTTTCCAGTGTGGCCAAAAGCCTAAAGGGTTGAAAGAAAGAGTTGTTTAGGTTGTCGTTATACCCAAACTCATTCAAATTTGGCTGAACGACGTGTTGACGGTTAGAAACTTGAAGAAGGTGTTTCAAAGGACTTTTCCTTTGAATAACAAAGTGGCTCTTTTTTGGGTTGTTGGCACTTGTGAGTGACGTGTTCGGTGGCATTTGTAAGTATGTTAATGGCAGGGCTTTATGATATGCGAATAACCCTTAATAATTTTGAAATGGGGGATATGTCCTGGGGAGTGGATAACTGTGGTTGTGTTTTTGTCATTGTTATTGTTTCCATCATTATGAATTCGTGTTATGCGTATAACACGAAGCTCGCAAAGAAGTGGGAGGGGTGGGTGACAAGTGATTGGTGGGTAAGTAAGGTGTGTGGAATTCTAGTGGGTGGGTGGGTGTTGGTGGTGGTGATACTGATTCATTTTCGGTATTGGTTGATGTTTTTGTTTGTGAATGATATTTTGTGGTTTCTTGTTATGAAGAAAAAAAAAATAGAAATGGTTTTGATGTAACTAAACATTGTGGAATTTTTGATAATATTTTCAAGGACTATTATAGCTTTATAAATTTGATTTTTATAAAAAATGTTTAAAAACCATCAGAGTATAACAGTAAACTTCTTAAGAATATTTTTAAGGACTAAGCTATTTTCATGGACATTTTAAACAATATTTTCAGAAGGACTATCAGATACTAGAAGTAAATATACTTTTCAAGAATTATCAGGTACGCGATTTGGAATTTTTATTAAATATTTTATAGACCTATTTAATAATATTTTTAGAGGGAACTATTAAGGCTACGTTTGAGGGACGTTTTAGAGCAATAAGCAAGGATATTTTAAGAATATTTTTTAAAGCAATTTTAGTACAATAAACATCGATTTTTAAATAACATTTTAGAGTGACTCTTTAAAGAACTAAACAAGATTTTTTGAGAATATTCTGTAAAGCTTTTTAAACAAATAAACGAGGATCCTTGAGCATTTTTTTTTTAAACTTTTGAAGCAAGCATACTTGGAAATTTTGAACACTTTTTTAGGGACTTTTAAAGCAAATGCATGCATTTTTAAGGACTTTGGTTAGCAACAAAAAAGAAATTTTTAAAAATATTTTATGCATTATGAAGAGTCATAATAGCGGTTTAAATGATTTTTTTTAAGAAATATCAGACCTATATTTATTGATGTTTAAAACTGTTTTTCGAAATACTATCAAAGCACTAGTCTTGGATTTGGAAATATTTTTTTAGGTACCATCAGGGAAAAAATTGCAGAATTAGAAATTAATCCACAATCGCGGATTTGTAAACTAATTTTTTTGAATTTTTAAAAAATATTTCTTGAAGAGTCATCATCGTGGCTTTTGAAAAAAAAAAAATACTTTTTGAGGAGCCATCATAGAGGATTCTTAAGAAAAAAATAATTTAATAATAATTTATTAAGAACAGCCATCATCGTGGGTTTTTAAAAAAATGTTTTTGAGGAGCCGTCCCTGCGGATTTTTAGAAAAAAAATATTTCTTGAAGAATTTTTTAAGAAATATCAGAGCTATATTTATTGATTTTTGAAACGGTTTTTCGAAATACTATATAGGTACTATCAGGGCAAAAATTGCCAAATTAAATATATATACTCAACCCACAATCGTGGATTTTTAAACAAATTTTTTTGAAGAGCCATAACCGTGAATTTTAAAAAATATTTTTTGAAGAGCCATTATCGTGGGTTTTTAAAAAAAATACTTTTTGAGGAGCCATCATAGAGGATTCTTAAGAAAAAAATAATTTTTGAACAGTCATAATCATGGATTTAAAAAAAATAGAAGAGCCACCATCATCGTGGATTAAAAAAAAAAAAAACAAAAATTAGAAGAGCCATCATCGTGGATTTAAAAAAAAAATTGTAGTCATAATCGCGGTATGAATGAAATTTTTAAGAAATATCAGAAAAATTATATTTCGAAGTACTATTAAAGCAGTAGTCTTGGATTTAGAAATAATTTTTTAGGTACTAAATTGCGGAATTAAAAATATACTCATCCCACAATCGTGAATTTGTAAACAAATTTTTTTGAAGAGCCATAAACGTGAAGTTTTAAAAAAATACTTCTTAAAGAGCCATCATCGTGGGTTTTTCAAAAATTCTTTTTGAGGAGCCGTCATCGTGGATTTGCAAAAAAATATCGTGGATTTAAACAGAAAATCTTTTTTAAGGAGCCATCATCGTGGGTTTGTAAAAAATATCGTGGATTTAAAAAGAAAAATTTTTGAGGAGCCATCATTGTGTATATTTAAAAAAATATTTTTCAAGAAGCATCATTGAGCATTTAAAAAAATATATATACATATTCTTTGTATTTATTTTGCAGAGCCATAATCGTAGGTTTTTAATAAAATGTTTTTGAGGAGCAGTCACTGCGGATTTTTAGAAAAAAAATATTTCTAGAAGAGCCACCATCATCGTGTATTTAAAAATTGGATCCGGGTCTAGTCGAGGTCTTGAACCCGGAATTTCGGGTCAAAAATCTGGGGTCCCGGGTCCGTCCCCAAAGAAAAAAATAGTTTCCCGAAATCAGGGTAAAAATACCTTCCCCTGGAAAAAATTTCGAAAAATCTAAGAGTTTTTATTAGACTAGAATTGTTCCAAATATGTTTTTAAAGGTCGATTGTAGCCTTAATCCTGAATTTATAAAAGGGTTGTATGGTTCATAAAAAAGGTAATTTTTAATTAAAAAAAATGTTTTTTGAAGGACTCCTACTTTTTTCAAATGTTTTTAATACCATGAAGGAATATCAAGCCACAATCGTGGTATTTTAAAAATGTGCTTAGAAGGATTCTTAATTTAAAAAATAAAGATTTTAAAAATTTTTTGTTCTTTTTAATGGAATATTTTTTAAGGGAAATTTCAGATTTTTTAGGGAACTGAAGACTATATCTATTGGAGATACAGAGATGGACGTTAAGGATGTATCAGAGTTTGGAAGAGGAGAGGGCCGTCTCACCATACTTTTTATTTATTTTTTTTTTTCAAAGCAATGACTACATTGAAAATTGTGTATGGTGTCGTATTTCCAGATTCTGAAATTTCACTTTAAAAACTGCAATTTTTTATCCAATAGAAAGCAATAAATAAATAAATATAATTCCCATGCTTAACTCATAATCTCCCCCGCGTGCCCCTAACCATAGCACGTTCGAACAACAATGTGTGCCACATTGCTTCGAGGTTCAATTATTAATGATCTTTAAAAGACATGGCTCCCTTCCTATCCCTCCAATAAAGGATAATAAATCAATTATCGAGTTAACGACAAAAAAAACAACGCACAACGGAAGACGAGGGGAATGATGAAAACTCGAGCTAAAAAGACCCATAAAACAATATATTGTTATTGGTTCCGGATCATTCGTTTGCTATGTGTCAAATGATCATCATGCTCATGCCAAATGACTGAGGAGGATCAACAACCAACAACCATTTGTCAGTCAGGCATCAGCTTGACTGACAACAACAACAGCAAAATTATGAAATTGTAGGCAAAACAAAGACATCACGCACCAACGTCTATAATTAGTGAAGTATACGTTCCCGGACATATTGCACAATAAAATTCCTTTCAGTTTCTTTAAAGGAATTTACCAAAATATTTTATTATCCTTTTTTCGGGGGGAGAATTTTTATAATCCTTTTTCTAACATATTGTTAATATCTCAATAAACAACTCGTGCTCCCTTCCGTCTTAACGGTTTTGCCCCCGCTCGCAGCACATGTTTTCTTAAGCAATCACCAATTAACAGTTACCTTTGAAATATCCTTTTTCTAGAAAACTTTTCCTTTTTTTTTGTTTGGTGGCGTTACATTTTTTATTGGTTACTTTTTTGTTGGCGGTAGGGTTAGGCACGAAACAAATGTTTTGATATCCTTTTATTATCCTTAAACGCCTGCTGTCTTGAAGTGTTTAATTTTACCGTTTAGTTTTTTTTTAAGCCGCCCTCTTTTGTAAAACAATTAGTTAATTGATGTAAAATAAATACCATCGAAGGGCAAACCAATGCCACCAGATTGTGACTGGATCAACCACACCACACACGTTGTGGGCAATACCCCGGCATGTGTGTGTGCATGGATTGGTTTTCTTTCATCTTATTCTAATCTGTCTTAGTATCCTGTTCGACATGTGTGTACGTAGGACTATGCATTCCATATATGAAGATTATCCTTGCGTGTGTGTAGTTTAAATACAATCAATGGTATTTACATTCCGTTAAAGGATAAAAATCTAGTTTATCTATTCCAAATAATCTTGATATGAGCTAGAGATATGGGGTTTAAAATTCTGACCATGATAACACATGTAACAGGATTTGTATTAATGAGCATGTGTAGTCTTTGTTTTCGTTCTAATATTAAATAATATGATCAAATTTTAAGTCCTTTTGTTTGGAATTCCAATTTTGCAAAATAATGGACATAAGTCCGCAATGAGTGATAAAAATTATGGGTTTCAAGTTCAAATAATAGATATTATTCTGTTTTTTTGTAAGTCCTCGCAAGTAATCGTCCCACTTTCGGTACTAAGCAGAAAATTTCATATTACAGGCAAATTAATGTCAGAAATGTAACTATTTCGGATGGGGTCCTGCTTTTGTCAATTTTGCTCGATATTCGGTACTTTGAAGGGTTTATCAGCATTATTGGACTGAATGCCTAATATTTTCCATTTTATATCCTTCGGAATCTCCTTTTAAACTATGGAAGTAGGCTCTCTTTTCGGTATAACCACATAATTTAAGGGGGAGTCCAAAATCCAATATTTTGCAGAGTTTTCTAAAAATTTTTAAAATTATTTCACTGGTATTTTTTAATGGAAATACTGATATTTTTAGGGGTTTTATCACGATCAGGATATTAAAAATTGAATCCTACCAAGTTCAACGTCTGGTATATAAAAAAAACTGCAACGAAGTCAAACGCCATAAATTTTACATTTTTTTAAATTTTTATTGAATGAAAGCAAAAAAATGTCGGAAATAGCATCCATTTTTGGAATAAGTTTAGATTTGTTCGAATTGGTCACCTTTGCCACAATTTGTGGCCTTCAAAAGGCCAATGAAACTGTCACATGCTGTCAAAATGTTGCTCTGCGGTATTTTGGCCCATTCCCGGTGAAGCGCTTGTTTGAGGTGATTCACACTTTGGTATTTTTAATTGCCAACCTTGCTTTCCAAAATACTCCAAACAGCAATTGAAACCGTCACACGCTGCCCGGATGTTGCTCTTCGGTATTTTGGCCCTTTCCCGGCGAAGCGCTTGCTTGAGGTGATCGACACTTTGGTATTTTTAATGCCAGCCTTGCTTTCCAAAATACTCCAAAAATGAAACGAGGAACCTCATTTTGTTACCTTTCTTGGGTGGCGCGTACTGAGTGCGATGGTGCCGAGTCCTGTTGGAATGTCCAAGGTCTGCGGCCAAAATATTTGCGTGCCCAAGGCTTTAATACACCCTCCAGAATATTTTCGCCATAATATTCGGCATTTATTCTGATGCCACGGTTGATTAATACGAGCGGAGAGCGACCATCGGCTGTTATGGCGGCCCACACCATCACCATGGCCGGCGCTTGAGTTCTGGTGGCCAACCGAAGGTGCACATTTTCAGCTGACCTCTCTTACAAGTAAACACGATTTTGTTTGTTTATAAATTGCTGGACAAGGAATGTTTTCTCATCGGAGAAACCCAAATTCGGCAGTTTACCACTTTCGGCCAAGCGAAGCAACTCTTTAGCTCTTTTGAATCTATTTGCTTTCCGTTGCGGTGTAATTTTGGATTTTCAATCGCTTTACCCCGAGCTCATTTTCCAATATTTGCCGAATGGAATATTGCGATATGTTCAGCTCACGAGTCATTTTTCGGCCACTGCGACGCGGGTTTCGATCAAGTAGCTTCTTTACTTTTCGAACCATTTCTGCTGATGTTGCTGTTTTCTATCGGCCACTTTTTTGGCGTCGGGCTATGCTACCAGTATCGCCGTAACGAGTGATGGTACGAGACACAAAAGATTTATTCACATTTAAATGCTGGAGTGCTCTTACGGTACCCACTTGTGGTCTTCCAGCCAAATTTAAAGAAATAACGCTTGAATTCCATCACGAATAACTTCTTTTCCGGAAAATTCTCACCAAAATGCTTTTGTACGCTTGTAAACAATGTAATGAGCCGTCACTGGAATAATTTTAACAGCTGTCGGACGAGGGGTTTAGAAATAACAGCAGTCTCAAGTCGGTTGCAGTTTTTTCATCTCACCCTGTATATAAAATCAAATTATTGGATCGGTACCTAGAGATGATACTTGATTTAAGTTTGTCAAAGGCTTTATTTGGTACGAAGACTGGATGAGACGCGTATTTTTCGAAATAACGGTTCAAGGCCTAGATCTCTTTGGACAAAATCCGTGTCAGGATATTTAGAGTCGATTTAGGGGTCCGTCTGGCTGGTGCGCAAAATAACTTTCAAAAGGAAAATCCGGTTTGGTCCAAAATTGGTACATCGTAATATTATTATTGATCCAAGGAACGATTTTGGAGATGGAAAGTATTGGTCCAGCCCTTCTGGTACCTCTTTCACCAAAGGTAAACATAATCAAAACAAAAATATTTTACTTCATAGAGAAAGCGAAATCCGATCTCCTTCGAACTCTGTAAATCATAATTATAACACTTATGAAATGTGAAATAAGAGTGCGATTGATATCAAATTTAATAGATCCCATAGAATAAAAATCGATATGAAAAATAGATAGAACAGACTACTCCTTCTTTTACCTCTCCCACAACGGGTCAATTTTTACTACCTCCACGAACTGTCAAAATTTTGAGTAATTATAACTCTCATAAATGGTTCAACATTTTGCATAAAAAACGTTCAAAATGCGTTTGATCGATTCTCTTCCAAGTTAACACATCTAAACTTTTTTTATAAACGCAAGATTTGGTGTGATCTGGCATCGATACCTATTTTGTGGTCTAAAAATACAAATTCAATCACACATTCCAAATTTCAGTGAAATGTGGTGCACGCAGCGTGTTTAATGCGTCAACTATATTAAATCGGCCGAAAATATATATGGGAGCTATATCTAAATCTGAACCGATTTCAATATAATTTGGCAAATTTACTTTTGTTCCAAATTCCCTTACGTATTCCAAAGTTTTGAGACTGTATTTGTGATCGATCAACAGATATGTGCATATAAAATCTAAATTATTGGAAGGTACCTCCGGTTCTGATGCTATATCTCCAGTATCAAGTGGAATTTCAAAAATTTTGTAGCCTATGTTTCTTCCAGGCGATGTGCAGGGGTTTTGTGTGACAATATTTGTATCAAGAAATTAAGAACACATTCACTAACGCTCGTTAATCTTAGCCGATCTGAATATCCTTCTACTTGTGTGAATTAAATATATTCATTCACTTTAAAATATGCAATTCTCATTTTAAAAATGCTTCTATCTAACATAGCTGTATGCTTTAGCTTCAAGTCTTTACTACTCCTTCAATTTTTCACAAATAAGTTAATTAATGGAATTTCCCATTCTTCACACTTCAGAGAATGCTTCATATAAATTACCAAGATTTAGTTAAAAACTTCCCCAAAAAATTGGTCCTTCTCTTTATCTCATACTGGGATGTGGCGAGGTGAGAGGGGGGAGCGAGTTTGTACATGAAATCGTTTTTTATGTGACATTAAGTAACATTAGAAAACTCAAACTTAACCATGGCTGAAATAAAGAAGAGATGAGACAAGAGACAACCACAGCCGACAATGGAGGACCCTTCTGCTCGCATGGCTGGGCAACTTGCATATGTGTTCAAGTGAAAGTTTGACAAATTACACAGGACATCAAATGTGACATTGAATGGTTGGATGTTTGGTTCGTCGGTTGGTTGGTTCGTTGCTTCGTTGGCTGGGTAATGGCAGAAAAAAGTAATGTTGATGGTTTGTCTGATGTGTGTCCCTAGTGTGTGTGCGTTTGATGGCCGATGGGTGATGGGTAGAGCGGTTACCTCAAAAACTACCGAAAATTCTCGATACATATATGTTGTTTGTGTTTAAGAAACTGCAAGTAAAAAGGTCTGAGATTTGAAAGTTTTTGGAAAATAGCGACATGATTAATGCATGACAGTAAGCAGACAGACAGACAGTCAATGAAATGGAGGGTTGAAAATTACTAAAATTTCATTTAGACACATTTTAAGATGAGAATTATTAATTAAATTGGTAAAAGTTTCTTATTTCATTTTTTGCTAGGAAATATTTCAATACTGAATTGAAAGCGATAATAAATGAAAATAGTTTAGTTTAAAAAACTATTGTTCATACCAGATCAAGATGGCGCTATAATTAATGTATGGCTTCATAATGGATTTATATAAAGTGACATAAGTGCAAAATAATTTGATATATACCCAAATAGAGGTCGTATAATATGGGACGCACACAAAATTGCCTTTAGAAATCATTTTGGATTTATGTCTATTTCTCCAACGGTCGAATACGAAAAACAATGTGTTATTTGTATCACAATAAGGTCAGTTGGGAATAAGGGTCAGTATCGGCTGAATCTTTTTTGTAACTCCCCCATAATTGTGACCAACATTTGAAAAAATCATAACTCTCATAAAATATGAACACTTTTTTCGAACTTGGAATAAAGGATGATTTTGGAAAACTTAGATCCCACCTCTCTGCTACCTTTCCGACAGCGGTAAAATAATGAAAAAATACTAATTTATCCGCAATGCATTCTATAGCAAAGATAATATGGGATCAGAAGAATAACCCATATAACTTATTTTCAAGTCAGTTAGATTTATGTATAGGTCCCATGCATATACAGGATGAGATAAAAAAAAACTGCAACCAACTTCAGACTGCTGTCATTTCTTAACCTCTCGTCCGACATCTGTTAAAATTATTTCAGTGACAGATCATTATATTATTTATAAGCGTACAAAATCATTTTGGTGAGAATTTTCCCGAAAAAAAGTTATGCGCTATGGAATTCAAGCGTGGTAGTGTGATTTCTTTATATTTGGCTGGAAAACCACAAGTGGCTATCGTTAGGGCACTCCAGCATTTAAATGTGAAAAAATCGTTTGTGTCTCATATCATCGCTCGTTATCGACGTCAAGGATGTGGACGGAAGAAAACAGCAACATCAGCAGAAATGGTTCGAAAAGTAAAGAAGCAACTTGATCTTGAACCCGTGTCGCAATGGTCGAAAAATGGCTCGTGAGCTGAACATGTCGCAATATTTCATTCGGCAAATATTGAAAAATTTGCTCAGGGTAAAGCCATTGAAATTACAAAAAGTGTAAGAACTTACACCGCAACAGAAAGAAAATAGATTCAAAAAAGTTGCTTTGATTGGCCGAAAGTGGTGAACTGCCAAATTTGGTTTTCTCCGATGGGAAAACATTCGTTGTCCAGCAGTTTTTAAACGGTCGTGTTTACTTGCCAAAGAGGTCAGCTGAAAATGTGCACCTTCGGTTTGCCAACAGAACTCCAGCGCCGGCCATGGTGATGGTGTGGGCCGCCATAACAGCCGATGGTCGCTCTCCGCTCGTATTAATCGACCGTGGCAACAGAATAAATGCTGAAAATTATCGGGAAAATATTCTGGAGGGTGTATTAAAGCCTTGGGCACACAAACATTTTGGCCGCAGACCTTGGGCATTCCAACAGGACTCCATAGCACTCATCAAGCGTCACCCAAGAATGGTTACAAAATGAGGTTCCTCGCTTCACTTGCAGCGCACAATGGCCACCAAAATCTCCGAATACCAATCCGTTGTACTATTGTGTCTGGAGTATTTTGGAAAGCAAGGTTGACACTAAAAAATACCAAAGTGTCGCTTCGCCGGAAGTGGGCCAAAACACCGCAGAGCAACATTCGGGCAGCGTGTGACGGTTTCATTGGCCGTTTGAAGGCCATAATTAGTGCCAAAGGTGACCTATTCGAACAAATCTAAACCTTTTCTAAAATTTGATGCTATTTCCGACATTTTTTGCTTTCATTCGGTCGCTGTTCATGTTTAGCCTGGACATATGGATGTGGTTTCGGAAATGTGCGCTATAATTACACGAAATGCACTGAAGGGTACTAAATTTGGTATTGAGCGAAGGGATAGAAAAAAATCTGGAAATTGGTATTTAGCTTGCTGATGGTATCTGTGTTTGATATTTGGCGGTAGTTTGCAAATATATCCTATATTCGTGCCAAAAGTACTGAATGGTACTGAATTGGGTACTGTGTGAAGGGATATTACGGAAATCCGCAAATTTGATACTTGGGTCTCTGTTGGTTTATGCAATTATGCAATACTAGAATTGTACGAAAAGTCCTAAATAGTATCAAATTTTGAATTGAGAGAACATATGATATGGATGTCACGGTTGGCGGTTGTAGTTCGCAGAAGGATGTGGTTTTGGAAATTCGTACTATAATTGTACTAATTGGTACTAAATTTGGTAGTGGTGAATTTTCAGAGATGAAATCCTGATATTTCATATTAAGCTCACTGTTGGTATTTGAGGTTGAGATCAGGCTGGAATCCTCAAATTTGGTATTCAGGTCTCTGTGCGTATATGGAATGGAGATATGGTTTTAAAAATGTGTATTACAGTTGTACTAAAAGTACAAAATTTGGTATTTGGCGAAGGAACAGAGCTGAAATCCAAAATTTTGATATAGATGTCACTGTTGTGTCTGTGGTTTCGGAAATGAAAGTACACACTTGTTCTAAAAGTACCAAAAAATACTACATTGGATATTGGGTCAAGTGATAGAGCTGGAATCCCGAAATTTGGATATGGATGTCACGGTTGGCGTCTGTAGTTGGCAGAAGGCAAATTCGTTCTATAAGTGCACTGCATTTATAGTGAAGGGAAATTTCAGAACTGAAATCCTAAAATTTGGTATTAGAGTCATTGTTGGTGTCTAAGGTTGAGATATGGAGATTGCTTTACTACTTAGAACTAAATGCTACTAAATTTGGTATAGGCTGAGGGGATAGAGCCAAAAATTCTGAAATTGTAGAAAGAATGCCACAAAATGTGCCGTTGGAATTGAAATGAAATTCTGAAATTTGGTATCAAGGTCGCTGTTGGTATCTAGAGTGGAGAGGAGAAGCTGGTTTTGGTCTGTACGAAAAGTATTGGTAATAAATTTAGTTCTGGGTCTTAGGATAGAGTTGGAATTTCGAAATTTGATATGGTGGCCACTGTTGGCACAAAGCTTTGTGAGAAGGAGTTGGATTTGTAATGCGTACTATTATTGTTCGAAAAGTACTAAATTTGCCGTTGAGTGAATGCATAGAGCTGTAATCCTGAAATCTGATATTAAGGTCATCGACTTAGCCAGAGATCCGGATCCCCTCCGAAGTCGGAATTTTTATATATGGAGTGTATATTAAGTTTGTCATTTCGTTTGTAACACCTCTTGATCAGCATACAATTCTATGTCGATTTAACGATTTTCGACCGTCTGTGGAAATCACTCTAGCTTCCGAACGAAATTAAGTAGGTTGATAAAATTTGACTCAAATATATATCATATATGCAGGACTTTTGGTATTGAAAATGTAGGTTCACCTTTTGGTATATCCCCCATATAATGGTACCTCCCTATTTTCGGTATTTTGGTGATTAAAACGACATTATTCACCGGAATTGTTTCAAATTTGGTATTTGAAGTTCGTAATGGATATTACAGCCTGTAGAAGAAAATTGTCCGTGCCTGTCCACGTCATCGTATAGCACCATGTAACGGCACCCCTCGATATTCGGTATTTTGATGATTTTAGCGACATTATTCACCGGAATTGTTTCAAATTTGGTATTTGAAGTTCGTAATGGAAAGTACAGCCTATGACAGAAAATGGTCTGTGCAGGTCTACGTCTTCGTATACCCCCCACAGCGACATTATTCACCGGAATTGTTTCATATTTGGTATTTGAAGTTCGTAATGGATACTACAGACTAAAACAGAAAATTGTCCGTACAGGTCTACGCCTTCGTATAGCCCCCATGTCACGACACCTCTCGATATTCGGTATTTTGATGATTTCAGCGATATTATTTTCCGGATTTTTTTTTTAATTTTGTATTTGAAGTTCGCAATATATACCATAGCCTAGGACATAAAAAATTGTCTGTGCAGGCCCACGTCTTCGTATAGCCTCCATACAACGGTATCTCTCGATATTGGGTATTTCGATGATTTCGGCGACAATTTTCACACAATTTTTTTTTTTCAAGTTTCGCATTTGAATATTGTAATTGCTTATGACAAAAGTTGCCTATGCAGGTCTACGTCGTCGTAAAGACCCTAATATAGACGGCTAAATTCGGCATTTTTAAGATTTTAAGAGATTTTTTTTAACAAATTTTATTTATTTAACAAATTGCCAATTTCGTTCCAAATGGTGGAGGGTATTCAAGGTTCGGATCGGCTTTTTTACTTGTTTTTTATATTTTTATGCAACTTTGTTTGAAATTCTCAGTGTTTTTGTGGGTTGGGCCACCGAAATAGTTTAGAAAGGCATTTCTGGCTACGTCGGTGAATGAGGGGTTTACATATGGAGTTGTTAAAATAGTTTTGGCCAGAAAACTTGGATGTGGAACCATTGTGCAAGGGTTAACTAATAAACTCTTCTGTAAACTTCAAAACGAAAGATTTTGAAGACTTTTTAGTGCAAAGAGTAATCATTTTTCGATTTACCTTTTTGATAAGTGAGGTAAGTTATATGATGGATTTTTTATACCCTACACCACAAGGTGGTCAGGGTATTATGTCTTTGTGCATTTGTTTGTAACAGGCAAAAGGAAACGAGATAGACCCATACTTCCTTTTGATGATCTGCATAGAATCACATTCTGAGTCGATTTATGCATACCGTCTGTCTATGTATTTTTGTAAACAAAGTACAGGTCGCATTTATTGTCCGATCCCGATGAAATTTTGCAAAAATAATTTGTTTGACCCAAGGACGAACCCTATTGAAATTGGAGATAATCGGATAGATAGATTTATAGATAGATAATTCCAATAGGATGGAATTTGGCACTTACGATCAAATATGTCAAATTTGGTGAAAATCGGTTCAGATATAGCTGCAGCTCCCATAATATTGTTCATCCGATTTTTTTTGAATTTGCACAGCCTGCAATATGCAGTCCTTAGTAACGATATTCGGTGAAATATATCAAAAACAGCTCAGAAATACATTTCCGAATTTTATTGATATCGGTTAAAATTTGGATATAGCTCCCATATATATCTTAATTCGATTTGAAGTTAATTGTGCACCAAATTGGTAATACAAGCCCGAATTGTAAAGGCACAAATGCCTCGGCATGTTTAGTAGCAATCGATTCGGAGAAGGATATTCCTTTAATATATTTGTTCCTTTGAACTTTAAATTATAACTATAATCGTAGTTGGTATGATTTAATTCTCAAAAATTCCCCATAAAAACTTTTATTTGTTATGTGATGCAAAGTGGTGTAGGGTATCATAAAATCGGCCCCGCCCGACTTTAAGACTTTCTTTACTGGCTTTTAAATGTTTTCCAAGAAAAATTAACAAACTCTGCATTTGCAGTACTAAAATTTACTGGTGGAACGAATCTAAAATTTTAAGGTGGAATTTTTGCCGACGAAGTAGCGGGCACTTGCTAGTACATCACCAAATGCTATAACTTTACGCAATTTCAATTTTTCCAAATAGGAAGGTTATATTTAATTATCCTTTGAAATATCCAAATACCTAACCAGGTGTTTAATTTTATTACATATCTGATTTTCGACGCTCTCTTTTCTTAAAGTAATCGCTCCATCTTTCAGTATCTTAAATATTACACTAAACACTTACAATCTGTGTATCTTAATTCTTATCTGAAAATCAAATTGTCATATGTGAATGAGTGCAGAATTAAATTATTTCATTAATTTGTCTTTGTCAGGTTCTTTTAATTTGTGCAGGATTTTTTTTTTCTTCTTCTTTGGACAAAACAACACAAAAATACCTCACATTTATTTTGCAACTCCATTCGTTGTTATCTACAACAATCTGTAGTCCTTTGGCGCATCCAGTAGAAGGACACACACCAACTGTCTTAGGAAGTAAATCCACTTAGTTACCTCATATACAGATAATTCTCAAAGTACGAACATCGACAGTGTTCAAGTGAAAGGACATTTTATACAATTTAACATACTGATAGCAATCAGGACGTATGCACTCACTCTCCGACTTGCCAGGCTGACATTACTCCCTCTCCATGTGATATATATCGAAAATAGAACACTCACACACATCATTTAGAATAAATAAATTCTGTTGTTGTTGTTGTTTTTTGTGTCCCTGCTTCTTCTTTTATTTGTTGCTTTGTTTTTTCTGCACTGAAATTTGCATTTAGTTGGGTATTCATGAATCCGTCTGTGATGTGGTTGCTTAGAATTGATTACGAATCCTTTTTCTTCTCTGCTCTCACAACTAAGTACAAAAAAATGTGAATGTTAACAAAATTAAAACCGGATATAAGGTCTTCTTGGCATTCATTAAATCCATATATATAACACACTCACATACATATCTATGGACATACGTTCAGTCAGTTGTACGGACAACCCCAAATTCGCCTACATTCCTCAGCCACCGTAGAGTGCAATTTCCAATCGATTTATTTTTGTACAAAGGCAACAATGAATGTAGTGAAAAAATCTCTTTCTTTGAAATTAACATTAAATACAGAGACTGTGGTATAAACGTTGGTCCTAAATAGATCATTATATGTGAAAAGATCAATTTCAAATATTATAAAGTACAAGATATTTTTATAGGGCACTTTTTCAACTACTCTATCACTTACCTGCTACAAACCGGGTTAACGTGCCAAAAATTCCGCACTTAACCTGTCCCATTTGGTCCTTAAATTATGTTTCACATTATTATGTTTTTTTGTGGTACCTACGAAGAGACAAACATGAGGATACATAAATATCAAATAAATGGATGCGATTTTAGAAATAATTTGGCCTAAAATTTGTCTATCGAAAAAATTTGCCAAAAATATATTCAGTTTGAATATAAAGCCATATTCCTGATTGAAAATAGGACTGGTCTAAACTCATTGACATGAGATTTTTTTCCTTCTTTTGTTACGTCACCCGCCTGCAAGTTCGCCGCTCAAGTCTAATCGAAATTTTAAGCAATTGGCGTAAATACTTTAGGAAAGCTGAAACAAATCTGCAGGATGAGTTCATATACTTTGAGAACCACAATGGGCAAATCACAAATAATTTGGTAAGGAAATATCCTTTAAGATTCCCAAAATCGAGACTTATATGAAATTATGGATGTATTGAAAATTTTTCAAACAAAATGAAACAAATTTAGAAAATTTTGGCTCGCCTTAGCCGCTTTTGGACATGAGAGAAAACCTCCGGCCGGAAACTTACAAAAAGTTTTAAATTTAGAAAACTATGGTTCGCGTTAGCCGGACATACCCAGAGAAGAAAAAAGTTTAACATTTACTAAAAGGTTAAAATTTAGAAAACTTTGGTTCTAGGATTAAGATATGGTGGCGGATATTTCAATTTGTGAACACACCCGTTTATGTCCGCATTCGTTTAGGACTTACCCATAATTACGGGAATTATCTCCGCTACATCCTGGGGATTATGACCGATTTTTGCTTGGACATGATCCTGATTCCATTATGGGGGTTATTACCGAAACATAACTGTCATAGTCCCCAGGATGTATCGGACATAAACAACATAATAAACGTGTGTGCGAACCAACTCAGATATCCGCCAACACATCTTAATCCTAGAAACCAACAGTGACCTTAATATCAAATGTCAGAGTTCAAGCTCTATCCATTTACTCATCTGCAAATTTTGTATTTTTTAATACTTTTCGAACAATCTACTGACTCAATCCCAAATTTAGTAGTTTTTAGCACTTTTCGTACAATCATAGTACACATATCCAAACTCACCTCCATATCTCAATCCCAGACACCTTCAGTGACATCTTTATCAAATTTCCGGATTTCAGCCCTATTCCTTCCCTTTCAAGATATATAAAAGTCGAAATTTTCAAAAAATATATTTTCTGCACAGATAGAGAAACGATAATCCGATTTTGTTCCAACTTTGCAAATCCTAATATTTACGTCAGTTCTAAGTCAGGTGTGAAAATGGACATTATCGGTCCACTCTATCAAGTACCTCCCCCACTAAGGGTCAAAATTTTGAATAATTACAACTCTTATAAAATGTGATGTAAGAGTCAAATTGTCTTCATATTTCACACATCTCAATAATTTTATTAATCCATGGTCTAGTGTATAGATGGAATACATAGGTCCGTCTCTTCTGGTACCTCCCCCATAAAAGGTCGAAATTTAAAAAAAAAGTGCAAATAGCACAGCACAGCAATAATCCGATTTTACTACAACTTTACAAGTCCCAATATTTGCGTCAGTTCTAGGTGAGGATCAAAATTTTGAATAATTACAACTCTTATAAAATGTGATGTAAGAGTCCCATTGTCTTCAAATTTCACTCATCCTAATATTTTTATGAACCCAAGAACTGGTAGTGAGATGGAATATATCGGTCCTCACTTTCTGGTACCTCCTCAACAAAAGGTCGACATTTTCAATATCCATTAAGCTCATAAAACAGGAAATTAACATCCGATTCCATTTAGACTTGGTACATCTGAATATTTCTATCAACACAGGATCTGTTACAAAAACGGTAGAGATCGGACTATTCCTTCTGGTACCTCCCCCAGAAACGGTAAAATTTTTGAATAACCAAAACCTTTATAAGATCCGAAATAAGCACCAAGTTCTACTTATTTTACACGCATCCCATTATTTCTACTAACAGAAGATCTGTTGTGAATATGGTGTTAATTAGAATAGGGCCCAATCTCCCTCTTCGATTGTCAACTCTATTTTCTATTCGGGATGAGAAAAGAAAGAACAACCTCATTCCATGGATGCAGTTTCAATTCTCGATCCGGCTCGAAGAATCTCACTTAAGTGAGAAATGAGTCCAATCTCCCTTTTCGGTTGTCAACTCTATTCTCTATTCGAATTCTGCTAGGAGGATCAATGTAGAGAATGAGAATTGAAACTACATCCAAAGAATAAGGTTGTTCTTTCTTTCCCCCACAAGTGCTCAAAATTATGAAATGTTCGATTTTCTTGTAATTTGCCATACTAATATTTTTATATGCATACCGATCCGGATATTGCCTTCCAGAGTTATCGTGCGCACCAACTGGAGATCCATATATCGACTCCAAATGTCCTGAATCGGATTTGGTCCGATATTTCGTGGTATCAAATGATATATACCCTCTATAGCCATATGGCTGAGGGTATAAAAATACAAGCTTTCATGTTTTGCCACCTACGGAGAAAAACAGTTTCCAGAAAAGCCAAAATGTACGAAAATTGCGAAAAAACAGGGTTTAAATGTGCTGCTCCTAAATGCAATAAAAGGAAAAGTGCAAAAGATCTGACCATTTTTATTACGTTCACTGAAGGAGTTTCTGGAGGATAAAGCAAGGATGGCTCATACGAGTAATTCTATTTAAACCCCAAGTTCTCCATTGATACCACTGTATTTGTTGTTTACCAAACTTTGCCATGTTTGCGTTGCGATAATGAGGAAAAAGTAACTCATTACACACGATTACTTTGGCTTTAGCTCTTCCATTTTTTTTGTTGCTGTTGTATGTGGAAAAAATTTCGAAATCTTTTTAGCTTCAAGCCAAGTCATATACAGACATTCATACGAACGTTCGTTTGGTTGGCTTTGCTGTTGTTGGTCTGATTGTTCGCAAAGAATTTATAAAATTTCGCATTAATTTCTTTATCTCATGCCATCATCATGGGGTATTGGTATTTGTATTTTTTCGAAATTCACTAGGATTTTTTTTCGTGCCTGCAAAAGAGGAAGTATGCAAAATATGTTTGCCATACATTCTTCATGGCCTAGAACTTTGTAAATCCAAATAAATTATGCTCATTTGGAAGAGTCTAGCAAAAATATATGTACAAAGTAGCACCGTGGAAATTTATGTGCATTTCAAATTAAGGCTTATATCCTTTTTTTTCGTCCAGATCGCATTACTTCCGATTCAACTTGATGTATTCCAAAGAGAATGAGAGAGACCTTTTGGCCTTGTTGAAGAGGAGTCCACTTATGTGGTCCCCACTTAGCCTTGTGGTAATATAACACCTTTTGGTATTGAACTAAACAAAAGACACCCACATCGCAAAACTCCAGTCTACCTTCTGTGTCTGCCAAGGCATGACTAGAAACTATCAAATCACTCGCCCACAGACCCCATTTCCCAAGATTATTAATGTGTGTTGTCGTCTTTTGTTTTTATGTTTTTCCAGACAGCCTGTCGTCTTCAAGTGGATTCTGTGTCTTTGTCACTTCAAGTGTTACTTTTGGTGTCCTGCTTGGTCCTCTCAGAGTCTTAGACTTGCATGTGGCCACTTGAAGCCGCCACAATGTCTAGCATGTTAGTTAGTGATTGTTTGTTTCCTTAAGACATAGTCGAGTATCCTAACTGTCTGCACCGACCTAGACCTCACACACGCTCAGCTAGTTATGAGTTGAAGTGGAGGTATAGGATTTCCCTCAGTTTGTTGTTTCACATCATCTGCTATTGTTTTTCTAATGTGACATTTAACATATTTTCCTGACACGTTTATGTTTTGGGGGGCGGTCTCTTTTAATGTTGACAGTCAACCACCCGGAGTAGGAGTCTGAGAGTTGGGAAATGTCCGGTTTTTGGCGGTCAACCGTGTTGTAATGAGAGTAGGCGGTTACGTTTGATTTGCCATTGAAGGAATTTTATTATTTTTCCAAATCAATTGCTTTGTCTGTTGTTAAAAGTGGCCGGAGAGGGAATTCCGTAGTTCCCAAACAAATCGCCCACTTTAGAAGATACCTCGCAATTTGTTAGGCTTAAATTGATTTTGGATGTAATCATGTGAAATTATCCCTGGCAATGGATAATTGTTCAATAGGAAGTAATACTTAGTACTGTGAAATGACATTTTCTGGATATCAATTTCTTAAATACGGCATTAAAAAGAGAACGGAGAAAACATGGTATAGCGGAAGTACTGCTTCAAACTCAAAACCAATTTTCGAAAAGTTTTTACGAACTTATTTTTTTTAAATTTAACCATTCAGGAGAGACACTTAGATTAGTTCAATAGGAATAAATATGTGAAGAAACGATCAATTCGGGTAAATCTCTCTAATACCAGGCAGGGCCAACCGAGAAGAAATAAGATTTCTCAAGTGAACTAATTAGAAAACATCTAAAAATTTACAATTACGTGTACCACGATCCCTTCCCTTTACAATTCTGATATAAATATTTTGATATGCGATTTCTGTCGCTCCGTCTGTGGAAATCAAACAACAATTTTTTTGGGATGCAATTTAGGTCCGTACAATTTTTTGGTATTGAAAATGGGCCATATAGATCCCATATAAATGTACCGCCAGATGTAAGATTTTTTTTGGCTCTTTTAGTATTATTTGTTTGGTGTAAATTAGCATTTTGTGTTCCCGATATATGAAAAACATATATGCAAGTTTAGGTATAGTCCCCATCAAATTGTACCTCCGATATTTTAATGATTTGGGCCATATTTTTCATCAGAATTGTATCAAATTTGGTATATGGTGTACGTAATGGATAGTGCCTACGCTGACAGAAATTTGCTTATACGAAGGTTATATCAAGACATGGACCGCTACCTCCGATATTCGGTACTTTGAAGATTTGTGCCACATTTTTATAACGGTTCCTCCATATATTCGGTATTTTGATGATTTTAGCTACAATTTACAATATAATTATCTCAAAGTTGGTATTTGGAGTTTGTCAACGCCCACGCTGGCAGATTATTAAACTTTGTGATCTACGCTTTCCTTTAGACTCATATAACAGTAACAAAATTTTAGCGACATTTTTTAAATTTTGGAAGTTCCTTACAAATGACAGAGTGTAATAAAGTTTCAGCTCTGCGAAGCTTAGGTGATTTTTAATTTGTTTTATTTAGAGAGTCTTGGAGATCTTCAAAATTCGATCTATGTTTGGTCTTACTATTCCGTTATACTAACGTTAGTAGAACGATTCCCTGCTGGATTTATTTTTTTTTTTTAATTATTGTTCCTTACACTGTTTCTTAAAGGCTGTCATTATAAAAACCCTCGAATAAAGCCTAAAAAATCTAAGGTTAAGGTGATAGTCTTTGAAACTTATTATTTTAAAAATCCACGATTATTGGTCTAATAGTCCTTTAAAAAAATATTACTTTAAAAATCCACTATTATTGCTCTGATAGTCGTTGAAAAAATAATTTTTAAAAAATCCACGATTATTAGTCCTTGCAAAAATAGTCCTTGAAAAATATTCTATAAAAAATCCACGATTATTAGTCCTTGCAAAAATAGTCCTTGAAAAATACTCTTTAAAAAATCCACGATTATTAGTCCTTGAAAAAATATCCATTAAAAAATGTTCTTTAAAAAACCCACAATTATTAGTCCTTGCAAAAATAGTACTTAAAAAAAATATTCTTTAAAAAATCCACGATTATTAGTCCTTGAAAAAAATATTCTTTAAAAAATCCACGATTATTAGTCCTTGAAAAAAATATTCTTTAAAAAATCCACGATTATTAGTCCTTGAAAAAAATATTCTTTAAAAAATCCACGATTATTAGTCCTTGAAAAAAATATTCTTTAAAAAATCCACGATTATTAGTCCTTGAAAAAAATATTCTTTAAAAAATCCACGATTATTAGTCCTTGAAAAAAATATTCTTTAAAAAATCCACGATTATTAGTCCTTGAAAAAAATATTCTTTAAAAAATCCACGATTATTAGTAATTGAAAAAAATTTTCTTTAAAAAATCCACGATTATTAGTCCTTGAAAAAAATATTCTTTAAAAAATCCACGATTATTAGTCCTTGAAAAAAATATTCTATAAAAAATCCACGATTATTAGTCCTTGCAAAAATAGTCCTTGAAAAATATTCTTTAAAAAACCCACAATTATTAGTCCTTGCAAAAATAGTACTTAAAAAAAATATTCTTTAAAAAATCCACGATTATTAGTCCTTGAAAAAATATTCCTTAAAAAATCTACGATTATAAGTCCTTGAAAAAATATTCTTTAAAAAATCCACGATTATTAGTTCTTGAAAAAAATATTCTTTAAAAAATCCACGATTATAAGTCCTTGAAAAAAATATTCTTTACAAAATCCACGATTATTAGTCCTTGAAAAAAATATTCTTTAAAAAATCCACGATTATTAGTCCTTGAAAAAAATATTCTTTAAAAAATCCACGATTATTAGTCCTTGAAAAAATATCCATTAAAAAATGTTCTTTAAAAAACCCACAATTATTAGTCCTTGCAAAAATAGTACTTAAAAAAATATTCTTTAAAAAATCCACGATTATTAGTCCTTGAAAAAATATTCCTTAAAAAATCTACGATTATAAGTCCTTGAAAAAATATTCTTTAAAAAATCCACGATTATTAGTTCTTGAAAAAAATATTCTTTAAAAAATCCACGATTATAAGTCCTTGAAAAAAATATTCTTTACAAAATCCACGATTATTAGTCCTTGAAAAAAATATTCTTTAAAAAATCCACGATTATTAGTCCTTGAAAAAAATATTCTTTAAAAAATCCACGATTATTAGTCCTTGAAAAAAATATTCTTTAAAAAATCCACGATTATTAGTCCTTGAAAAAAATATTCTATAAAAAATCCACGATTATTAGTCCTTGTAAAAATAGTCCTCAAAAAATATTCTATAAAATATCTTTGAAAAATAGTCCTCAAAAATATTCTTTAAAAAATCCACGATTATTTGTACTTGAAAAAATAGTATTTGAATAAAAATTCTATTAAATGTCCACGATTACTGTTCTGATAGTACTCGAAGGACTTTTCTTTCTAAAAGATCCACGATTATTACTCTGATATTCCTTGAACAAATATTCTCTAAAATATCCACGATAATCGATATAATATCGGTAGTTCTGAAAGTCCATCAACAAAAATCTTCAAAAAATCCACGATAGTAGATCCGAAGGTCCTTCCACAAATATCCTTAAAACATCCACGGATATAACTCTGATGGTCCGTCAAAAAATATTCTTAAAAAATCTACGAATATAACTCTATTGTCCTACAAAAATTTTTTCTTTCAAAATATACTCCTTAAAAGATATACCATTTTCCCCTAAGAAAATTGTTTTTACAATCCACGATAATAGATGTTAGGTTCCTTCTAAAAATATTCTTTAGAATCCATTATTGTATCTCAGACGGTCCCCCTTGTTATTAGTTCTGATTATCTTTCACAGAACATACTCTATAAGCCCATGATCTTAACTCTGGTGGTCCTTTAAAAAAAAATTTTAAATGTACATGGTTGTATATCAGATGGTCCTTCAAAAATATTCTTAGAAATCCTCGATAATATATAAATATATTTTTTTAAATCCAGGATTTTAGCTCTGATGGTCTTTCAAAAAAGATATGCCTTTATTGCTCTTTTGCCCTCAAAAAGTTATTAAAAAATCCATAACTTTAACTCTGATGGTCCTTAAAACAAGATTCTGCAAAAATCCATGATCTTGACTGTACTGGTTCTTTAAGAACTGTTCTTAAGAAATCCAATATTAAAGCTCTGATGGGCCTTCAAAAAATATGATTCAAGGTTCCTAATAATGGGTCTTGCATTCCTACAATAGATATTCTTTTAAAAATATTCTCTTAAAACTCAAAGGTTATTACTCCTATTGTCCTTTAGATACCAATTTTTAAAAACGCTGAAACTCCTTCAGCATTCCTTTTTTAATGCATCTGGTGGTGCTTAAAAAATAATTCACAATTTTTTCTATAAATCCACAGTAAAAATTCATATGTCCTTCAAAAAATTCTCACGAAACATTCTCTGAAAAGCCATCATTAGAGCTCTAATTGTCCTTCACGGAACATTCTCTAAGAGTATAATATTAAGCGTTGTGACACCTCAAATATATATTCCTAAAAAATCACCGATTTCAGCCGATATCGCCGCTTAAATAATATTTTTATATAAAAATCTTATGGTCTTTCAAAAATTATTCTTAGAAAATCACGATTACAGCTCTGCTGGCCCTCTAAGAATATTATTTAAAGTCAAATTTTAAATTACATTTTTTGAGATCCGTTTAAGATTTTAAAAACAATGATCTATGGAAATGAATGTGGTACAGATTGTCAAAGAAAATGACCATTGGCGCCACTTCATTTCAAGTGACAGACACATAAACATCAATTGTGTCTATCCCGGACACAAACCATGATTACCGATCGTCGTAAATAATTCACAATAATAAGTGAAGCTAATGACTTACTCAATATGTACAAGAGCGCAGTTAAGATTCTGACGTCAATGAAGATCATTGGCGAAGTTCAAGCAAAAATAAAGCATATCTTAAGGCGCCAATTACGAAAATCAAATGTGTTCCCCATTGATCTCAAAACCATGCAATAGTTTTAAAAATATATTTTAATATTTAGAAATATTTCCACTGGCAACAAATTCAAGTGGCAAAACTTCAACAAAACTGTGAACAACAGGCAGAGCCACAAACAGCAAAAACAAAAAAAAAAGAATTAATTCCCATATAGACTTCAACTTGACCGCACTAAACAACCGCTGATGAGACCGAAAACAATAATAACATGCGGCTAAAATGAATGCAAAAAACACACACATACACAGAAGAACAACAACAAAACAGTAAAATCGCAGGCAAAACAAAACACAAAAATACAGAAAACAATGGAAATGATATTGAAAATGTAAAAATGGGAAAGGTAGGTAATCCAAACAAATGAAGGGGTTTGGTTGGCCATTCATGAGATGTAGATGTCGCCACTATGATTTGTATGGCCTCCCTGGACAACAATGGTGAATTCTAATTAGAATAACGAAGTATGTATTTTGATAGTCTAATCAGTACAAAGGGTCAGTTAGTTAGACGTTATGCTGTGTAATTGGAATTCAAATTAAGTAAGGGGTAATGAATGCTGCTGGGAGGAGGGGGAGGAGTTCTAAAATGTAATGAATTAAATTTCTTTATTGTAATTTAGAAAAAAATGTTGGAGTCGTGTGCCATAACACGCCTCTGTTTGAGCCTAGTTTACTTAAGGATTTATGTAGATTTTAAGCACAATAGCCTTAAAGCTTTATTAAAATTCTTAGAAAAAGGCAAATAATTTATGATCCTTTTTATTCCGCAACTATGTTTTTGAAGCCTTATAACAAAAACTAATTTTATTTTATCTTTGGAATGGTCAATTGTGCGATGACCAGAAGCATTCGAATCCCTTGTCCACTTAAGTATGTGAATGTATGTTATGGTAGTCTGCCAGCCTATCTTAGGTAGATATGGTCATTCTGAGAAAGGAAAAGGGGTTGACTTTACTGGCCATAACATACGAACACACACATAAACAAACCACTGTCCAGATTTCAAAATATGATGTCTCTCTCTCCCCAACCCCACCACCGTTTTGCAACATTTAACCCAAATGAGATGTCGGCAATTGTTAACTTTGCCTTTCCAAAGTTGACCTTTTTATCATAACAAAACAGGTTTTTGTCCTCCAGTGAAAGTGGTAGTAATTTCCCACCCTCAACGGCCAGTGGACAAGGACTTTGGCTGCCCTGTTGGTCAATATTAGAAAATGAAGAGTGTTTAGATTTTTAATTGTGTTGAACAGGCATGACAATGAAATTCGGCGATTGGGGAGGGCGGGGGAGAAATGTTATGAATTTATGGTATTCTAAATAAATATTATATTGGATGGGCTTTGTTCTTAGTTTTCGGCTGGGAGAGAAGATTTTGAAAAAGGGCTAAATAGTTGGTGAAACAAACATGACATAATACTGGGGGACATTGAGTTGGAAAAGTTGGACTTTGGAATGATAGCAATTATTTAACCAAAATATATCCTATTGGTCAAGAAGAGTATTATCGTGGATTTTTTAAAAAATATTTTTTGGAGAATTTTTCAAAGAATACTTTTTCAAGGATTATCATAGCAATAATCGTGGATTTTTTACAGAATTTTTGTAAAGGATAATCATGGATTTTTAAAGAACATTTTTGAAGGACTATCAATAATCGTGGAATTTTTAAAGAATATTTTTTGAAGGACTATCAATAATCGTGGATTTTTAAAGAACATTTTTGAAGGACTATCAATAATCATGGATTTTTTAAAGAATATTTTTTGAAGGACTATCAATAATCGTGGATTTTTTACAGAATATTTTTTGAAGGACTATCAATAATCGTGGATTTTTTACAGAATATTTTTTGAAGGACTATCAATAATCGTGGATTTTAAAAAAAAAATATTTTGTCAAGGACTATCAATAATCGTGGATTTTTTAAAGAATATTTTTCTAAGGACTTTCAATAATCATGGATTTTTTAAAGAATATTTTTGAAGGACTATCAATAATCGTGGATTTTTTAAAGAATATTTTTTGAAGAACTTTCAATAATCGTGGATTTTTAACGAATATTTTTGAAGGACTTTCAATAATCGTGGATTTTTTAAATATTTTTTGAAGGACATTCAATAATCGTGGATTTTTTAAAGAATATTTTTTGAAGGACTATCAATAATCGTGGATTTTTCAAAGAATATTTTTTGAAGGACTATCAGAGCAATAATCGTGAATTGTTTAAAAAATATTTTTTCAAGGACCATCAGAGCAATAATCGTGGATTTTTTAAAGAATATTTTTTGAAGGACTATCAGAGCAATAATCGTGAATTGTTTAAAAAATATTTTTTCAAGGACCATCAGAGCAATAATCGTGGATTTTTTAAAGAATATTTTTTGAAGGACTATCAGAGCAATAATCGTGGATTTTTTAAAGAATATTTTTTGAAGGACTATCAGCGCAATAATCGTGAATTGTTTAAAAAATATTTTTTCAAGGACCATCAGAGCAATAATCGTTGATTTTTTAAAGTATATTTTTTCAAGGACTATCAGAGCAATAAACGTGGATTTTTTAAAGAATATTTTTTCAAGCATTATCAGAGCAATAATCGTTGATTTTTTAAAGAATATTTTTCCAAGGACTATCAGAGCAGTAATCGTGGATCGGTGCAGTAATCGTGGATTTTTTAAAGAATATTTTTCCAAGGACTATCAGAGCAGTAATCGTGGATTTTTCAGAGCAATAATCGTGGATTTTTTAAAAAATATTTTCAGAATATTATCAGACCAATAATCGTGGACTTTTTAAAAAATATTTTCAGAATATTATCAGACCAATAATCGTGGTTTTTTTAAAAAATATTTTCAGAATATTATCAGACCAATAATCGTGGATTTTTTAAAAAATATTTTCAGAATATTATCAGACCAATAATCGTGGATTTTTTAAAAATATTTTCAGAATATTATCAGACCAATAATCGTGGATTTTTTAAAAAATATTTTCAGAATATTATCAGACCAATAATCGTGGATTTTTTAAAAAATATTTTCAGAATATTATCAGACCAATAATCGTGGATTTTTTAAAAAATATTTTCAGAATATTATCAGACCAATAATCGTGGATTTTTAAAAAATATTTTCAGAATATTATCAGACCAATAATCGTGGATTTTTTAAAAAATATTTTCAGAATATTATCAGACCAATAATCGTGGATTTTTTAAAAAATATTTTCAGAATATTATCAGACCAATAATCGTGGATTTTTTAAAAAATATTTTCAGAATATTATCAGACCAATAATCGTGGATTTTTTAAAAAATATTTTCAGAATATTATCAGACCAATAATCGTGGATTTTTTAAAAAATATTTTCAGAATATTATCAGACCAATAATCGTGGATTTTTTAAAAAATATTTTCAGAATATTATCAGACCAATAATCGTGGATTTTTTAAAAAATATTTTCAGAATATTATCAGACCAATAATCGTGGATTTTTTAAAAAATATTTTCAGAATATTATCAGACCAATAATCGTGGATTTTTTAAAAAATATTTTCAGAATATTATCAGACCAATAATCGTGGATTTTTTAAAAAATATTTTTAGAATATTATCAGACCAATAATCGTGGATTTTTTAAAAAATATTTTCAGAATATTATCAGACCAATAATCGTGGATTTTTTAAAAAATATTTTCAGAATATTATCAGACCAATAATCGTGGATTTTTTAAAAAATATTTTCAGAATATTATCAGACCAATAATCGTGGATTTTTTAAAAAATATTTTCAGACCAATAATCGTGGATTTTTTAAAAAATATTTTCAGAATATTATCAGACCAATAATCGTGGATTTTTTAAAAAATATTTTCAGAATATTATCAGACCAATAATCGTGGATTTTTTAAAAAATATTTTCAGAATATTATCAGACCAATAATCGTGGATTTTTTAAAAAATATTTTCAGAATATTATCAGACCAATAATCGTGGATTTTTTAAAAAATATTTTCAGAATATTATCAGACCAATAATCGTGGATTTTTTAAAAAATATTTTCAGAATATTATCAGACCAATAATCGTGGATTTTTTAAAATATATTTTCAGAATATTATCAGACCAATAATCGTGGATTTTTTAAAAAATATTTTCAGAATATTATCAGACCAATAGTCGTGGAATTTTTAAAAATATGTTTTCGAGGTCTATCGGAACAAAAATCTGTGAATTTTTAAAAATATGTTTTCGAGGTCTATCGGAACAAAAATCTGTGAATTTTTAAAAATATTTTTTCGAGGTCCTTTGGAATAAAAATTGTGCAATTTTTAAAAATATTTTTTCGAGGTCCATCGGAAAAAAATCCGGAAATTTTGAAAAATATTTTTTCCAGGTACTTCGGAACAAAAATTGTGGAATTTTTAAAAATATTTTTTCGAAGTCCATCAGAACGAAATCGTGGAGATTTTAAAAATATTTTTCGAGGTCTTTCAGATCAAAATATCGAATTTTAAAAAATATTTTTTCGAGGTCCATCAGAACAAAAATCGTGAATAGTTTATAGAGTATATTTTTGTTCTTGGACCACCACGGGAATATATTTTTATAAGAACAGCAGAGTTATATATAATCGTGGATTTTTTGAAGAATTATTTCTAGATCCACCAGATCTGGGTAATTTCAAAGATTTTTTGGATTTTCTAAAGGTTTTCCAGTACCATCAAAGCTGCAACGATGGAGTTTTTAAAGAACGATTTGCTATGGCCACCAGTGCCATATTCATGGTTGAAAAAAAGGCTTGGAGGACCAATGGAGTTATAATCATGGACTTGTGGTCATCAACGCTGAATCGTGGTTTTTAAGGACTTCTTTCTAAAACCAATAGACCAAACATTATTCAATTATTTTTTTAATTTTATGCTGGGACCATGTCTTCAAAAGTGGAAAGTGTCTCCCAAAAGGCTTTCTAAACACTAACATTATCCGAGTTTTTCACACCCCAAAAAAGACTCCCCTTTTTACGGATATGCATATGTTTAATGTTGTCCCGGGCATTATAATTTTTAAGTGTCTGATGAGTTAAATCCTTTAAAATAAATGTTAATTTATAAAAATTCTTTAGGCAAAGCTAGCGTTTTCCTAGTTAAACGACACAAAAGAGGAAGTTAAAGTGTGGCATAGCATAGGAGGAGCTACACAACTTTCAGCAATGCCTTTCTGTGATGCTGATGATGCCATGGCGGTAAAAACTAATTGAAAGTCACTCAGCCGTACGGGGGCATTTTGAAATAAACGAGTCGGTTCGGGTGGTGAGCAGAATCAGTCAGTGAGTCTGTTGGTATCGTCGTAGTTGACGATGATGGAAAAAAGTTACATGCAGTGAAAATTTGATATTTTTCTAAAAGGATTTTAATTAGAAAATAAATACAGTAACTTTAGAGGAAACAATTGCAACAACAACAGCGTGCAGCACAGTAAAAAACCTCTAAAACGTTGAAAGCATTTTTACTGGCAGCCATTAAAACTTAGTTAAAATTAAATACACAACTCTCGAAATTGGCTAAAAGCAACAGAATTTGGTCAAGAAATAGTGTATTGTTGTTGCTTTTTAATCCACAATGTTGTTGCAAGTTTACTGAAGTACAATAACAACAGCAGTAACACCAACAACAAAAATGAAATTGAAAGCTTTTAATGACCCTTAGATCTTGCAAAGAAATAAATGCACATTGCAAATACTAAAAAATTTAAGCAGAATATACACAGAAACGTACATACACACATACCAATACACACTACACACACTAAGGCCAGTTGAAACCCATTATTTGTCAATGATAAAAAAAAATAAAAAAGAGAAGGAAATAACTTAAAATGGTGCTATGGTGAGGTAGGGACGAAATATATTTACACTTCATCAAGTCATAACATTAAGTTCATCAAAACACATGATTTGGAAGGATATTGTCTGTGAGGACCAGCTTTTGGAGCCTCAATATGAAATATGGACTGGAAAGCCCTTGAATACCATCAGAATCAAGATTTGTTGCTGGAAGGTATTCAAACAAATAAATTTACGACTCTTGGGTAGGACGACTTTTTATAAAAAGTATGATTTTTGGTCATGAAGTCTTTTAAAAAACATTATCGCCTGAAAGTCCTTTTAATTATGTTCTTATAAAATCTATAACTTCGGCCTTAAAATCATTAAAAATTAAATTTCCTGGAAAATCTTCAAAATTGTTTTCAAAATATAAGATTTTTTAAAATTGGTTCGCAAAATTCTAGGTAATTTCTTCACGAGGTCCTTGAAAAAAAAATCCTTAAAAAAATCAATCATTGTTGTCATGAAGCCTTTGATTAACTTTTGCTAGCAAAAAATCTGCTAGATTCGAATCAAGGTCCTTGAAAAGTGAATTCTTTGTGAGAAGGTCCTTTTAAGAATAACTTTCAAAGAATTAAGAGTTCTTCCTGAAAGGCCTTGTAGAAAATATCAACGATTGTTACATAACCGGAAAGTTTTTCGAAGGGTTATAAATTTAAAATTTCCTTGATCCTTTTCATTAAAAATTCACGATCCACAGGAACACATTGTTATCAAGATTCAATAATCATATCCAGGGAAACACTAAAAAAAAACAATTTAAGAAGCTAATTATTTGTATTAAGTCCTAAATTCCTTTGAAATTCTCTAAAAAATTTACAATTCAAAAGGATTAAAATTTTTTCCAGAAGACTTTGTAGAAAATATCCATGATGTTTATATAGCCGAAAAGTCCTTAAAAAATAGGTTTCGAAAGCTGATATATCTTGAAATATCTTTAACAATTTAACGAATTTTCGTCAGGATATTTTTGAAAATATTTAAAAAAATTACTATTTTTGGTCACGAAAAATAAATAAAACATCCACGATTTTCATTTATGATCGCATTATCATCAACATTCGTAAAATCTATAATTTCTTTATAGGCCAAAAAGAAAATTGAAAAATATTTTTGGAAATCAGGGATTTTTATTTAAAAATGTTAAAAAAAAACATAATTTTTGACAGAGATTTTGAAAAAAGATTCGATTTTTTCTCACGATTTTCTTTAGAATAATAAAAATTGGTCAAGGAGATATTTAGAAATATTCGTTAAAAGTTAAGTAACAAAATATTCTTAAAATCAATTCTTTTTGTATAATCCAAAAGTGCTTAAAAATGTAATTATAAATTGTTAGTTTTGGCCAGGAAGTTTTTGCGAAAAACATTTTAAAAAATCCATGATTCATACCCTGGATGTCTTTGAAAAATATGTTTCAAAAGTCCACGATTTTAGGCTAGCATGTCCTTTTACACATTTTAAAAAGTTTACGATTCTTGGTCAGTAAGTCCTTAAAAAATATAGTTGGAATATGCAAAATTTTTTATAGAAAGTCCCCGGAAATTTTTTTTTAAATCGGCTATTCTTGGCTGGAATGGCAATAAAGAAATGCCTAGAAAGTATATTTTTTAATCGGCTATTCTTGACTAGAATGGCTTTAAGATGTGTCCAAAAAAATCTTTCTTCTTGGGTAGAAGACCTTGAAAATTAAAAATCTACGATTATTTGTCAGGAAGTAATTGAAAAATATATTTGAAATATTTACGGTTTTGACAAATATTTTTGAAAATATGGGATTATTAAAAAATTCCATTATTCTGGCCAGAAAATCCTTGGAGAATCAATGATTTTTATTTATTATTATTTTATTTCTAAAATCGAAAATTCTTGGCTGTAAAATCCTTAAAAATATGTTTAAACAAATCCACGATTTTGGGAAAGAAAGTCCTTGAAAATGCGCTCAAAACGCAAGATTCTAGACGGAAAGTCCTTGAAAAATATTTTTGAAATATCTATGATTTTTAATCTGGAAGTCCTTGAAAAATGTATTTGAAATATCTATTATTTTTAACATGGAAGTCATTGAAAATTATGTTTAAACATCCACGATTCGTGGTCAAGAAATTTTTGTGGATTCACCAATTCACCAATTTTAGCCAGAGCTGAAAAGATGTTTAAGATTCTAAAATTAAATTCTTCACTCAGGAATTCTTGAAATGATTTTGTAATGCAAATATTGCGATCTGCAAAGTTGGAGCAGAATTGGGTTATCCTTTCTCTTTCTGTGCAGTAAATTATTTTCTTTGAAAATGCTGACATTTTGTGGGGGAGGTACCAAAAGTAGTGAACAGATATTACATCAGTGTGAGGTCAGATGCGGAAATGGACAATATCGGTCCACTCCATCAGGTACTTGGTCAATCTTTTGAATAATTATAGCTCTTATAAAATGTGGTGTAAGAGTCAGATTGTCTTCAAATTACACACATCACAATATTTTTATTAACCCAAGGTACGGTGTAAAGCATAGATGCCCAGTAGTGGCTGATTTCAGCAATTTCAACTCACACGTATTCTTACGCTCTTTTGTTTGATCGCCAATCAACCAATAGGAAAGCAGAAATATGAGTGGGAGAGACAAGCTACACAGGCAGAAGTTCTGTGTAATATTAACATTTAATCGTAATCGAGACTGCTGTTAGTGAACACATAAACTGAAAATTATTGCGATATGTCAATGATGTCATTTGAAAAGTATTTTATGATACAAAATGCTTTTGATGATATGCAATGTTTTATATGTTATAAGACATTAAAAAAAATAAGAAATATAATTTAAAAAAACATTTTGAAACTACTTAAATAAATGCATTTATCAAGAGTATTACTAAAACATGTATATTCATTAATTTTACATTTCATAGAAAAAGAAAAAAATGACGACACCCGCCACACATATGCTTTCGTCGCTATCCCGTTGACGACTAAATAAAATGAATAGAAAAATCTTTTCTTCCAGTGTTATTTTGTCGCTCTCACCAACACTATTACATTGGGCATCTATGGTGTAAAGATAAAATATATCGGTGCCCTCCTCTTAGTACCTCACCCACAAAGGGACAACATTTCGAATATTCATGAGAATCATAAAACGCAAAATTAATATCCGAGTCCATTCAGACTTGGTACATCTCAATATTTCCATCAACGCAAGATCTGTTGCAAAGATGGTAGAGATCGGAAAATTCCTTCTGGAACGATCATATAATCTGAAATAAGCATTCGGTTTTCTTCAATTTACACACATCACAATATTTTTATTAACCCAAGGTCTGGTGTGAAAATGGGATATATCGGCCCACTACTTCTGGTACCTCCCCCACAAAGGGTCAACATTTTGAATAACCATAAAACTCATAAAATGCTAAACTAACAACCGATTCCATTCACCCTTGGTTCAATTTAATATTTCCATCAACATAATATATGTTAGAAATGGTAGAAATCAGACCATTTCTTCTAGTACCTCCCCCACATAGGGCTGGGGATTTTGAAAAACAAAACAAAAATATGTATGCCAATCCCTTCAGGTACCTCATCCACAAAGGGTCACAATTTCCAATACTTATACCTCTCATAACTTGCGAAACAAGTCGGTGCTATTTTACGACTTGCTATATCTAAATATTTCTCTTAACCAGAAATCTGGTACGAATATGGAGTTTATCGAAATTTATGATTTTGCATAAAGTTGAATATACATATTTGGGATTTCCTTATCTCATATAAATTGTAGGAAGTAGTCAATATAGTCCAAATCTGGCACGTTGTAATATTTATGGCAGTCTTAGGTCAGATATAAATTGGTCAATATTGGCCAATTGCTTCGGAAAGGGTCAAGAGTTTGAATAATCATAACTCATGGCTGGGGCCATACATCTGTCGGCAAAACCGGACTAAGTTTAATAATACTATTTTAATGTACCAAGTTTGGACCAAATCGGTTCTACCTCCGAGAGTTATCGTGGATCGACATCGCAAGATCGCCTCCAAATGTCCTGAAACGTGTTTGGTCCAAAGAAACCTTGGGCCTAAAACCGTAATTACGGCACTTTTTGGCCGTATCAAATGATATGTACATTCTCTCGCCATATGGCTAAGGGTAGAAAAATATTATGGTATTCCAAGTTTGAATAAGTATGGAATATTTTAAAAATACTGGCAGTTTGTAGGAGAGACTCCAAAAAGGATAACCACATACATTCATCTAATTTCCGTAGAATTATTGTGCTAGCTTGCTCATTTTCAAGTTTCTAATTTCACCTATTATGAGAGTTATAATAATCCAAAGGTTTGACATGTGTGGTTGTGGTACCTCCAAGAGTGAGTTCGTTTTTCAAATAGATCTGATATTGTAAAAAAAGAAAGAAATTAATTAATATTTAAATAAACAAATAAACCTAGCTTAAATAATCCTAGCAATAAACCTCAAGCTCATTTTCTGGAAAATTGGAATTGTTTGGAGGTATTAGCCATGTCCGAAGCTTTACATATATCGTCCGGTCTTTTAATAGAATTTTAGATAAATGTGGCATTTAAGGTACGCCCTAAAATTTGCTTAAATTTCATATGATATCCTTTATATAGGGCACACCATGTAAAGATCTCATAAGTTCAAATTTCAGGAAATAATGACAGATACAAGAATTTTAGACCCATTCATGGTGACCGATTTTTAGGAAAAATATATTTCACCTCACAGCTGAATGTAGGGTATCAAACTAACACAATTCTTAAATAAACATAAAAAGGAGAAAAATATCACAAAATATAATTGCAATTGCTGCCGTGAGGGTGAGGACGGAAGATTCCTTTGCCAAAAAATGAACTCTATATAAAAAGGAAATGTTACAAGACTTAAATCTAAAAAATAACAGCAACAACAACGGTGGAATAAAATAAAATTCGAGGAAACTACACTGAAAAGCTTTCATCGCTGTACCCGATGAGAAGAGCATTTGTTTGTTCTCGTCTTACATCATCAAACAGCATTGAGCTCTAAGAAAACCGCAAAATCGTCTGCCATAACTAATTAATGCAACACCCGGAGCTTTGTTAGTTTTTCCTGAAGAACAGCAGCAGGATTGGCATACACACACAGAACACCCACGCATACCTAACGGGATAGCACTCGAAACACCCACCCAACTACATACACAGGCGAAATAAATAAAATCAAGCTCTTGCAACCCTATTACCCTCATTTTCTCTGGGCAAAATCGAAATTTTTCTAAAAAAAAAGAAACATCAAATCCTCATTTTTTAGGGAGTCTCCTTGACTGTTTGCGTTCCTCTTTTTGTTGTACCATTTTTCATTTGGTAGCATTTCAAATCAGCAAATGAAAATGCTGGAAAATGTTGTCGTTTTTTTGTAACTCGTTTTGTTGCTCCTTTGCATTTCTGTGTTTCTGTTCTTGTTTTTGTTTCTTGCACCACTTATTTCTGTAAATTTATTTCCTTATTTTTTTTGTTGCGTTTGTCTTGCATTTTTATTTGAGTTCTTTTTCCGCTGCGAATTAAAAAACTCTGCGCATGACTTAATGCAGTGTACATTGGCTTTTTAATGCCTCCGCTTTTTTGTTTTTGTTGGTGTTGCATACTTTTGGCCTCCATGGTGGCTGGTGGCGGCGGGCCACCCACTCAACTGTCGTTCGCTGCCCCGAATGCATTTTTCTAAATGTTTTGTAAACAAAAGTCTAAAAAGACAGCTCGTCGTCACTTGTAGTTTATCTTTTGTTTTATCACTTCACTGTTTTTTTTTGTTGTAATTTGTTTTTTTTTTTTCGTCCGATTTTTTGGATGCAGAGCTCCGCCTGTCACACGTGCCTTATTTGTAAATTGTTTTTCTTTTATTAGCAACAACAGAATGTTCTCATCTCATTGAACTCTGTAGGATTTTGTTGCAGTTGCTTGCACTCTGCAATTATTAGCTCTCTGCAAATGCTATAGGGAAAGAGATGTAGTTGGGATCTCTTTGAATTGCAGCAATGGCTCTGAGATTAAAAAATACCCTTTCAATAGAGTGAATCGTGGCATTTGTGTTATTTCTCTAATGAGCGCTATTAGCCAACCATTTCTAAATTTTTGCGATATATTCATGGTAAAAATCTAACCATATAAATCTTCCATATAAACGTCAAATGGAACTGTATTACTTAACTATTTTATATCCGAATTTTATGGTAGATGTGTAGAGTAATTCATAATTCAATTTTCTTAAACAATACTCTATTTTTGTACTCACCGACAAAACTAAATAAAACTAACGAAAAAATAATTTGAAAAAAACCTTATTTTTAAAATTAAAAATAAAATTCGAAATAAGCATTCCATTAATCCTACGCGAAACAACTCAGCGATTCTTTTCAAACTTGGTTTATCTAAATATTTAATCTCAACCAGACATCTAATGACAATATGGAATTTATCGATCCTCTCCTTCTGGTACCTCCCTCAAGAGAGATCAACGTTTTGAATAAATATGACAAGTCAGGAAGAAGCCGATCTAGGCCAAATATGGATCATCTGGCAGATATGAAATGGACACTATAAGCAACTCTTTCGGAACCTCCCCATACAGGGAAAAAACTAGGAAAATCATAACGAAAATCAATATATATGTAAATTAACAAATATTAACTTATGGTATGCATCTGTCGGCAAAACCGGCTGACATTTTTTAACTTGAGGACTACACCAAAACATGGATCCTAATAAATTACAGACAATTTGATATTAAAATGTTTCCAATTTCGTTCGTTGTTATATTAGGGTTATTTCAAACCTCAATATTTTTTTGGAAGGGTATATTCAACCTGATGAATTTCCAAAATCAACCATTTTAATGGAGCCTAGTCACTGCGAAACATCCATATTCGGCACGACCCGCTATATGAAGCTTATTAGGAAATGCAGACCAATATTCAGAAAAAATCACAACGCATTCTGACTTTTTTATCCGATTTTGAAATTACAACGAAATCTTCAATATATCTTACATCAGGATAGCCATATACATCATGAAGCCAACATTATTATTATTTTTTTTTTTTTTGAAGAGCCTGGAAAGTCAAATTATAATACACCTGAGACATTCGAAATACTTTAGATCCGTAGGAGAGGTTATTTGGGGATTATACAAAATTATCATAAAATTGAGAACCTGAAATGTGAAATTCCATATAATTGAATTAAATATTTTAGTTAAAATCTTCAAAACAGCGGAAATTGAGATTTACTCATATATGTGGGTCAGACTCCAATGTGAATTGTGTAGCCTATTTTCAATACGAATTATCCTAGCCATATGGCTTTACGAGGTATATGACATTTGATACTGCCAAAATAATTGTAGACCCTGGGTCTCTTTAGACGAAATCTTTTCAGGTTATTTGGAGTCGATTTAGCGATGTCTGTCTCGAAGGGAGTATTCCATTTAGTCTAAATTTGGTGCATCGTATTATTTTTGAAGATGGATATCGGTCCACTTCTCCATGTACGTCCCCTATTAAGCCTTAGGATAAGAAAATGGACGAACTAATTTTACTCCTTTTAGTACATGACAATGGGTCAAAAATTCCCGTCCGTTACGTACTCTAAATACCAAATTTGAAAAAAATCCATTAAAACTAATTCCGTAATGCGACACAAATCATTAAAATACCGAATTTCGGGAGGGGGTCTGTATAAAAACGTGGACCTCTGTATAATGTCGCTTAAATTATCAAATTTTCGAATATAGGGATGAACAGTTATGTGGGGGCTTTGGAAAAACCAGAATCTGCATAGAAAATTTTCTGTCATGTGAGATAGTACCCATTATGAGCTTCATATGCCAAATTAGAAAAAAAACCGGTGAAAAGTGTGGATGATCTCATCAAAATGAAGATTTTCAATGTATACCAAAACTTGGATTTGTTGCGTAGAACACATTTTAGTTCAGAGATACGTTTTTAATTTCATTATCCTTTTTTAATATAAGGCCCCTTTATATAAAACATCTTCTGTCGGAAAGATTTCTATCCATGAAGAAAATACTATCATTCTAGTACCTCTCCCACAAAGGGTCCAAATTTGTAATATCTAAAATGCGAAATATGAATCAGATTTTCTTAAATTTTCGCAAATACAAATATTTTTATCATTAAAAAAATAGGGTGTAAAAATGGAGTATAGCGGACCACTCCTTCTGGTACCTCCTCCCAAAGGGTCAAAATTTGAATAACCAAAATGCTCATAAAAAGCGAAATATGCATCCGATTATTTTCAAACTTCGCACATCCCAATATTTCTACCAAAGCATGATATGATGTGAAGATGGGACATGTTGGACCACTTCTTTGAATACCTTCGATACAAAGGGTCAAAATTTGGAATATCTAAAACGCTCATAAAATGCGAAATATGGATCAGCTTTTCTTTAAATTTCGCACATCTTCTAATACCTCCCCCACAACAGGTCAACATTTTGCATAATAATAATTATTACAAAATGTGTGTACGTGTCATCAAATTTCCCACATCCAACATGATCAGGTATGAGGAACGGATGGAACGAACTTTGCCTTCTAATACCTCCCCCACGACGCATCAATATTTTGAGATAACAAACATTAGGCAACTTGAAACAACATTATATTACACAAGATCTATTATGGAGTATTATATCTCCATCGGTACACAATAGGTGAAATTTTTGAATAATTATTTATTTTCTTTAAATTGGGCATATTACAATATGAGATCTGATCTGAATATGACATTTATGTGGCCACTCCCGTTGGTACCTTCCCCACTTTTTATGGGGTATGTTGACCCACCCTTTCTGGAGACTTCCCAAAAAAGTTGAGCTTTTTCAAAAAGTTTATACACATTAAATGGACAATATTGTTCTACTCCATCGGAGGGTCAAAATTTTGAATAATAATAAAACATGTCAAAATATATTTGAATAAACGACTGATACTCTCTATTTGTTTAGCTCTAATTTCATAATTTACTAGATTTTTTCCGTATTTATTGAAAAAATTGAAATTTGTAGCACAGTGTAATAACGATGTGTTTTTTTTTTTCTAATTTTTTGAAAGATTTTGCCTTATCCAATGTATTCTTTAATTCATTTCTTTCTATACCACCAGTTTGTGCATAAAATCACACAAAGTACTGCTTTCCAAATTGAATGTCGGACCCTGTATTTTTCATGTTACAATTTTCAAAGAGAACTCCAATAAAACATAAAGTGACCGGCAATATGAGAACGAGAATACAATCTGCAAAGTAAGTCTGCACAGCATAAAATCCACGAAAAAGGGGTGATGAAGAGAAAATCTCTTCGTAACCAAAGCCAGGCAGCCAGCCAACACGTGGCGTTTAAACATCAAAGGAGACAGCAGCAGCAGAGGCACGCAACATACACGGTATGTAAACAAATCATAAAGCAACAGACCGGCGGTAAACATACATGCAAACATAAATGCCACAGCGACACACGCACGCACACACACACACACTCTCTCCAAAGAAAGTATTAAGAACAATAACGACATGTAGCGCGGTTAGGCTACAAAGGATTAGATGTGACAATAAAATTCATGTGAAAATTCCTATAAAAATTACCGAAAAATACACTAAAACAAAGAGACATCTGCGGAAATGGGCTTTGAGCAAAAATCAATTAAAATTTTTAAAATTATATAAACAACAAGAGAGAGGGAGGATGATTTGTTTGAGATTAAGGAAAAATTAAGAAAAACATAAAATTAAACACATTTACATTTATGTTTTCGACTACAAATGATAGACATTACTTTGTAGCATAAATTGCATGAAAGCGCACATCCATCCATCCTCACATTCTATTTATTCTCTAAGCCATAAAATTGAGTAAGCCCATGTGGGTGTGTGTGTGGTTTCAAATGTAGCCAGGTTTGTAACTGTGTAAAACAATGGTTCTTATTAAATTAACACGCATGTTTCATCCAACAACAACAACAAGTCATATGTTGCTTCGACTGTTGCAACCCCTCCTGCCGCAGCACTTATGGTGTTGCTAATGACAGCTCTTTTAAGAGTGATGGCATGAGCAAAGGTGGTACTATAACAACAACAAGTGGAGTACTCCCTTGCCAATGAAATGGAATTAGACATACATATATGCTAATGCAGCAGGATGAGTACTGAATTTTAATTGTTTTTTTCGTTTGTTTATTTTATAAAAAAATGAGAAGTAATGAGAACTCCTTGGCAACTTCTAAGAAATGGTCTAATTTCAAACAGGAAACTATAGTTTCATTAGAGGCATTTCATGGAAAACAGCACATGCCATATTTACATGGCAGTAGGATTTAACTACGGAAGTTGACAATGACTACAAAAATAATTATAAAATTCAAATTTTTACCGAAGTCCAAAAGGAGGAAAGTATTACAAATTTTCTAAAAAATGCCTTGTAGGATAAAACCAAGCAGAAAATACAGGACAGTATTTGCTTCCATATTTCAATAATTTTGACTTTATTACATAAATTTAAAAGGGAAAAACTTCTGAAATGCAGTCTCTTTAATATTTCAATTTATAGAGAAGCAAGCGGAGTATCAGTACTAGTACATCTTAATATTTTAATTAATTTTGGATATACTGATACGAAAATCGGAGTTTGAATGAAATATATTGACCGATATTTCCCATTTTAGCACCGGATCTAAGTTTAGGACAATTCTATTCGACGTAAAAAAATTCCTCAAAATCGTTCTTCGCCCAAAAAAAAAAATCTTGTCGTCATATCGGCTAAAATATATATGTTAGCTATACGATATTGTAATTGTATTTTTTTTAGGTCCAAAACTATTTCAACGTCTTTATATGTAAACCCAACATTTAATACACATATCCAAAATAATATACCTTTCTCGATCCCAGGCACTTTTCGAACAATTATAGTACACATTTACAAAACCACCACCAGATACCGACAGAGACCTCAATGTCAAATTTCGAGATTCCAGTTCTATACCTTCACTCAATATCAAATTTAGTAACATTTCGAACTTCTTGTATAATTTTAGCACTCGCTTTCAAAGCCGTTCCATATCTAAATCCATGACACCAACAGGTAACGCAATATAAAATTTCACGTTTTCATATCTATATCTCAATCCCAGATACCACAAGAGTACTTTTCAAACAATTATGGTACCTCCCTTTTCCAAAATCGCCACTTTATATACAATTTTTGGTATTTGAGATTTATTCCCTCACCCTATACCATTTACTACATTTGGTAGTACACATTTCTAGTACCAACTCCAAATAATAAACCCAAACACCAACGGAGAAATCTATATCAAATTTCAGGAGTTTAGATCCAATTTTTCACCTACAATAAAAATAAAATAAAGGATTTATTTGCAAAACCACCATCAGTATCAAATTTCGGGATTTCAGCTTTTTCGCTTCACCCAATACGCTATTTAGTACATTTCGTACAATTATGGTTCATATTTTAAAAACCACCTCCAAATCTCAATTCCCAATATGTTCACCCAATACCAAAGTGTAGCACTTTTCGTACAATTATAGTACACATTTCCGAAACCAAATTTCAGATTACACCCAATATAATAATATTTAATACATATTTATCACAAACCTATCAACAACGTGGACCTCAATACAAAATGTTAAAAATTCGAAAATTCCATGAAGGGATGAACTTCAACTTAAAATATACTGTTCCAAATGTTGTACCATTTAGTAGAGTTCGAACACTTGGTACATATTTCCAAAACCACTTTTATTTAACAAACTTACTTTCCAATTGTGATTATCAAACTACATTTCAAGTTTTTAGCTCTATCCGTCCACAAATGGTACCATTTTAGAAGTTTAGTGTCATTCAAGAACTTTTCGTAAAAAAGCTCTTTGGTACATCTATCCTGTACTCCATCGGGGGCTCTCATTCCAAATTTCAGTATTCTAACTTATTTCATTTGTCCAATTTATATTAAATTCTACGTATTTCGAAAAACCCTCTCTTGTCGCACTCCCACGCACCAAGATTGACCCCCGTGCAAAAATACTGGATTCTAGCTTCAGCCGTTTCGTCTGGACTTTGAATCTCAGTCAGTCTGTTATTTCACTGCTCTGTTGTTAATATACGAAGAGAGATTCAGTGTAACTCCAGAATGCACTTTACATTAGGTCAGTAATAATTGGAAGAAATCAGCACCACTACGTCATTAGCATAAGCGACTGCCTTTTTATCGAAATTCACAAGTATTTCGTTAATCACCAAAATCCAAAGCGAGAGAACTCCTCTCTGCGGCTTCCCTCTGCTGACTGTCCTTCCTAAGCTCGAATTGATTTTTTTCTTTTTAACAAACATCAATTCATTCAATCAGGATAGAATACAAATACCAAAGAAATAGAGAGCATTATGAATCGATTCCAACTTCACATTCTTAAAAACACCCTCTATTTCGAGGAAATCAAAGTTGGAGTTTTCTATATATATATCTTAATGTATCACACAACTTCGCGTTGGGCTGTATCCGCTTGTCGATCTTTGACATTGGCATTTACAATTAAAATTAAACAAATTTTCATCTCCAGTAAAAAAGGAAGGAAAAAAAGGCTAATCTGTCGATAGTCTTTGGGTAATGTCTGAACATGTCCCCCGGCTTTGGGAACAAAGGACAATAACTTCTTTCCACAGACTAGGAGTGAAGCACGACAAAACAAACCTTTGAAATCTCCTGCAAGATGGCATAGGGGTTGGCTATGTATCGGGTAAAAGGTATTGTCGTCCATCAAACTTTGGAGTAGCTTGTTATTCTCCTATACCCCCTCTTACAAAAGCTAATCAAAGATCTACGTTTATGCTTCTTTAACACACGTTAGAATAAGTAATTAGTTTTGCTGGCCCTATTATAGGACCTCCTTCCAGTTCTCCGAAGAAGAGCAACGTCCATACTCCACCAAACCCGGTGAAATTTTCTCCCTGGTTAATGACCTAACCATGATTTCTCATAGCTTAAGCGCAGGACACTTGTGGCAACATTCACTGGTCTCTCGACATCAACTCTGATGTAAGGGTTTTTATTCATATTGGAGAAAGCGATATCAATAAAATTCCATCCTACGCTATTTTAAATGTCGGAGTGTTACCCTAAGATTATTGTTGGAAAGGTGTTGCAAGAATACTTCCTATGCCATGGAACCAGTAAGGCCCTTGTAGATCAACTTAGGGACAAAAATGAGACTAAAAACTTTAGAAATTATACGATCACGCACGATTATGGGGAACCAATTTTCTTATCTTGAAGTCTTTTGAAAAATGGATTTCATTCGATTTACAACATGATCATTTGATACGACATCATCGAAATGACAGGTTTAGACCCTAGGTTTCTTTGGACCAAATCCAGTTCAGAACATTTGGAGTCTATATAAGGTTGTCTTTCCGTCCGTCTGTCTGTCTGACCGGCTAGCTGGCTGGTGCGCACGATAACTTTCGAAGAGAGTATCCGATTTGGTCCAAATTTGGCATATCGTAACATTATTGTCAAACTTAGATCGGGTTCGAAGATCAACATTTTCAAAGAAAATAATTTACTTTATAGAATAAAAAAGGATAATCCGATTTTGTACAATTTTGCAAATCCTAATATTTTCACTAGTTTAAGATCAGGTGCGAAAATGGACAATTTAGGCCCTCTCCATTAAGTACCTTCCCCACAAAGGGTCAAAATATGGAATAATTGTAAGTCTTACAAAATGTGCAATGAGAGTCCGATTGTATTGAAATAACACACATTATAATACTTTTACCAACTCAGATCTGGTGTGAAGATGGGCTATATCGGTCTACTTCTTGTGGTACCTCCCTCACAAGGGGGAAAAATTTTAATATTAATAAAAGCGAAATCAGCATCCGATTACCTTTAAACTCCGCATATTCCAATGCTCGTATCAATACAAAATCTGTTGTGAAGATAAAATATATTCCCCCATTCCTTCTGGTACCTCCCCCATAACTCTTATAAAATATAAAATAAGAGTCCGGTCATCTTCAAATTTCGTACATCTCAATATTTCTGCCGACACAAGATCTGGTGTCTGGTGGGAGATGGGATACATCGGCGAATTCCTTCAAAGTCGTCAAGATTCTGAAAAACAAAACGCTCACAAATGCGAAATAAGCATTCGATTCTCTTCAAACTTCACTCATTTCAATATTTCTTCTAACGCAAGAATTGGTGTGAAAGTGATAGGTGTCGGCCTACTCGTTCTGGTAGCTCTTCCACAAAGGGTAACAACTTTCAATACTTATATCTATCATAATATGCGAAAAAATTATTCACATAACATTGAAAATTTTGGAATTTTTTTTTTTAAATTCCGCTATATGAGGTACCTCACGCAAAATTATGAAATATCTCAAATAAAATGAAGGAAGTAGTCGATATGTTCCAAATCTGACATGTTTTAATATTTATATCAGACTTATGTCAGATACGAAATGGACAATATTGGCCCACTCGTTCGCAACCGCTTATAGAAGGGTAAATAATTTGAATAACGCATGCAAAATATCGAACATTGTCTGAGGGTATGCAGCTGTCGGCAATACCGATTGATTCGATTTATATTTTTCTTACTACAGTCTACAAGCATTTTATTGATCTAATTGTCGTTTAACAGTTATGCCTAGTGCTGACATATGTGGATAATTATTACATCCAATTAACCCCCCCCCCCCCCCCACCTTTTTCTAAAGTATAACAAAGCTATATACAAACCAAAAAAAAAAAAAAAATCAAAGAAGGGTGTTTCCTTTTCCTTCCATTTTTTTGAAAATAAATGTTGAAAAATGAGTCTAATTTCTTTATCGAAAACAATGAAAAATAGTTTAGCTCAACCCCAATTTTTGCGACGCGATGTTAATGTCAAAAAGTCCTCGGTATACAAAACTACACTAGTTTTTCATAAACTTAGCCATATCCTCAGCTATCCTGTTAACAAATTAACACACGCATGTACAAACATGCATATGAATCCTTCGTGTCCATGAATCCTTGTAGTTAATGTAATTCACGCACTCGGTGCGACGACGATCTCAAACAAAAAAAAAAAACTTGCAGACCAAACTGGTTTTAGTCCAATTTGGAGTTGGCCCAACTTCCTATGCTTTGTCAGCAGTATTTGTGTGTGGACGTGGTATGCATGTGAGTGCGTGTGTGTGTGTGTAGGTCTCGTCGGAATGTTTTTAAAGTCCTTGCTTTTTTGAGTTTTGTGAGTTTTAAATTTAACCCTTTTTATTCGACAACAATTTTTCACTTAAAACTCATTGAAGTTCCAAACAAATCTGTGTTCAACAACAATAACAACAACAAGGCCGGCAAGTAGAACAACATTCGCACAATAGCCGGGAAATTACTTATTTGCCCATTACTACTACATCCGCATCCTTCCACAACACTTGTCCTCCACAACATATACACACACGCTCACACACACACACATATATGACACATATCGTGCGTGCATGCATGCATCCAGTTGCCAGTTTTATTCTGAAGGAAGGAGTTTTTTTGCTTTTGGATTTATATTCGCTGCTGTGCGTCAAGCCTTTCCTGGATACGCATTGTCGTTTTCCAGAAACGAAAAAAAAAACAGAAACAGAAACAGAAACGAGGGAAAACAAAGCCTACTTTATATGGTTGGATAATTGCTGTTGTGTTGCGTTGCCGCTGCCCGACTTCATTGTTGTTGTGGAGTTTTACTATTACGCGCCATCTACTTGGCCATGACGTCCACAATTGCCAACATCACGGCTGGACAGGCATTCGGAGTTGTTGCAACAACATGAAAATTCCAAGTTTTCTCAACGTTACGCATTACGCTTCACTGTCATGGCGGTATTGGCGGCCGTGTTACATCAGGAAGTTACTTGTGTTTCTCGATGTTTCAGGTATTGGATTTAAGTCTGGATAAATAGGCAACAAATGTACCCTACCTGCCTATTTAGAGTAGAGTAATTTAATTGACTGACTGACTACAGTATTCATCAAGGCCCAGATGAAATCTTAAAATTTTGGGTGAGGTTCACTCCTGACCCGAAGTGCTAGGTTTCTGGAAATTCGTACTAGAACGGTACGAAAAGTATTAAAAGGTACCAAATATGAAACCCCTTGTATATGAGGAAGCAGTAGAGTTGGAACCCTTAAATTTGGAACGAGGGTGACTGATGGAGTGTGTGATAGATGTACCAAAGGGTTTTTGGTGTACGAAAAGTACTAAAATGTGCTACATTTGTTACCATTTCGTATCATGTGAACGGTTTGAGCTATAAACTTAAAATTTGGAATTCTAGGAGGTAGTTTTGGAAGAGTGTACTAATGTATACGAAAAGTGCTAAAATGTACTAAATTTAGTACAATTTGTATTTGGTGGAACGAATGGAGCTGGGATCCTGAAATTTTAAATTAACATTACTGGCGAAGTGCAGAATTGTGATATGGAGGGAGTTTTCGAAATGTATACATATGTGCACGAAAAGTACTAAATGGTACTAAATTTGGTACCATTACCATTTGGATATGGCCGGAATACTGAAATTTGAAAAAAAGATAACTTTTGCATTGTAGGACAGATGTATGGAGGAAGTTTTGGAAATTTGTACTTATGTGTACTAAATGGTACTTAATTTGGTAGAACTTTAATTTTGGAGAACCAATTGACTTGAAATCGTGAAATTTGGAACTAAGATTACTATTTCATTGTTGAACTTGGGTATGTAGGTATTAGAAATTCGTCGCCACAATTTTTACATTTTTTTAAATTTTATTGAATGAAAGCAAAAAATATCGGGAATAGCATCAAATTTTAGAAAAAGTTTAGATTTGTTCGAATTGTTCACCTTTGGCACGAATTATGGCCCTCAAACGGCCAATGAAACCGTCACACTCTGTCCGAATGTTGCTCTGTAGTATTTTGGCCCATTCCCGGTGAAGCGCTTACTTGAGGTGACTTTGGTATTTTTTAGTACCAACCTTCCAAAATACTCCAGGCACAATAGTTCAACGGATTGGTATCCGGAGATTTTGGTGGCCATTGTGCGCTGGAAATGAAGCGAGGAACCTCGTTTTGTAACCATTCTTGGGTGGAGCGTATTGCGTGCTGAGTCCTGTTGGAATATCCTTAATCTGCGGACAAAATGTTGTCTGTGTGCCCAAGGCTTTAATTCACCCTCCAGAATATTTTCGCGATAATACCCGGCATGTATTCGATTAATACGTGCGGAGAGCGACCACCGGCTGTTATGGCATCCCACATCATCACCCTGGCCGGCGCTTGAGTTTTGGTGGCCAACCGAAGGTGCACATTTTCAGCTGACCTCTTTGACGAGTAAATACGATCATTTTGTTTGTTTACACACAGCTAAACATCGGAGAAACCCAAACTCGGCAGTTCACCACTTTCGGCCAAGCGAAGCAACTCTTTAGCTCTTTTGAGTCTATTTTCTTTCTTTTGGCTTTACCCCGAGTTCATTTTTCAATATTTGCCGAATGGAATATTGCGATATGTTCAGCTCACGAGCGATTTTTCGGTCACAGCGACGCGGGTTTCGATCAAGTCGCTTCCTTACTTTTCGAACCATTTCTGCTGATGTTGCTGGTTTCTTCCGTCCACTTCCTTGATGTCGGGCTATTCTACCAGTATCACAGTAACGAGCGATGGTACGAGACGCAAAAGATTTATTCACATTTAAATGTTGGAGTGCTCTAACGATAGCCACTTGTGGTTGTGGTTTTCAAGTCAAATAAAAAGAAATCACACTATCACGCTTGAATTCCATCACGAATAATTTTTTTTCTGGAAAATTCTTACCAAAATGCTTTTGTACGCTTGTAAACAATATAATGAGCTGTCACTGAAATAATTTTAACAGCTGTCGGACGAGTGGCTTGGAAGTGACAGCGGTCTAAAGTTGGTTGCAGTTTTTTCATCTCACCCTGTGTATAAAAATCACATTTTAGGGTTAAAGCCGCAATTTGTGTGAATTTGTGTAAAAATCCATAACAAATTATCATTTTAGAAAGATAACATCAAATACAAAAATATTTTTCATCAAAGTTTACCATAAGTCACCCAAGAGAAGAAATCTCTATTTTCCATTATATGCCGAAATATTTGCATCAATGTTCCGAAAAAAAATGATTTTAAAAGACAAAATATATTTAAGCCCATATCTCAGGATTTAAAAAGGATAGGCGTATATTGTTAGAAAGACGACTCTTTCTTCTTTCCGAATATGCGTTTACATAATTATTTCATTGTAGAAATTTTGAGAAAAAATCTTTTTTTGAAAAAATCGATTTTAAAGGTTATATTATGTGTCAGCCAATATCTCAGGATATAAAAAGAATACGCATATATAGAAGGCATCGTTAAATAGGTGATTCCTTCTACTTTCAGAATATGTAAGCATTTCATTGAAGAAATTTTGTGAAAAATTTAATTTTTGAAAAAGCGGTTTAAAGGACAAGGCATGTTTTGGCCAATATCTTAGGACCTAAAAACTATACGCGTATGTGAGAAACTGCCGCGGAAAAATGTGGCTAAAATCAATCAAATGCCAGGAGATAAATGGGGTTTATATCCTGGACCCATACAGTTACAGACAGTTTTTTCAAGGATGTTTGACATAGAATGTTATGTAAATATCGTTCTTTTTTCAATATGTTACAAAACCTTGATCCAAAACAATTTTACAAAATCACCAACTGTAGTGGTGAGAATTCAAAAAAAAAAAAATACACTTTCCACCCACACATGTCAGTTGGGTGGTGTTTAGCGGTGGTCTCTTCTCTCTTTCGAGTTTTTTGGTTTTTTTTTTTCCTAAATATTAACCTGCCACTGTGTGTTTCTCTAATTCATTAACCAAAAAGTGCGCTAGGTGTGTGCGTGCATGTGTGCTGCTGTTGTTGTTTGAAGTTGGAAAATTACTTTAAATTAGAAATGTCCGTTGCACGCATCTTGTCTGTTCGCAAAACTTTGCAGTTCTGTGATTTGATTTAACTCTTTTCGAAATAAACTGCATTCATATATGTATATAATATATGTCTATATATACGAATGCATATATATATACTTAATAATGATTGTTAATACATATGCAAAAATAAGGAGAGTAAATAAGTGTGTATGAATACGAGAAATTAACCTGCAAATATTATATGATGAACAGTGGGATCAATTTTATTCAGCAATTAATTCCATTATATTCTATAGTCAGCTCTTAAATTGAGCTACGGTCTTGGATATTTTCTATAAGGATATAGATATTTTCTATGAGTAGAAAATATCCACATCCACACCGCAAGTTGGAGAATAAATACCATCCATCACACAGGTGTTGGTGGACTTTTTTTACCCTCAGCCATATGGCTGCCGAGGGTACATATAATTTGATAAGGCAAAATCGTGTATTATCGAAATAACATTTTTAGACCCTTGGTCTCTTTGGATCAATTCCGTTTAAGGACATTTGGAGTCGATCTAGGAATAGCTGTCCGTTCGTCCCTCTGATGGTAATATTATTATCAAACTTAGATCGAGTTCGGAGATGGACGATATCAGTGCACTCCTTCGGGCACCTACCCCACAAAAGGTCAACATTTTCACAGAAAATAACAAAAAAAGAAAGAGTCTTCTAATTTCGAGCAAACTTTGCAAATCCCAATTTTTGAATTATCCCATTATTTGAATTATTTTGTGGAAAAGTGGGCAATATAGGTCCACTTTTGGGGAGAATTTTCCAGAAAAAAGTTATTCGCTATGGAATTCAAGCGTGATAGTGTGATTTCTTTATATTTGGTTGGACAACCACAAGTGGCTATCGTTAGAGCACTCCAGCATTTACATGTAAATAAATCTTTTGTGTCTCTCACCATAGCTCGTTACCGTGATACTGGTAGCGTAGCCCGACGTCAAGAAAGTGTACTTAAGAAGGACGGAACAGCAACATCAGCAGAAATGGTTCGAAAAGTAAAGAAGCTACTTGATCGAAGCCCGCGGCGCAGTGGCCGCAATATGGGTCGTGAGCTGAACATATCGCAATATTCCATTTGGCAAATGTTGAAAAATGAGCTCGGTTACCCTGAGCCATTGAAATTCCAAAAAGTGAAAGAACTTACACCGTAATAGAAAGAAAATGGACTCAAAAGAGCTAAAGAGTTGCTTCGTTGAATTGCTGGGCCGATGAGAAAACATTCATTGACCACCAGTTTGTAAACAAGCAAAATGAACGTGTCAGCTGAAAATGTGCACCTTCGGTTGGCCACCAGAACTCAAGCTCTGGCCATGTTGATGGCGTGGGCCGCCATAACAGCCGATGATCGCTCTCCGCTCGTATTAATCGACCGTGGCATCAGAATATTATAGCGAAAACATTCTGGAGGCACGCAAACATTTTGCCCGCAGACTTTGGACATTGCAACAGGACTCAGCACCATCGCACTCAGCACGCGCCATCCAAGAATGGTTACAAAATGAGGTTCCTCGCTTCATTTTCAGCGCACAATGGCCACCAAAATCTACGGATATCAATCCGTTGGACTGTTGTGTTTGGGGTATTTTGAAAAACAAGGTTGGCACTAAAAAATACCAACGTGTCGGCAACCTCAAGCAAGCGCTTCGTCACTACCGCAGAGTAACATTCGGGCAGCGTGTGACGGTTTTATTGGCCATTATTCGTGCCAAAGGTGACCAATTCGAACAAATCTAAACTTATTCTAAAATTTGATGCTATTTCCGACATTTTTGCTTTCATTCAATAAAATTAAAAAAAATGTAAAAATCATAGCATTTGACTTTTTTTTATCTCATCCTGTATTTATACCAGATCTTGTGTTGATAGAAATATTGAAATGTGCGAACATCGAAGACAATCGAACTATTATTTCGCTTGTTAAAAGATTAATAATTATTCAAAAATTTGACCCTTTGACCCCTTGTGGGAGAGGTACCAGAAAGAGTTATCTTCCATATTCACAACAGATTTTGTGTAAGTAGAAATATTGGGATGCATGGATCGGCTGCTTATTTCGTATTTTATGAGAGATATAATTTTTATCAACATTTACCAGAAGGAGTCGTCCTATATATTTCGTCTGTACAGCAGAGCTGGTGTTGGTAGAAATATTGGGATGTGCGAAATTCAAAGTCAATAAAACTCTTTTTTCAAAGTTTATAAGTGTTATGACTATTCACAATATTGACCCTTTTTTCGGGAGGTACTTTATAGAGTGGACCGATTTTGTCCATTTTCGCACCCGACCTGGCACTGAAAAGAATATTAAGATTTGTAAAATTGGATGATCCGAGAAGTACAAATGTAAGACACATTGGTTAGATCAGAAGTGTCGATCCAATCCTTCTGCTGCATCCACTAAAAGTATAAAAATTAAAAAAAAGGATCTCTAAATACCCATATCTTTAAATGGGTCTAATTGTTGCTGAAAACTCAAAGTAATAAACCAAACCGAAGTAAGTCTATTCCTCATTCTTCCACAAAAAACCGGTGTAATTTTGCATAAAGACTTGGGTCTTACGGAGCTATAAAGTTTAGCCAATACAGAAACTCAAGCCGGCCCATCATCAAAAACGTCTTGTCTTTGATTATTGGGTTCTTGAAATCTAATAAAATTATGCGAAATTCCATTAATAAATAACTGACTAATGGGGCACATTACTATTCAGGTAAGACCTTACTTTTTCGAAAATGAGGTTGAATCGACTGCTAGATGGATGGATTGCCCTCTAAAGAAATTAGTAATTTTTTTATGATCGAAGTCCAATAAGAAGGAGGCATGTTCCAAAAACACATTAAAAAAGTCCCTATTGCAGGAAAAGTTTTCGGGCCGTCTCATTTCTCGAAGGGGTGATTACAATTGGCCACCGCTACTTTGTGTTTTAACACCTTGCATGATAAAGTTTGAAAAATTGTATTAAAAGTATATGGCTCTTATTAACGGATTTACTTTCCCTTTATTAAAAAAAAAATAAATAAAAAATAATAAAATTTATTATGAAATAAAATAAAAAAAAAAATGTGTACGATTGCCACAATAACACCTCTTTTTGGAAAACTCTTTATACCCATGAATATGGTCATATGTTGAGGATATATATCAGTCGGCACACCAACTCATGCTAAGTGGCAATTGACTTTCAATCTTCACAAGCATTTATTTATTTATTATAAGAGAAGAAGAAGAAGAGTTTTGAGACAAAATGTAATTTGATGTTAGGACATAATTAATTTTCCTCGGGAGCTTTTTTACCCTTCACCATACATAGTATCGAGGGTATATTAAGTTCGTCATTCCGTTTGTAACTCATCGAAATAATAATTTGAGACCTACAGAAGTATATATTCTTGAGCAGCGTTAGATTCTAAGACGATTTAGCCCAGTCCGTACGTCGTTTCACGCTTTATAATCATAAATTAAGATAGGAAGCTAAAATTTTGCACAGGTCAGTCTTTTGTCTGCAGGCAGGTTCGAAGTTCGAAGATGGGCTATATCGGTCTACCATATTTGGTGCCCCCCGATATACGGTATTTTGATGATTTTAGTCACCTTGTGTGAATACCTAAACAAGAAGTTCCTTTTGAGTACTTTACCCCCTGGAACTTTACCCCATACAACGGTACCCCCCTATATTCGGTATTTTGATAATTTTAGCCACATTTTTCAATCGATATGTCTGAAAATTAACACAAGGGGTTCCTTTGGAGTATTCTACCCCCTGAAAAAGAATTGTCTTTATATATACACGATCATCCCTCATATAACGGTACCCCCCGTTATTCGATATTTGATGATTACATTTTTCGACAATTTTTTTGGCATTTTCAAGTTCTTTCAATGTGGGGACGCCCGGTCAAACTTAGCTGATTTTTTACTTATTATATCTCTGTTGGCCATATTTTATCTCTCTGGTAGAATTTCAAAAATTATTTTGAAATAAATTTTAATTTCCGGAAAAAATAAAATTCAATAATTTTTTTCTCTGCACATTCCACTGTATTATCTTCTTAAATTTTATATAAATATATTAATGAAGAGTACTTGAATAATAACTAAAGATTTATCCCGATATTCTATTTATGTGCGAATTCTTGTAAATGTGTGTGTGTGCTTTTCAATTAAAGAACTATACGAATCGAGCAACGAACGCTTTGTGTGTTGTTCTGTTAATGACAGATTTTCGAATAGTTTTGTCATTTTCAAAACTTTAATTACGAATATTAATAATACAAAAGTGAGATAAAAAAGAGCTTAAAATTTGAGAGAAAAGTCAGAATTCCACTCGAAGTCACATTAGTCTAAAGGGTTAAAATATACTCGCCTCTGTATGGCATGGCGATTTTTTCCGGCTGTAAATGAGTGGAAAATATTCTGAACAACAATAAACCATGAAATTTTTGCTATGTAAACTAACAGTGAAAAACTAGTTTTTTTTCTGCCCGGAGTATATAGAGAATGTTCGGAATACATATAGATATACACACACATACATACATACCCTCATACACAATACAGGACATTAATATCCACTCTTGCACTACAACAAAATTTTCTACTCATTCTCCTCATTCCCATTACGAATTTATTGCATTTGCAAATGTTAAAGGAGTTATTGTTGCTAGAAAATAACTAGCAACAACAACAACAACAACACCAATGCCAAGCAGTCCTGTGAACAGCAGCCACTATAACTATCATTACTAAAGTATGGACATTCACACACTCACAGACACGCACAGATACATGGACATGAAGTAAAATGAATGTAGCCTCAAACTATTGCTGCTGTTGATTATGGATGTTGGCCATTAACGTTGCTGTTCCAGCAGGAGCAGAAGCAGCCCCTTTGGCTGCCTTGTGTATGTGTGTGTGTGTGTGTATGTGTGCCTCTGCTTATGTGTTTATTATAATGAGTTGTTGTTGTAGCCCTGGGTGTTGGGGTTGGAGGTTGCATGTGGAGCTCATTGAATCTACACGCAGGTTTTCTGTGTATGTGTGTGCGTGTGTGTTTTGTGAATTTTTAATTCTCTGTCAGCCAGTGTATGTGTGTGTGTGCGTTCTCGATATTGCCATCTCTTTTTGGTTTTATTTTTTCATCAACAGATCATCATCATCGGCAGCAGCAAAAACAACACTGCTGTTGTTGTTTGCCCACATTAATGGGATGGTCCTATCCTTTATATAGCAGTAGTAGTAGTAGTGGTGTTATTGTTGTAACGCCTACTGCGCTGTCACAGCAGCCGCTATTTTGCTGCTAACAAAATTTACACTATTTTAATGGAGTTTTTACCCACATTTAAATGAGCCATACAAAAAGAAATGTTTTCGGAAAAACTCAGAGCAACAAAAAAAAAAAAATGGCATAAATAAATAGATGAGTGGCGTATGAATGAACACACGTCTGTCTATACATATAAATATGTATTTAAATACATATGTTTGTAAACTTGTTTTAAGAATATTCATATAAGTAACAATGCATGTTAACTTAGTGTTGCCCTTTAAGTTATGAGGGTATTTTCGTTCCGTTGGAAGGGTTAATTTAAGACATTGTTGCTGCTACCGTTCGACCATATGCATGTATGTACATAAATACACATTGATGTGTGTATGTAGATGTGATGTCCTCTGTCCATAATAAGGTTAAAATTTATACATTTTATGTAGAAATTAAAACCAGATTTTTTTTGCCATGCTCAAATAAGTTAAATTAATGCTTTCGTTTTTATGTGAGAATCTAACGAGGGTATTATGTTGATGGTGGTAACAATGATTGTGATGACGAATTGATAATTATATTACCTATCGCTGTGATTGTTTTTGAATTCCTTAGTATTGAGTGTCTTTTTGAGTTGTATAAAAGAATTAATTTATATGAAATGCTTACCGATGACTTTCATCCAATTTTCTGGATTTTTTTTAATTTGATTTTTGATTTGATTTGTTTAAACCCACATCTTCTACAAATGACCCTTGATTTCCTACATTTCAAGATCTGTAGCAAAATGTTATGAACTCACATACAAACGGCGAACATTTTCAAAATTCAGAATCCTAAATGAGTTCTGGATTCTTAGGCCAAATGAGTTGTTATCATTATACAAGGTGGCGCAAAAGTAAGAACGCGAATTATAGTTGACTATTTATTTGAGTCGGTGACTTTGGCACAGCGTAAATTTGGTCGCAGATTCCATGGCCGTCCAACCTCTACTGATGAAACACTGCGACTTTTAGCCGCTCGCCTCAGAGAGACTATCACAACAACATATGCTGCCAGGCGTGGTAAACCCCGGAATATTCGTTCTTCAGAGAATATTGCTGATGTAGCCGAGGATGTCATGGAAGCGCCGTCGACATTTACCAGACGACGTGCCACGCAGCTGGGTAATGTAGTCGACGGTCTTTACAGCGAATTTTGGTACAAGATTTGAATATGTTTCCGTACAAAGTCCAGATAGTGCATCATCTGTTAGCTGCTGACCGTCAATCGCGTCTAACATACGCCATCCTTTATCACCACCAAGTAGAAGATGGTTTTTCATCAAAAACAACCCACGAAGAGCCATTACACCTGCTCAAAGTCACTGTAAGTTTTCGCTGGAGGAGTCATCGGACCTTTTTTCTTCGTAGACGTCGCGGGCCAACCGATTACTGTGAATGGTTAGCGCTACAAAGCTAACCATTCACAGTAATCGGTTGGCCCGCGACTTCTTTTTGCCGCAACTTGATGAGTTGGGATTGAAAAATATGTTGGAACCACACAAAACGGTGCAACGGCACACACTGCAGGTGACACAATCGATATGCTGATATGTCCCGGGCGCCTAATATCCTTTTTGTGAGGCTTTTTGAAGTCGCGGGTTTAGGTCAAGAAGCCTTAGACTCTTTCAGTTCTTAACGACAATATCTATTAAGAATGTGAGGACCTTTCGCTGAAAGCTTTGGCCAAAGTTATTGAAAATGCCATAAAAAAGGCTCAGATAACTATATTATATAGTCGACTTGATGTAAAATAACAAAAAAACGACTTAAAGACCAAATAAAAATAATCCACTAGTGTTTTTTTTTTAATTACAGCTAAAAACATCGGAAGTTTTCTTTTGCCTCACCTTGTATGCACTTGAATCGTATAAGAAACAAATAGTAGCATTATGAAGTACATATTAGGTTTTGGGAGGACATAAATGTCATGGTCTCAATTGATTTTCACCAAGTTTCAAAAACATTCTTCTAGGCAGAATAAGGTTATATATGGCAATACTTATTATATTTTGACAGGGTTTATAATTTGGTGCACAGGAGGAGTTGTATACAGATCTGAACCGATTACCAATAAATTTTCATAGGCAAAAAAAAAAAAATCCGATCCATTCTACCTTGAAATGATCATTCAAGAATGGCCAGATAGTCCTCAAAAAAAAAAAAAAAAAAAAAAAAAAAAAAACACGGGGCCATACCAAAACGAGAACCTCTATAGACAATTTTATATTTCAAGGATTGCCAAATCTTCTTAAATACGAAATTTGAAGCAATTTCGTGGGTAAATGTGATTATGTGCGCTATAGGAAAACGTGGACCAAATTTTCAATGTTCTACCACCGGAGCTAGAACCCATTATGAACTACAAATACATATTTTTAGACAAATCCGTGGAAATATGTTCTAAAATTCATCAGAATACTGAATATCCGGAGGTACCATTATGTGGGGGATATACGAAAACGTGGATCTATACATACTATGTTCCACCACAGGACTTCAAATCCATTACGACCTACAAATACCAATTTTGGAACAAATCCGTGAGAAAATGTGACAAAAATCATGAAAATACCGAATATCGGGAGGTACCGTTATATGGGGACTATACGAAAGCATGGAGGTATACATACAATGTCCCGCCACCGGAGCTGAAGCCAATATGATCTACATATACCAATTTAAAGACAAACCCATGGATGAATGTGGCAAAATCATCACAATATCGAATATTGGGAGGAACCGTTATATGGCGACTATACCAAAACGTGGACCGATATATCTCATTTTCAATACCAACCATCCTAGACACAATAGAAAATTTTCTGCCGAATTTTTAAGCTCTACATCAAATAATGTGGGCTGTATCGTGATTTCCACATACAGACGGACGGACATCGTTAAATCGACTTCAAATTTTATGCTGATTATGAATATATATACTTTACGAATATTTAGGGATGTTACAAACGGAATTACAAAGTAAATATACCCTCCTTTCAAGGTGGAGGGTATAGAAATATTTTTTTGAAAATCCAAAATTATTAGGCGGTTTGTTCTTGAAAGATATTATATTCAAAATCTACGTTTTATAGCCTGTTGGTCCTTGATAAATAAACTTTTCATAATCCACGTTTCATAGTTCGTTGGTTCTTCAATAATATTCTTTTTCAAATCGACGTTTTGTAGTCCATTGGTTCTTAAAAAATATTCCACACAAAATCTACGATCTACGTGAATGGGTACTGGTAAAAATGTTTTTAAAAATACACGATAATTGGTCTGAAAATCTTTGAAAAATATCCACGAGTCTCTTTATCCTTAAAATAAATGCTTTAAAATCCTCGATTACTGGACCGAAAGACCTATAAATAGTCTTTAAAAAACAGCGATCATTGGTCTGGAAGTCCGCTATACTACTCTTTAAAAAATTCAGGATTATTGGTCTGAAGATCCTTGCATTTATTTCTTAAAAATTCAAAGACTTGAATCAGCTGGTCCTTGTTCCTGCGTATATTAGTGGTGGAAAAATATTCCTTAAAATCCAAAAGTGTTACAAGCTTTAAAAAATGTTCTATCAAAAAAAAAAATCCCCGGCTGTTTCCGCTTTAAAAAATATTCTTTAAGAAATTAACAATTTTTTATCCGACAGTCTTCTTAAAAATCCAAGATTACTAGTCTCAAAAAGTTTTTGAACAACAGAACATTGGACGATCTCCATATTTATAGACATTTTGATGAAAGTCTTTAGAAGACATCCTTTAAAAAAAGGCATCCTAATATTAGTCTTTTGGTAAATAAAAACAATTTTTGAAAATCCTTGATTATTGTTCCGAGCGTATTAAAAAATTACTCTTGAAAAATTCCACGATTACTGGTCTGAAAGTCCTCAAAACTATTTTTAGAAAAAAATCGCTTTTAGTGATCTGTAGTTCCTTGGCCCTTGAAAAACATATTTTTGAAAACAACTCACCATCATTAATCTGGAGGTCTTTAACAAATATTCTTCGAAAAATTCATGGTTATAGCTTTCTTGACGCTACAAAGAATATTCCTTAAAGATCCACAATTATTGGTCCAAGAGAAAATATTCTTTAAAATTTCTTCGATTGTTGGCACTTAAAAATATTTTAAAAAAATCCACGATTGTGACACCAATTCTTACATTACTTCAAAATTGAAAACACTTCTCTGCCCTACCTCGTATCCACTCACATTTGTTAATCTATAAATTGGATACAACCATGCCGACCATATGTGGAGGGTAGCGATTGAAAATCATTAGACGTTTTAAAACTCACAAAGAATTTTCAAGAAACAATAGAGGAGGCACACATTTGATTCTCATTTAAACAAAAATAAAAAATCACCCTTTTTTGCGATGCTGAAAACTGGTGTGTTTTGCTGCCATACTTAACATTATTTCCATTCCTCATGTTGTTGTAGTTTTTTTTTTTCGTGAAATAATCATTTGTTGTAGATTTTTAACATTTTATTCATTTATTTTAAAATGTATTTCCTCGTTGTTGCGCTCGCTCACACACACACACAAAGTAGATTTTAATTTGCATGAATGAACCTGTCTGTACAGACAAATAGAGGAGGATATGGAGTTGGCGGATAGTCCGTAAAAGTAGGGGGTTGAAGAAATGCGTAGTTACACTACTGGTCAGCGAGGAATAGGAGTGATGCATGTATATATGTGTGTGTCCGTTTTGAACTGACCATCATTAAATGCTCCGCAAGTCTCTGCCGTCGTTTCTGTCCGTTGTTGTTTTTTGTTGCCCAGTTCTTTTTTGTTAAACGTCAAACAGACTGAATTCGCATTTTTCATTTCATTTTACTGTTTTGCCTGCATACGCACTTTGTCTGCTTTGCTCGCATCGACATACAGATGTATGTAAGGGTGTTTGTTTTCAATGCCGTCTGAACGCATGTTGAACGCATTGAATAAATGACTTTTAAATGTTCATATCCGCTTTTATTTTTGCGTAAATCTGTGCAATGAACAGTGGAATAAGTACACAGTTGAATTCTATTAAGAATTTTTAGAAAGGACATTTTTACAATATAAGGACTTGGACCCAGCAGTTAACAGTTTAAATAAAAACAGGAAGGTCCCTAAAAAAAGTATATGTCCAAATAAGTGTTATCCAGAAGGCACTATAATATGGCATCAGATGGTGCGTTTCGGCACAGACCAATCAAGAAAGAGGTGGACGAAAAACTTAAAAAAGGGATAATTTTATTAAAAAACAAGTAAAAATCAGCTAAGTTCAGCCGAGTCGAACTTTTGAAAGGATCTTGAAAATTTTTAAAATTCCTTAAAAAATTTCACTAAAATATTAAAAATTCAGAATATTAGGTGTTACAGTTATATGGGGCTATACAAAACGTGGACCTCTACAGTTAATTATCTGGCAGAGAAAGTGGTGCATATTACGACCACCAACCCCTAGCTAAAATCATTAAAATACCGAATATTGGCAGATACCGTTACATAGTACCTATATCAAGACGTAATAGTACACATCACAGACTCCAAATACCAAAATTGAAACATAGCCGTTGAAAAGTGAGACACAATCATTATTAAAATACAGATATCTAGAGGTACAGCTATATGGGGGCTTTACGAAAACGTGGACCTTCATAGCCAATTATCTGCTAGAGAAGACGGTGCATATTACGAACTCAAATTAACAAGTTTGAGATGATTCTGTTGAAAAACGTAGCTAAAATTCTTAAAAACCCGAAAATCGGGAGGTAAAATTCTACAAAGATATCATTAGACAAATATATATATAAAGTTCCACGATTCTATGTAAGCTGATCCTTGAAAATGCTGTTATAAAAGCACAATTTATTTAAAAACAAAGCAAATATTTCTTGGGGGGGACCTAAAAAATGTGGCCTTTTGTTAACAGATAATTCTTTTTTGTCGTGAGATCTTTGAAAATCATTTCAAAATTCCAATATTTTTCGTTAGGGGGTTCTTAAAATATGTTGCTAAAATATCTATCTTGTCGAAAGCTTCAAGATTTTTCGTCAAGAGTTCCTTAAAATATTTTGCTATAAATTCCAGCATATTTTGTCAGGAGGTCAAAAATAAAATTTTAAATAACCAATACTTTTCTTTTATCAGAAGTTCGCTAAAAATTGCTGCAAAAAACCTTTTTTTGTTAAGAAGTCATAGTGAAATTTCCGAGACATTTCCGAAAACATTAGGAAGTTTTTTTACAAACTATATTTAAAAATGCTCGGTGTTTATAAAAATTAACCTACATTTCTTGTGATCACTTAGTTATTATGTTGTTTCGGAAAACCCAGGCCATTATTGTTCATTCTTGGAGATTTATGTTAAACATTTATAATTTTTGGTCCTTAGACCTCCTGACAGATGTATATGTATAGGCAATGTCTGTTTGTTTACATATATATTGCGTGGCGTTATGGGGGAGGTTCCGAAAGGGTAGGCCAATATTGGCCATATCACATCTGATCAAAGTGGAAAATGTGCGCGATGTACCAGATACAGTGGACAGAAGTATAATATTTCATCTAATGAGATATAATATTGGGAGGTTTAAAATTTCAAGAAAATTGGAGACTTATTTACATTTATATAGGAATAATTGTTAGTCAAAAGTTTAACCAGAAGAAGTAGACCGAAAAGTTTAATAGATACAGGGTGAGATGAAAACAAAGTCAAACGCCATAATATTTATTTATTTTTTCTAATTTTCTTAATAAAAGCAAAAAATGTCGGAAATAGCTTCAAATTTTAGAATAAGTTTAGATTTGCTCGAATTGGTCACCTTTGGCACGAATTATGGCCTTCAAACGGCCAATGAAACCGTCACACGCTGCCCGAATGTTGCTCTGCGGTATTTTGGAACATTCCTGGCGAAGCGCTTGCTTGATGTGATCGACACTTTGGTATTTTTTAGTGCAAACTTTTCATTCCAAAATACTCCAGGAGATTTTGGTGGCCATTGTGTGGTGGCGATGGTGCTGAGTCCTGTTGGAATGTCCAAGGCCTGCGGCCAAAATGTTTGCATGCCCAAGGCTTTAATACACACACTTCAGAATATTTTCGCGATAATATTTAATAAATATATAAATATTTATTCTGATGCCACGGTCGATTAATACGAGCGGAAAACGACCATCGGCTGTTATGGCGGCCCACACCATCACCATGGCCGGCGCTTGACTTCAGGTGGCCAATCGAAGCTGCACCTTTTCACCTGACCTCTTTGGCAAGTAAACACGATCATTTTGTTTGTTTACAAACTGCTGGACAACGAACGTTTTCTCGTCGCAAAAAAACCAATTTCGGTAGTTCACCACTTTGGGCCAAGCGAAGCAACTCTTTAGCTCTTTTTAGTCTATTTTCTTTCGTGTTTGCTTTACGCCGAGTTCGTTATTCAGTATTTGCCGATATGTTCAGCGCACGAGCCACCCGGTTTCGATCAAGTAGCTTCTTAACTTTTCGAACCATTTCTGCTGATGTTGCTGTTTTCTTCCGTCCACTTGATGTCGGGCTACACTACCAGTATCACAGTAACGAGCGATAGTACGAGACACAAAAGATTTATTTACATTTAAATGCAGGAGTGCTCTAACGATAGCCACCAAATATAAAAAATCACACTATCACGCTTGAATTCCATCATGAATAATTTTTTTCTGGAAAATTCTTACCAAATTGCTTTTGTACGCTTGTAAACAATATAATGAGCTGTCACTGGAATAACTTTAACAGCTGTCGGACGAGTGGCTTAGAAATGACAGCAGTCTGAAGTTAGCTGCAGTTTTTCATCTCACCCTGTATATTGATATTCACGAAGTTTGATGAAATTCAGTGAAATCTTTCGCATATTATAAAGGTTGTAATTATTTAAATGTTGGCTCCTTCTGAGGTAGGTAACAGATGGAGTGAGCGAGAAATTCCATATTCACATCAGATCTAATGTTGGAAGAAATATTTTGAGAAACCAAATTTCAAAAGAATGGCTGACTTGTTTCTGTTTTGAACATTTGTGGGGAAAGCACCAGAAGTAGCGAACCGAGATATTCCATCTTTCCACAATGTCTAGTGTTAGTGGGAAAATTCGAATGTGTGAAGCTTTGAATTAATGGAAAGCTTATTTCGAATTTTATGATCATTTTGGTTATTCGCAATGTTGACGCTTTGTGGGGGAGGTACCATAAGGAGTGGGCCGATATCTACCACCTACCCAGCAGATCTGGAGCTGTTAGAAATATTGGGGTTTGACGATTTTGAAAAGAATCTCATGTTCATGTTGCGAGCTCCAAGGCAATTTACAGTTTTGACAGGTTATGATGAAGGTACCAGAAGGAGTGAACAGATGAATCCAATCCAAGATCTGATGTGAAGATCTTCTGTTAATAAAAGTATTGGGATTAAATTCGAAGACAATAGGACTCTGGTTCCATATTTTATGAGAATGTGGGGAAGGTACAAAGGACCTATTACCCATCTCCGAACTCGATCTAAGTTTGGTAATAATATTACTATGTGGCAAGTTTGAACCAAATCGGATACTCCCTTCAAGAGTTATCGTGTGCACCAGCCAGCCAGGCAGCCAGACGGACGAACGAACACCTCTAGATCGACTTCAAATGTCCTGAAACGGATTTGGTCCAGAGAGACCTGAGGTCTAAAACCGTTATTCGACAAGGCACATCTTGGCCGTATCGAATGAAATAAAAGCTCTGTAGCCATATGGCTGAAGGTATAAGAAATACGAGAAATCTACGAAAATTTACAAAAATCAGAGATTTTTCGGCGAGTTGTTCTTAAATACTTTTTTCAAACTCCACGATTTTTGGTAAGAAAAATTTAAAAAAAATAGTTATAACTTCAAAATTTAAGAAAAATGTTAAGAATCCACGATTTACATATAGTCGGAAAGATCCGGAAATAATAAATAAAATTAAAAATCCACAATTTATATCTGAAAATTGTAGCAGCTGGTTATGATTTGAAAAACATGGGTAAAATGTACATGCATCGGAGTTCTCTTTCGTATTACACGATAGTCATATTTTTTAATTTCCCTTTTTGTGAGAGAGAGAGGTGACATAAGAAGTGGACCAACATATCACATTATCGTATTTCATCTTATTTTCGCACTTCATCATATTTTGTGAAAATTATTGGCACATTCATGAATTTGGAAAAAACTAGAGATTAGTTCCCAGCAATTTCAAGAAATATGAGGACTAAATACACATATGTTGCGGCCCCATAATTCAGGAGCCATGTCTGATGCAGACTCTAAAAAAAGATGCCAATATTTGCAATTTATTTCTGAAAATTTTATTGGCTCTAAAATACTGATATATGAAATAAAGAACCGGACTTAGTTTAAACCTGAAGAGGTAAAATGCTGATTTATGTTATAAAAAACTGAGCTTATTCTGATCCTGTGAGGTAAACCGTTGTTGCAGACGTTTCGATTCCTTAGGTGTCTACAAAAGTAAATCCGAAGATATTTATAGGAAAATCTGAAAAGCTACTTAAAGCCTTTAACTTTGTCAAAGTCCATTCCATATCTTTAGGTTTTAAATATACTTCCACATCACCTTTGTCCACTGTTCATTTGCTGATTACGCATAGCGTCAGCATTTTCTGTTCATTTTTTTACATGCGTATGTAATTCCCGCGTAACCTGTCGCCCTATGTGCGTTGTGCAACCTCATTTCCGTCGTATTCTGGCATATGACATATATGGACACACACACACAAGGAAAAGAACTGGAATCAATGACGGACAAACAGAAAGATAGCCGGACGGACAGACAGACAGGCGGTTATATCAAGGATGGCGGCTGTTGTGGTGGTTGCCGGTGATGGCAGAGGTGGCGGTGGTGCTACGGCTGCTGCTGGTGATGATGATGATGACGACGACGATGACCATCATATGGTGGCTATGACTGTGGTGGCCATCTGGAAAGTGGAAATGGAACACTACGGAAGTGTTGATGGAGTAAACAAACACCAGTAACATACCGACATATCCACAGCCACTTCCACATCCACATCCTTCGTTGCCATATTTTGCAGCAGCCTCAATTCATGTGTCCACACGTATGTGTGTGTGTGTATGGACATGTGTATAACGCGAATATTATTGTTTACTGAACACTGATGACCAGGCTCGTGGCCCACAAACCTGATAGATTTGTTGGCAATTGCCTTCGCAAGAAAAACAAAACAAAAGGGAAATTAAAAAATAAAAAAATATTTAACAAAAAACAAAAAAAAAATCCTAGATTTAAGTTTGCCTTGTTTTGCAAAAACACTTTTAGTTGTAGGACCAAAAAAAAACTTTGAATTTTGAAATGTTTCCGTTTGGGTTTTGAATTTGAATAACAGCAGCAGTTGTTATTCACACAAATAATGTTAGGAATTTTTCTCTTCCAATTGGCTCCCACGGCTGCCACACAGTCTGCACAAAGTGATAATGTCTGCAAAGAGCAAGAGAATGTTTGCAGCTGAGATTGGTTGGAGATGGTGATGATGATGATGTTGTTGCTCTTACTGGTTGGTTTCAAACACTCCACCCACCTCCATTGTTCTAAGTAAAGCGTGTGGCCACGACATGAGTGGCTATGTGTGTGTCCTGGGTAAATAACTTGGGGTATGTGTGTGTGTGCGTGTGCTGTATGTGTGCACGCCTGTGACTAGGTAGTAGATTTAACTCTTTCATTTCATTTGAGCTTAATTTTTATTCTCATTATTTTGGGGCGAAAACTAACTCAAAACATGTGCATAAAACTCAGCATTAACACATTTATATGCTGTGCTGCTACCCCACCCCTCTTTGGCCAGGATATTTGTGAATGTATGTAAATTATATCCTTACTCACACACACATGCATTTATCTCATTCATATGTAAGTATGCGTGTGTGTGTGAAACTGGTTTGGTTTGTTGTCGTTTTCCTTGCAACGGAAGGTTGGCAGGTTGTTGTTATTTGTTGGTGTTGTTGTTGCTGCTTTGCTGCCATTGTATGGTGCTTTTCAAATAGAAATTTGAAAAATTTTCCCTATGAAAATTTCAAAATTTCCAACTTGTATTTTGGTGGCAGATATTTTGTTATCACATTTGAATTTGTGAAGTGAATACGGACGAAAGGCTTACTTCGGGTTTTCCGCGTTGCTCAAAAACTCCAGCTACAGATACCCACCAACGGTACTCAGTCATCAGGGCTGCATTGGAAATAGTATATCCGAGATTCGTTCGTTTGGCATGTGTGGCATAGGAATACAACATTAATGCGCTCCAACTAGTAGCTACGTGTAATCAAATTGCTAAACACAATCAAGTCGCGGGCACTCACACACACACGCACTCGCAAAAAAGCATCCGATTTTACGATTTTTTGAATTTCAAGCTTTCTGCTTGCTGATTGCTGAACGGTCATCCTCGGTCGGTCGGTTGGTTCATTGCAATTGCAAACGTGCATTTTAACGGAACAAGTGATTAAGTTGCCTCAAAACGAACGGAACGGATCCTTGGTATCCTCCACGGGCACCCAATTATTTTTTGTTGTTGTGCAACCCAACAACGTGAAACGGTTTGGCATCCTTTCGGTCACTCTGTTTGTACGTGGAAGTGCATACACGTGTATAATCACAAAGTGAGTGTGCGGTATTAAGTATTTGCTTTAACGTGGCCATCTTTATGGTGGGATATTTTTCCTGATTTTCGTGGCCAACAACAACACTAACAACATCCTCGCATCCCTGTGTCCGAAACGCATCTAACGTGTTACATTGAGTTATGTGTCACTTTACATTTTGACCACTAACTCGGCGGCCGTATTTCCGGTTCACAAAATTTTCCATAATTAACACTTGGCTGCTAGGTGTGTTCTACGTATGTTGCATGTATGGCATGCTAGCTTGTCTGTGAAACGATATATCAACACAAAATGTCAATAGAAAAATTGTGCAGAATTTAAAGTTAAAAGTTCGAAAATTAAGGAAGAAATTGTTAAAGAAAAAATCAAATCAGTGGCAGTTTTCTTGCGAAGCAAAATAAAAATCTATTACAAATTTGAGAAATAGAATTTTAAAGAAGTGAAATATATACTTGAGGTGAAAATATTCAATTGAAAATTCAATTAAAATCGTTAATCGTTAGCTGATTTGTATAAAAAGTAAGTTTCGTTTAAAATTTGCCTAAAAGTAGACTATATTTAAAAATGTTTGGAGATTCCTAAAACTATGCTTTAAATTACAAACATTAGAAATTTCATAAATTTTCTTAAACAAGTTTTAAATGAAAATGAATGTTAAATATTGCGTAAAAATATTTTTGATAATAATATACGGAAAAAAATTACGTTCTGCTCATATTTTTCGTAATGTTAATATTTATATCAAAACTCATAGGGAAAGTGTATTTTATATTACTGAAGTGTTTTTCTTGTGATGTTTTTTTTTTTAAATGTTATAATATCCCGATTGTATTTAAATTTTCAAAAAAATTAAGAAAAGAATTAGAAAAAGAAAAAATTTATTTTGTAAGTTCTAAAATAAGATCGATGTCGATTCTTTGGAGGATTCACCTGATTTTTTTTTCTGAAGTGATTTTAAGTCTCTCGGATAATAATATATTGAGTGTAAAATTTTTTCTCACAAAAGTGGGTTAATGTAAATAAAATAATTTAGAAAGAACCGGTCGGATAGCAGACCGCTCAGCCTACTCAGGTAACTACTCTTTTGTGAGATAGACTCCAAATTGAGCAATACCTATATGTATATCCCAACATAGTTATACCCTCAGCCATGTGGCTATAAAGGCTTCATCGAAATAACGGTATTAATAATACCCCAAGTTTTTTTTGGACCAAATTCGTTTAAGGACATTTGCCAACGATCTAGTGATGTCCATTTGTCCGTCTGTCTGTTTGATCCGCACGATAACTCTTTAAGGAAGTAACCGATTTGAATCAAACATGGTGCATCGTAAAATTTTTATCAAAATTATATCGAGTTCGGTGTTGAGCAACATCGGTCCACTCCTTCTGGTACCTCTTCCACAAAGGGTCAACATTTTGAATAACCATGAAGTTCCAAAAAAAGGTGAAATGAGCATCTAAATCCCTTCTAACTCGGCACATTTCAATGTTTTTATCAGCAAAATATGTGGCGGGAAGAAGAAATATATTAGACTTATATTTTTGGTATCTCCTCAACAACGGGTCAAAATTTTGAATAATTGAAACTCTCGTTAAATGCGAAATAAGCATCAAATTGTCTTCAAAGTTCACACATACCAATATTTTTTTATTGGACGAATATATCGTAACACTCCACGTCGAACCTCCCCCAAAACAGGTCAACATTTGGATAACCATGAAGTTAATAAAACGCGAAATGAGCATCCGATTCCCTTCAGACTCGGCACATTTCAATATTTCTTCTAACATAAGATGAGTTGTGAAGATGGAATATATCGGTACACTTCTTCTGATATTTCCCCACGAAGGGGCCAAATAATTGGAACAATTAAAACTTTAAAAACTAGCAAAACTATTTAAAAAAATGTTCGAACTTTGTTTATCACAACACATCTTCAATACTGAGATCTGCAATGAATTATGAATTTATCGGCACATTTCCTCTAGAATCTTCCCCATTTTGAGTATTTATAACCCTCATACATGCGAAAAACAAGTAAAAACAGCTAAGTTTGGCTGGGCCGAACATTCAATACCTTCTACCATGTTGAAGGAACTTAAATTTTTTCAAAAAAAAAAAAAAAGAGCTTAAATGAAACCCGTTATATGGGTCGCAAATATCATCAAAATACATAAAAAGGGAGGTACGAAGACGCGGACCTTCATGTACAATTTTCTGTGATAGGTTGGAGCATCCATTACGAACTTCAAATACGAAATACGAAACAATTCCGGTGAATAATGTCGCTAAAATCATCAAAATACCGAATAAAGAGCCTACATATGTATACACTCAGCCTACGACGCTTTGTCACCTCACCATAATTATATACAGATTATACCCTCAGCCATATGGCTCAAAATTGGTGTTTGGTCCCTGCATATGGGGAGGAAAACATTCGAAAGGAGTATTCGATTTGGTCTGAACTTTTTTTATTTTTACCAAAATTATTGGAGTTCGGAGCTGGGCAATATCGGTCAACCTCTCTGGTATCTCCTTCAGAAATGTTCAAAAATTGTGCATACAAATATCAAAATCTTCCCTTGAGGGAAAGGAGATATACTCTAAAGTTGGCACATAATAATATTTACACCCTCAGCTATATGGCTAGAGAGGGAATATATAATTTCATACGGCCAAAACGTTTTTCATCGAAATAATCATTTGAGACCATAGGACCAAATCCTTTTCGGGGCATTTGGTGTCGATTTAAGGGTGTTCGTTCGTTTGTCTTACTGTATGTACCAAACTTGGTACATCTTAATATTATTATCAAACTTAAATCGAGTTCGTAGATGAACAATATCGGTCCACTCCTTCTAGTACCTCCCCCACAAAAGGTCGAAAAAATATTGAATATGAATATTGAAAACCAAAACGATAAAAAAATGCGAATAAGCTTTCAACTCTCTTCAAATTTCACACATCCAAACATCTGTTGTGAAATTTTTAATAATTATAAATACATAATTCTCAATACTTATATCTGCGGAACAAGTCAGCGATTCTTTATACTTACTATATCTTTCAACCAGAAACCTGATATGATGTTCGATTTTCTGTATTAGATGAAGTGTGAAAATGGATTACTTCGGTCAGCTATATTTGCTACATCACCCACATTAAAAATGTTAATTTTTTCCCAGTCTTTTAATGTTGGTAAAAAGTATGAAGAAATTTATCGAGTCAATTTTAGTTTTGTAAGACAAATGTGTTGAACAATGCACCTATATTTCCAATCAGTGAACTCTATGCAAGTTTGTCAATTTATTGCGATGTGTCATCGCGACAAACGGATATATTTAGAATGCCTCAAAAATGTGAAACGGATATTTTCCAAGAAGATGGAGAGTATAAATCCGTGGTCCAATTTTGTTCCATAATAAATGATATGTGAATTCTGAAAACTATCGGCCTGTGGTGCAATATGGGGTTCATGTCAAAGGCTGGACCTATATTAATTTTTATACCCTCCACCATACTATGGAGGGTATATTAACATTGTCATTCCGTCTGTAACTCCTCGAAATATTCATGTCAGACCCAACAAAAGTATAAATATTCTTGATCAGCGTAAAACTCTAAGTCCATTTTGCGATGTCTGTCTGTCTGTCTGTATGTGTACCTCCCGATATTCGGTATTTTGGTGATTTTAGCGTCTTTATTTACCATTTTTTTTCAAATTACGCATTTAGAGTTCGTAATGGAAAGAACAGTCTGTGACAGAAAAAATGTCTATGAAGGCCCAAGTCTTCGTATAGCCCCCATATAACGGTACCTCCAGATATTCGGTATTTTGATGATTTTAGCGACATTATTCACCGGAATTGTTTCAAATTTAGTATTTGAAGTTCGAAATGGATACTACAGCCTAAGACAGAAAATTGTCTACCAAGGTTCAGGTCTTCGCGCAGCTCCGATATAACGGTACCTCGGTATTCGATATTTTGATGATTTAAGCTAAATTATTCACCGTTTATTTCATGTTCCGAATTTGAATTTAATAATGACTTATGACAAACAATGCCTGTGTGGGTCTACGTCGTACAGGCAACGATATAACGGCTGTATTCGGTATTTTTAAAATTTTAACAAAATTTTTTCAGGATTTTATTTCCAAATTCGTTCCAAATGGTGGAGGGTATTCAAAGTTCGACCCGGCCGAACTTTCTGCTTTTAAACTTGTTTACTTTTAGACTATCTAGACTACTGATATATAAAACAAATATACCTAATTTCAAAATTCTAGGTTTATTCGACATACTTACTTTGAACTGAACATCTTTCTTCCTTTTAAAAACATAATCTGAAAATAGAAAAAAAATATTATGCAGAAAATTGTATCAGAGGTTAATTTGATGTGAAAAGTTATAAATTGGTAATTTTTAAATCAAGCATAGAAAAATTTTAAAATTAACGAATAGAAACGCCAGGTCGAACTTTTTATATCGTCCACCATAAGGTACAGAAGAAAACCCTTAAAAATTAGAAATCGAGATTAGAGTCGGCGATTCTTTACAACTTGCTATATCTAAATATTTTTCTTAACCAGAATTCTGATATGAATATGGAATTTATGATTTCGCATAAAATTTTTTTAGTGTTAAAATGAGCGTGAAATCTTGAACCTTTTTGTAAGGAAGCACCCAGAGGGAATGTGTTAGTAAAAATAATGCCATGTGTTAAATTTGAAGAGAACCGGATTTTATTTTATTTCGGATTTTATGATGTATTGGTCATGCAATAATTTGACCCTTTGTAGTGGAGGTAGCAGAAGAAATGGTCCCATTTCTACCATCTTTATAATATATCTGGTGTTAATGGAAACATTGAGAAGTACCAAGTCTGAATGGAATCGGATGTTAATTTTGCCTTTTTAGGAGCTTAATTGAAATTAAAACTTTTGACCCTTTGTGGGAGAGGTACTAGAAGAAATGGAGTTGAGGTGTACCAAATCTGAGTGGAATAAGATATTATTTTCGCATTTAATTCAAAACGTTGACCCTTTGTGGGGGAGGCACCAGAAGGAGTGGATCGATATATTCCACATCAGACCTTGGGCTAATAACTATATTGTAATGTGCGTAATTTAAAGAAAATCGGACTCTTTAATTACATTTTTTAAGAGTTATAATTAATTAAAACATTGACCCATTGTGGGGGAGGAGGGACTTGGTTGAGTGGACCGATATTGTCCATTTTCGCATTTGACCTAGCATTTATGCAAATACTAGGATTTGCAAAGTCGGATAAAATTATATTATTTTTTCTCTTTCTGTGCAATAAAATATTTTTTGGAAAATTTCGACCTTTAGTGAGGGAGTTGCCAGAAGGAGTGGACCGATATTGCCTAGCACCGAACTTGATCTAGGTTTGATAAAAATATTACATAGTACCCTTCGAGAGTTATCGTGCACACCAGCCAGACAGACAGACGGACAACGCTAGATCGTTCTCAAATGTCCTGATACAGATTTTTTCCAAAGAGACCTAGGGTCTTAAATCGTTATTGCGATGAGGCCGTATCAAATGATATTTACCCCTACTAGCCATATGTCTGAAAGCTATAATAATGTACAAACAATGACAAGCAACTCATTTTGGCATCGAAATTTGATTTAAAATTTCCAAATTATATTCTGCTGAACCATCGACATCAATAATTTTATTCCAAGTTTCCAACTTTATTTTTCAATATTTCAAAGTAGGACCGCACACATCCCCGCCCATATAATTCATAATATTTCAAATAATCATCATGCTGATTGTACATTGAGGGAGAGTGAAATCATCAATCATCGAATAGTTATTATTACCTTTGCTAAATTTGATTTGCTGCTCCGAAAATCGCATTCAATTAAAGCATTGCATGAAAAAGTAATCAAACCATGTCTGCTTTTAGGCGTTCGTAACGCGTAGAATATAAATTTAATTTTGTCTGTATGCAGCCAGGCTGGCTGTTCGCTACTCTGCTGCATTATAATAAAGCACCATATGAACCTGAATTTAAAATACAAATAAATGTCCGTTTCAGTCTGTCCATTTGACTGAAATTTTACCGGTCTGTCCATTATTATTGCAAAGGTTCGTGTTTTATTTTTTTCATTCTATAGAAAATGATGATGATGGTCCTGATGAGGATGATGTTGATGATATGCTGAATATAATGCATAGAGCTAAAGGAAGCAAAAACTACAACAACAAGTACAACAAAACGGCTAGTAGCCGCGAAAATGAAATGAAAATAATTCTAGAAATGTGCGTATGAAAATAAATGAGATTTTTGCCCCAACACTGCTTCGCCGATGCCTGCAAATGTTGTTTACATACTGCGAATTTATTTCATTTTCATTTGCATTTGGCCTTTTGCTGGGTATTTGTTGTTGTCGTTGTTGTTGTTGTTGCTGCTGCTGTTTGCCGCTGCTGTTGGAGCTTTTCCATGCGCTGCCCACGAGTTGTTGATTTTCATGCGTAATGTGCATTAAAATTAAATCGATAAAAATGCCTGCCAACATTTATTTGAATTAAAAACAGAATCGTGCTTTGCAATTATAACAACCCAGCGGTGGTAACCCGCCGGCTGCCGGTATTTTACAGAGAAAACAAACAAACAGCCAAATGCCTCAACAGGCATTCGGATGCATGGCACAAAAAGGAAATGAGAAAATATTCATCGTATACTGCATACGTTACATTCATGAGGAAGTAATATACATTTGTTGGATTTTCCGAATGCCTAAAAGGCCAGTGATAAATATTACTGCAACAATTTTTTGTCCACGGATAAAAAATGTCCTTATTATTAATAATAGTTGTAAATATGATTTTACATTAATGTTCCAAAAATCTTAAATCCTCTCAAACAGGTTCAGCCTTTATAAGAATTGAAAAAAAAAAGAACTATGGCCAATTTACCAAGTTCGCATAAAATGAATAGGACCATATCAAACGACTTAAGGCTTTGGACTAAGGTTCCCAATAGGGTTGACAAATTTTTTTGACCAAATCCACAATTGAAAAAGGGACAGTTAAGGTCAGTAACCATTTCGAGCTAAACAATCGTTGATTTGGCCAATTTGCCGGCCAATTCGATTTTTTTTTTTTGAAGTTTGAGTAGAATATTGAAAAAGTTTAACAAATTTTGATAGTTATTCCCTATAATAAGTTTGATTGGGCCAAATATTATGTAAAACCTCAAAATATTGGTCGGGCATATAGCATGTTATATATGGATCTTCCTATGTCGCCGAGCTGAATCGATCTAGTTATGTATTTCTGTCCGTCTTTCTATGTTATTTTGAAATAGTGCTACAGGTCGCAATTATTACCAGATCCTCACGAAATTTTGCATGGAGTTGGGATTATGATCAGAATAGAGATGATACTTTGGAGAATATTTAGGGATTGAAATGGACCAAAAACACAAATTCAAATACATAAAAAGATATCGCATATATAGCAATATATACACAATTTCATATATCAAAAAAGGGAATGGACTGATTTTTACAATTCTCACCAAATAGAATGGGCTTTTGGTTTAAAAGAATAAAATCTAAAAAAAAAGTTAAAAAGTATCAGTCGGTTTTGCCGACATCTTATGTTGATGGAAATATTGAGATGTGCCAAATCTGAATGGAATCTAATGTTAATTTCGCGTTTTAAGAGCGTTATGGATATTCAATATTTTGACCGGCTGTGGGGGAGGTGCCAGAAGGAGTGGTCGGATATATTTCATCTTCATACCTGATAATTTGTTGATAGAAGTATTGGGGTCTGCGAAATTTGAAATCGGATGCTAATTTTGCAAATTATAAGATATATAATTATTATAGATGTACCAGAAGAAGTGAAGCGATATTGCCCATCTTCAAACTCGATCTAAGTTTGATAATAATCTTACGATGTACCAAGTTTGGACCGAATCGCATATTTTCTTTGAGAGTTGTCGTGAGCCCCAGCCAGACAGACGGACGGACGGACATCGCTAGATCGACTTCAAATGTCTTGAAACGGATTTGGTCCAAGAAGACCTAGGGCCTAAACGGTTATTACGATAAGGCACGTTTTGCCGTATCAAATAATATATACCCTCACTAGCCATATGGCTGAGGGTATAAAAAATGCGAAAAACACAAATACATAAAAAGGTCACTTCTGGCATGGACCGATTTTCACAAATCTCACCCATTTAGAATGGCCTTTTGGAAGAAAAGAATTAAATCTAGAAAATCTAAGAAAAAAGATGCCACAAAAAGTGAATATTTTTTCTCTGATATTTTGTGATAGTTTTTATACCATCCAATGGATTCTATGGATTGTATATTAACCTACAAAGTATATATATTCTGGATCAGCGCAAAATTCTAAGACGATTTAGCGATGTCTCTCTGTCCGTCTGTCTGTCGTAATCACGCAATCAATCAATCAATCTTTCGAACGAATTGAGATAGAAGTTTAAAATATTGTATACAGGTATAGTTTACCAGTAGGCAGTTTAAGTTCGTAAATGGACCATGTCGGCCCACGTTTTCGCATAGCCCCCATATAACGATATATCCCGATATTCGGTATTTTCATGATTTTAGCGACATTTTTTACCGGAATTATTTCAAATTTCATATTTAAAGTTCGTAATATTTACTACAGCCTATGATAAAAATTTTTTGTATGCAGGCCCACGTCTTCGTATAGCCTATATAACCCACATGACAGTATCACCCGATATTCGATATTTTGATGATTTCAGCAGCATTATACGCCGAAATCGTTTAAAATTTCGTATTGAAAGACCTTAATGCGTACTACAGGCTATGGCAAACGATTTCGTAGCCCTCACATGACGGTACCTCTAGATACTCGGCATTTTCATGATTTTTCCTAAGAGGAATTGTAAAAAATTTCGTGTTTAAAGATCATAATGGGTACCACAGCCTATGACAAAAAATTTCGTAGCCCTCACATGACGGTACCTCCCGATATTCGATATTTTAATGATTTTAGCGGCATTATTTACTTTAACAATTTCAAATTTCTTATTTGAAGTTCGTAATGTGTACTATAGCCTATGACAAAAAATTTCGTAAGCAGGCCCACGTCTTCGTATAGTTTCCATATAAAAGTTTTCGTTTAAGTGGAGTTTTCGGAATTTTTTTGAAAATTTTTAAGTTCCTTCCGAAAGTTTAGCCCGGCCGAACTTAGTTTTTTTTACTTGTTTATTTTTATACCCTCCACCTTGGAAAGGAAGTCGTTATAAAATTTTGTTTGTAATTTGTCTGTCCGTAGGTTGATAAAATTTTACTCAGACGTGCCTTAGGTTTACAGGACTGTTGATAATGAAAATGGGCTATAGGTCCACGTTTTTGCCATATGCTCCATATAACGGTACCTCCCTATATTCGGTAATTTGATGATTTTAGCGACACTATTAACCGAAATTGTATCAAATTTCGTATTCGAAGTTCCTAATGTGTACTTAAGTCTATGACAGATAATTGCATGCACCGGTTCACGTCTTCGTATAGGCCCTTATATAACGGTAACTCCCGATTTTTGGTATTTTTCATGAATTTTTCAGAATTTTTCAATCATTTTTTTTTTCAAAATTTGAAAATTTCTTCCAAATGATGGAGGATGTGAAAAGTTACCACTTTGGAATGGAAGGTATATTAAATTTGCCATTCTGTTTGTAACATCCCTAAATATTCATCGTAGACCTCATAAAGTATACAAATGACCACATTATATGTGCAGTAGAGCTTCAAAATTTGACAAAATAACTTGTATTGTGTCTAGGATGGTTGGTATTGAAACTGCGATATATCGGCCCACGTTTTGGTATATCAGCCATATAACGCAACCTGCCAGTATTTAATATTTTAATTATTTTTACCACATTTTTTAACGAATTTTTTGGTTCTGTTTTTTTTTTTTTTTTGGTTCGACCCCATATTCGGTATTTTGATGGTTTTAGTCAACTCTGTCCGCGGTTTTGTTTGAAAGTGGTAATGAGTTCTAGCTCCAATGGCAGAATATAGGTCCACGTTTTGGTATAGCCGCCATATAACGGTACCTCCCAATTTTCTGCATTTTTATGATTTTTACCACATTTGTCCTCGGATATGTTTAAAAATGGTATTTGAAAAATGGTTTGAAATGGATTCTAGCTTCGTTGGCAGGACATTGAATATGTAGATCGACGTTTTCCTATAACGAAAATAAAGCGGTACCCACCGATATTCGGTATTTTTAAAATCATAATCACACTTACCCCCAATATATATAACCAGCAATATATAACAATCATTGTAATATAATATTTTTTATATAGGTTACCGTTTTGGTATGACCCGACTCCACCCTCTTTATTTATTTATTTTTTTAATTTAACTGCATTATCCGAAAGTTCTTACGGGTATTTGTTATTTAACATTTCTTTACCTATTGGTGGAGGGTATTAAAATTCGACCCGGCCGAACTTAATGTTTTTTTAAACTTATTTTTCATATTTTTTATTGCATCAACATTTTTAATTTGACTTTCAATATGAAATTGTATATTTCAAATATACTTTTCACATTACAACATTATGTGCTGGGAGTAATATATTCAGGCCCCAAATATCGTCCGATATTCACGAAATTCTGCATGGGGGCAGCCTTTTTTTTTTTTTTTTTTTTTGTGGAAGTTGTTCGCAAATTTTTTAGGACCAAATGGAAAACCTTAAAATTGTTTAGATTTTTTAGTAAGGAATTTTTTGAAATGATGTTGGATGGACACCGGATAATATTTAGCTGGTGATAAAACCAAAATTTTGTGTAAAAATGAAAAAAAAAAATTAAGGAAGTCGCAAATACACGAAAGACGCAATTTTGAACTTTACATTGATGCAGATTTCGTTGACGAATATAGCCAAATATCGGAGATATAGGAAATCAAATAGTGGAGTCTAAATTTTCAAATATTGTTTTAAATATCCATTAACATCCATTCGGTCAAACGACAATATACATTTTTTTGCAGGGATATGTGAAGAATGAAAAGAAAATCAAATGTGCAGTAAAAATGAAAAATATTTTTAAATGTGAATTTCAGTTCTATCCGATAGAGCGAATTAGGTTTTTACTTCGTTCCATATCTATAATGGTTATTCAAAAAAAAAAAAAAAAAAAAAAAAAAAAAAAACACTAAGCTTCAATATTTGATATTATTAAGTATTAGATATTGGGATATTTCTTGGAGGAATCTTGATTGTAGTCAAAAGGTTTTCAGAGCTGCAGAAACTTTACCGCAAATTGTAGTGTTGTAGGGTATCAAATTGTCGACACAACCTGAATTAAAATTTTTCTACCCTCTTAGGTACCTGAATAATTCATCGTAACACACAAAGCTATAAATTGATTAAATATAATTAAATCTGCATAAATTTTTATTTTTTCCTACCTCCATTTAATTAATAAATCCAATTTTCTTCATTTTCTAAGTTAGCTTTTAATACAATAAGGGTTTTTAAATGTTTATTTCAAAACGGACTCAAAATAGAACATTTAATTTGTGTTTAATTGTTTTGGCCCAAGGCGTGATGGTCTTTGTTAAAATATCCAATAATAAATATTCCATGACAATGTTGTTTTTTTTTTCTTTTTTGTTTTGTATGTTTGTTGTCGTTCCACATATATATGTATGTATAAACCATAATGTTTTTATTGTAATTGTATGCGGTCGTTGAGTTGGTTGACCACTTGTTTAACTCGTCCTTCTAAAAAAGTGTACAAACAAAACCATAAAAAAGGGCACGACATCAACTTCATTTGTCAGGAGAATTAAAAGAGGGGGATTTGTGAGAGAGACATATTTTGTTTAGTGTTATGAACAACACATTACAATTATTATATAATATATATAACGATGATTTGATTTTTTGACATATTAAAGAAAACTGCCATACCCGTCGGTATAAGTTAAAAATATAAATGATTAAATTAAAATTATTTCGATTGACATACAAATGAACGTGTAAGTTCAAAGTAACTCATTTTAAAAATGATTTTTTTTTATAGTTAAAACACAGAATTTGGGAATTTAAAATGAGAAAAAAATATTCATAAATTACTCTTAAGGATAAGTTACTTTTCAAAAAAAAAAAAAAAAAAAAAAATCATTAAAAACTCAATAAAACATGAATTTTAGAAATCTTCGAAAACAATGATGTGTGATCGGGTCGAGCTAGAATGGAGGCCAATGTCATTAGATACTGTTTCATTTAATTCTTGAATTTTTGGTAGTCTGAACTTTAATCACGTAAAATGTAACATACATGTTACTACTCTAAATTCTCTCTGATTAAAAACGAATTAAAAAGAAGTTAAACATATCAGTCCGTTTAGCCGACAGATGTATACCATCAGCCAATGTTCGATTATTTAAATACATTTTGACTTGTGTAATGACTATTCAAATTGTTGACCCTCTAAGGAGTGTGTTCCGAAGGAATGGGCCAATATTGTCCATTTTGTATCGGACCTAAATAAATATGATATAATTACTGCGACGGTCCCGGTTTGGGTTATATCGACTACTTCCTTTACTTTATATGAGATATGTAATAATTTCTTGAAAATGTTCAAATGTGGGGGAGTTACCAGATATATAGGACGGACGGAAATTTTCCATTTGCATACTTCATCTTATACATGGACAAAATTACAAGAAATTGAAAAAAAAATCATAATTTCCATATTCATCCCAAGGAGTCGACTGATATATTCCATTTTCACACCAGACCTTGGTCTAAAAAAAGTATTTTGATCTGTGTAATTTTGAGACAATCAGACTCATACATCACATTTTATAATTTATACAAAAAATTTGATCCTTTGTGGAGAAGGTACCAGAAGGAATGGTCCGATCTCTACAGTCTTTGTAACAGATATTGTGTTGATGGAAATATTGAGATGTGAGAAATCTGAATGGAATCGGATTTTAATTGCGCGCTTTATGGATATTCAAAATTTTGACCCTTTGTGGGGGAGGTACAAAAAATAGTGGACTAATATACTCTATCTTTACGCCAGACCTTGGGTTAATAATAATATTGTGATGTGTGTTATTTGTTATTTGACAATCGGAATCCTACATAACATTTTAGTGCAGTAATAATTACTCAATATTTTGACCCTTTGTGGGGGAGGTACTTGATGGAGTGGACCGATATTGTCCATTTTCTCACCTGATATAGCACTGATGAAAATATTAGGATTTGCAAAGTTGGAGCAAAATAGGATAATCCTTTCACTTTCTGTGGAGTAAAACATTCGTTTGAAAATTTTGACCTATTGTGGGGGAGTTACCAGAAGGAGTGGACCGATATTGCCCATCTCCGAACTCACTCTAAATTTGACAATAATATTACGATGTACCAAGTTTGGGTGAAATTGGATACTCCCTTCGAGAGTTATCGTGCACACGAACCAACCAGCCAGACAGACGGACGGACACTCTCAGATTGACTCCAAATGTCCCGAAACGGATTTGGACCAAAGAGTATTTTTTAGGTATATCACATCCTCCGATCAAGTTTATGGATTTGGACGCTAAGCGGATCGTTAGATTACTGTTATATGGAATTCTATTTTATCGAAATATATTGGTACGAAATATAGTGGTACGAGATGCAATACTACGTATAAAATCCCCATACATAGCAGTGTATCAAAACGTGTAACGATACAAACAATTTTTGAAAAGATGTACGATTCTAATATAATCGTTTTACAACTTCAAAATTGAATATAAAATATACGATTTTTAGGACTTCTTTACTTCTACTTCCCGTCGAGCATATACACCACTACTCCCACCCCTCAGTAGCAAATGCCTCATTACATTAACATCCATTTGCCGGTTTGACGTTGACCTTTCATTTCATTTGTACTTTTTTGTGGAAGAAACTGCTCATATCAACGGCCGTGGTCGGGTAGTGGTTCAATTTTTTAATGCTCTCCTCTTTTTTGAAGAGCTTTTGTTTTGTTTCGTTTTTAAATTCTCATTTCACGAATAGAACAAATGTTTGTTGTGGGGCTGGCTATCCGCCGGCGAAGTGGATTCGTTGAATTGGAGTATTTGTATATATACTTTTGTTGTTATTGTTTTTTTTGTACATTTTTTATGAATGCATGTTTATCATTCCGTGCATACGTTCGTTTTGTATTCAATGTTGTTGTTGCTTTTCTTGTTGTCTTTTTGTTTGTAATTTTTATGTTTTATTTTTTTCGCTGTTGTTTGGTTTTGTTTTTGTACAATCGACAATGTCCTTTATTTTGTGTTTGTTTTCATAGGCCTGTGTTGTGGTTGTTGTTGTTATTGTTGGTTTTTTGGGGGACGCCAGCACTGATTGGTATTTGATGTGGGGTTTTGCTGTTTACAACGGCAACGCCGGTGGTGGCGTTGATGTTGATGACCATGCCGATGCCACTGCCGTTGCCGTTGTTGATGATGGCGGTGGCTCTGTTGTTGTTTTTTAGTTGGTCAACCGTTGAATTATCAATTTCGTGGTGTAACTTGTGGTAAATAAGTGCGGTAAACTTCAATGATTTTTCAAGGTTTTGTATCGGTGATTGGCTGGGAGAATGTGTATGTGTGTGTGAATGCACTTTTGTTTTGTGAACGTTTGTAGTTAATTTTTTAATAAAAATAACAATAAATATAAATGCTGTTTTGTTTTGGTCGGCTGTGATTTTAATTTCATTCGATTGTGTACATTTGTATTATTGTTTTGTAATATTTATTCCATGTATATGGACATCAAGTGTTTAATTAAAAAAGTACATCTCCTAAAAGTATGCAATGTTTTAATGTTAAACTGCATCGCCTTTTCAATAGGCAATTTATTTGAAGTCTTGCTACAATTTTATTCTTTTTTTCATGAAAATAATTATATTAATTTAATATGTTGAAGATTTTATTAAAAAAAATTTCAGATTTCGAATATATGACAATTGTGCTATAAGTAGCTGAAATACTCTTTATTTCTTTTTTTATACTTTTCAGTAATATTAAATATATTATTTCCAATACCTTAAATTAACAAGTAAAAAAGTATCGGTCGGTTTTGCCGACAGATGTATACCCTCAGCCCTATTCACCCTCTATGGAGTGGGTTTTGAAAGAATCGTTCAATATTGTCCATTTCGTATCCCACCTAAATAAATATGATATAAATATTATTATATATAAAACTAATTATATATAAAAATATAAATTATAGTAGATGGATATAGCAATTGTAAAGAATCGCTGAGTTGCTTTGCAATTTATGATAGATGAAATTATTGAAAATTATGCCCGTTTGTGCGTGAGGTGCCAGAAGGTGTTCGAAGATACATAGCATCTTCACAACAGATCTGGTGTTAGAAAAATTATTGTATGTGTGAAATTTGAAGAGAGTTGGATCCTGATGCAAATCTGATGCAAATCGGATCATCGTTCTCTTTCTGTGCAAAATATATATGATTTGCAAATTTCGACCTTTTGTGGGGAGGTACCAGAAGGAGTGGACCGATATTGTCCATTTTTACACCTAACGTAAAACTGATGCAAATATTAGGATTTGCAAAGTTGGAGCAAAATCGGATTATCCCTTCTCTTTCTGTGCAAAAAATATATTTTTTGCAAATTTCGACCTTTTGTGGGGGAGGTGCCAGAAGGAGTGGACCGATATTGCTTATCTTAACACCAGAACTTGGGTTAATATAAATATTGGGATGTGTAAGATTTGAAGACAATCGGACTCTTAAATCACATTTTACGAGAGTTGTAATTATTCAAATTTTTGACCATTTGTGGGGGAGGTACTTGATGGAGTGGACCGATATTGTCCATTTTCACACCTGACCTAGCACTGATGCAAATATTAGGATTTGCAAAATTTGGAGCAAAATCTGATTTCCCTTCTCTTTCTGTGCAAAGAATAAATTTTTTGCAAATTTCGACCTTTTGTGGGGGAGGTGCCAGAAGGAGTGGACCGATATTGCCCATCTTCGAACTCGATCTAAGATCTAAGATTGTCCTGGATTTGGATGAGTTATGAAACAATTTATTGAGCCCTCCTACGATTACATGGACGTTCCACAATGTTGATGAGTTAGAAAAAAGTTGATGAGTTAGAAGAAAACGGCGAACAAGTGACAACTGTTATTATTTTATACCCTCCAACATTCTATGAAGGTTTTATCATCTTTGTCATTTCGTTTGTAACTCCTCGAAATACCCATACTATACAGTACAAAGCAAATATATTCTGGATCAGCATAAAATTCTAAGTCGATTTAGCGTTCTGTCTGTCTGTAGTAATCATGCTATCTTTCGAACAATTAGAGATAGAATGCTAAAAATTGGACATGTGTGTAATTTTTTCCAATTTTGTATTTGAAGGGTCATACAGGTCCACGTCTACGTATAGCCCCCCATATAACGGTTTTCTTTTTAACATTATTTTTCGAGGGATTTTTATCGTTGGAATTTTTCAAGCTTCTTTCAAATGGTGGAGGGAATTAAAATTACGGCCCGGCAAAACTTTTCTGGTTTTTTATTGGTTTTTAGATATTTGTACTCCTTTGAAATAAAACAGAACATCACAAGTCTAAATCCTCCCAAAATGCCGGGAATATATACTAAGAAATTTTGGGTTAAAGCCGTAATTTATTTGAAGAAAGATGACGTCAAAAAACTGTTTTATACTCTCAGGATTGCTGCTGAGGGTATATTTTATTTGATACAGCCAAAACGTGCACATGGAAATATCGATTTTAAACCCTGAGTCTGTGTACCAAATCCGTTTCAGGACATTTGATTCGATATAGGGGTGTCCGTGGGTGTAGCTGGCTGGAGCACACGAAAACTCTCGAAAGGAGTATCCGATTTGATCGAAACTTGGCACATCATAATATTATCATCAAACTTAGATCGAGTTCGGAGTTCAGTACACTCCTTCTGATACCTCCCCACAAAAGGTAGAAATTTTCAAAAACATGTTTTACTGCACAGAAAGGGAAAGGATATTCCGATTTTTCCTAATAATTCCCAATACTTGTATCACTGCTAGGTCTGGTGCGAAAATGAACCGTATCGATCCACTTCATCAATTACTTCCCCCACAAAAGGTCAAATTTTTGAATTATTATAACTCTTCTGAAATGGTGTGAAAATAACCAATATCGGCCGATACCATCAAGAAACTACCCCATCAAGCAAAGGGTCCAAATATTGAATATACATGAAGCTGATAAAATGCGAAATTAACATCGGATTCCATTCAGACTTGTTATATCTCAATACTTATATCAACACAAAATCTTTTATGAAGATGTAGAGATGGGACCATTTCTTCTGGTACCTGCCCCACAAAGGGTCAAAGTTTGGAATAATCAAAACGATGATAAAATCCAAAATAAGCAATCGATTTTCTTCAAATTTCAAACATCCCATTATTTTACTAACACAAGATCTGCTGTGAAGATGAGATATTTTGACCCACTTCTTCTGGCACTACCCCCAAAAAGGGTTAAAATTTTGAATATCCACAAAGCTCATAAAATGTGAAATTAACATCGAATACTATTCAGGCTTGCACATCTTAATACAGGGTGAGATAAGAAATTGCAACAAAGTCAAACGTCATAATATTTACATTTTTTTTAATTTTATTGAACGAAAGCAAAAAATGTCGGAAATAGCATTAAATTTTAGAATAAGTTTAAATTTGTACGAATTGGTAATCTTTGGCACGAATTATGGCCTTCGAAAGGCAAATAAAACCGTCACACGGTGCCCGAATATTGCTCTGCGGCGAAGCGTTTGATTGAGGTGATCGACACTTTGGCATTTTTTAGTGACAACCTTGCTTTCCAAAATACTCCAGATACAATAGTGCAACGGATTGGCATCCGGAGATTTTGGTGGCCATTGTGCGCTGGAAATGAAGCGAGTAACCTCATTTTGTAACCATTCTTGAGTGGCGCGTGCTGAGTCCTTTTGGAATGTCCAAGACCTGCGGCCAAAATGTTTGCGTGCCCAAAGCTTTAATACACCCTCGAGAATATTTTCGCGATAATATTCGACATTCCATGGTCGATTAATACAAGCAGAGAGTGACTATCGGCTGTTATGGAGGCCCACACCATCACCATGGCCGGCGCTTGAGTTCTGGTGGCCAACCAAAGGTGCACATTTTCAGCTGACCTCTCTGGCAAGTATACGCGATCATTTAGTTTGTTTACAAACTGCTGGACAATGAATGTTTTTTCATCGGAGAAAACCAAATTCGGCAGTTCACCACTTTCAGCCAAGCGAAGCAACTCTTTAGCTTTTTTTGAGTCTATTTTCTTTCTGTTGCGGTATATGTTCTTGCACTTTTTGGAATTTCAATGACTTTAACCCCGAGCTCATTTTTCAATATTTGCCGAATGGAATAATGCGATATGTTCAGTTCCGAGTCATTTTTCGGCCACTGCGACGCGGGTTTCGATCAAGTCGCTTCTTTACCTTTCGAACCATTTCTGCTAATGTTTGCTGTTTTCTTCCGTCCACTTCCTTGACGTCGGGCTACGCTACCAGTATCACGGTAACGACACAAAAGATTTATTCACATTTAAATGCTGGAGTGCTCAAACGATAGCCACTTGTGGTTTTCCAGCCAAATATAAAGAAATCACACTATCTCGCTTGAATTCCATTACGAATAACTTTATTTCTGGAAAATTCTCACCAAAATGCTTTTGTACGCTTCTGAACAATATAATGAGCTGTCACTGGAATCATTTTAACAGCTGTCGGACGAGTGGCTTAGAAGTGACAGCAGTCCGAATTTGGTTGCAGTTTTTTCATCTCACCATGAATTTCTATCAGCATAAAATTGGATACAAATGTCCGATTTTCTTGTAACTTTGAGTATGGAAATGGAATGCTTCGGTCGACTATATCTATTACCTAAAAATTATCACATATCTTATACGAAGTGAAGGAAGTAGTTTGGACTACCTAACACGTCTCAATAGTTATATCATATTTATTTAGGTGCGATACGACATGGACAATATTGGTCCATTTCTTCGGAACCTACTCCTTTGAGGGTCAGCAATTTGAAAAATCACAACCGAAGTCAAAATATTTTTTAATAATAGAGCATTGGCAGAGGGCAACATCTGTCGGCAAAACCGGTAGATACTTTTAACCTTGTTTTTTTATTTAAATTTCTCAATGTTCCTCCTTATTTCATATTTTCGATAGCCTGGGAATTTTATATGTATGCGCAATTCCTCCCCTATGCCCTCTGAATGGATACAACAAAAAAACATTTACCCCACCTAGAAAATTATTTAATAAAAACAATTATCTTAACATGTGACTTTAACAGTTTTTCCCCAACTCTCCCTCTCTTTCCTGCCACACAGTCAGTGACAGACAATGGCCACTATTCTCTACCCATTTTGGCCACTAACGTAACCACAAACAAATTGAATTAATTTTGTTCAGTAACGTGAAAATTGATCGTCCGAAAAGACATAAATTGCGCGATGGTCGTGAAACCAAAACCAAAGTAAAGCTCAAAAAAATAAAAAAAGCTAAAAAAAAAACAGAGAAACTACCATAGAACGGGGAATTAAATTAACACCATAACACCGAGTATGGGGCGGAACACTCCCAACGAAATTAATATTATTGGCAATGTGGATGAAAACCACAACCAGGTCCTTATTAATAACGGTATAATTTTCTCAATGCGTTACGGGGAGTGGAATGCATTTTTTTCCATTGGCCCTTGCATTGAGGATTATCGGCAAAAACCATCAACAAATTTATGCTGGTCATTAGTAGAGATCAGCCAGGACCTATACACGTTGCAAAAACATACATTGCATCAGGATTGGTATGCAGTAGGCTGGCTCTTGTATCGATAACAGGAGTCCTACTTTTTTAACCACAACATCAGCCATGTGGCAGAAACAATAACTATACTCGAGAATAAATTTTGCAAAGATGTGGTGTTGAGTGGGTCGGCCGACCGACCGACCAACTTGCCTGCAAGGTAGGTAGTTGGAAAAGCCAAACGTTGCGTGTATGTACACATATAATGTTCGCATGCTGGTTGTTATGGTCAACATACTCATTAATAAGGTATGTAGTTATAACGATGGACAACGTGGAAAACCGATATTCATAAATGTATGGAGATAGAGACGAAGGGGTTAAACTGTTTAAAAAGTTATTAAAATTCGTCTTAAAGTCAAGATGTTCGATTCCACCATATCATTTAAAATATATTTTTTGGCTACTTGAATCCATTTTTCTTTTCTTGTAGTCGGTGGCAAAAAATTAAATTTTCCATGCAAAATGTACAAAAAATGAGAGAGTTCGGTAACTAGGACCCGCAGCCTGCTTGTAGTGTAGGTCCACCCTAGGATCACTGATTTAGGCAAAATATTTCAGTTTCAGATTTTTTTAAAGGCACATGTTTTTTCCATTGCACCTCTGGCTACCTCGGCCAATATAATTTAATGTTTTCAGATTGATTTTAATTAAATATTTTTTGTTTTCGAATGTAAAGAATATTTTGGAATTTATCGCAAATATGAAAAATTTTGTGCAGATTGTGAATATGGAGAAAATAAGCAGAAGCGGAGACCTTATAGTAGAGTGATCAATCACTGCCTGATTTATCAACGCCCATTTAAAAGAACTGAAGCAAAAAAGCTAAAATCTTGAAATTGCCAAGTTGGAGTGTAGATGTGAGCATAGATAGCCACGTCAGTAACCCTAAATAAGAGTTTTTGACAGAAACACGTTTAAGCTTATATAATAACAAGTTAAAAAGTATCAGTCGGTTTTGCCGAGAGATGGATACCCTCAGCCAGTGTTCGATGATTTAAATATATATATTGCCTTTTATTATGATAATTCAAATTGTTGATCCTCCATGGAGTAGGTTCCGAAGGAATGGCCCAATATTGTCCATTTCGTATCGGACCTAAATATGGCGAAGTGCCAGGTTTGGACTATATTGACTACTTCATTCATTTTATATGAGATCTGTGATAATTTTTTGAAAATGCTAAAATGTGAGTGAGTTGCCAGATATTTTCAAAGAAAGATTTCCATTTTCATACTTCAAAAAAAAAAAAAAAAAAAAAAAAAAACAGGTAAAAATATTGGTATGGGCAAAATTATTAGAAAAGCGGACATTTATATCCAAGTTTATGCGAAATCGTAAATTTCATATTAATCTCAGGTTTCGGGTTGAGGGAAATATAGTAGAAATAATGGGATGTGTGAAACATAAAGAGAACCGGATGCTTATTTTGGATTTTATAATCGTTTTGGTTATTCAAAACTTTTACCCTTTGTGGGGAAGGTATCAGAAGGAATAGGCCGATCTCTACCATATTTATAACATATCTTATGTTGTGCAAAGTCTGAATGGAATCGAATTTTAATTTCGCGTTTTTCGAGCTTCATGGATATTCAATATTTTGACCCTTTATGGGGGAGATACCAGAAGGAGTGGACCGATATTAAAATTATCCTTAGATTAATTAAAATTATATTGTTAAATAATAAAAATATTGTGGGGTGTGTAATTTTAAGATATTCGAGATATAACATCACATTTTATAAGAGTTTTAATTATTTAAAATTGTGACCCTTTTCGAAAGAGGTACTTGATGCAGGGAACGATATTGTCAATTTTCGCACCTGACCTAGAACTAATGCAAATATTAGGATTTGCAAAGTTGGGGCAATATATAATCAGATTGTGCTTTCTTCTTTTCTCCTTTTATTGCCAATCTCCGAACTCGATCTAAGTTTACGATGAACCAAGTTTGGATCAAATCGGATACTCCCATCGAGAGTTATCGTGCGCACCTGCCGGACAGATAAAAAAGATCGCTAGATCGATTCCAAATGTCCAGAAACGGTTTTGGTCCAAAGGGACCTAGGATTGAAAACCGTTATTTCGATGAGTCACATTTTGGCCGTATCAAATGATATATACCCTCTCCAGCCATTAGGCAAAATAGGTCATGTAGGTCTACTTTTTGGTAAACCTCCTGCACACTCTGTGATAACTTTTCACAAGACTTGGGAGTGAGGAAACTAAGTTCTTTTGCTTTGTAATATCAGAGGGAAACCCCATTAGTTTAAAACTGCTGGTAAGGCAGAACGTAGTTTAAGTGGCTCAGCTCGCAAATTTACGCTAGAGCACAAATTGGTCTCTTAATTTTTATACCCTCAGTCTTATGGCTGATATGGCCAAAACAGTCTCATTGTAATAACGGTTTTAGTCCCAAGGACTCTCTGGACCAAATCCGTTTCAGGATATTTGGAGTTTGGCTGGTGGGCACGATAACTCTCGAAGAGTGTATCCAACTTGGTCCTAACTTGATGCATCGCAATATAATCAAATCAATCTTAGATCGTGTCTGGAGATGGGCAATATCGGTCCACTCTTTCTGGTAACTCCCCCACAAAACGTCAACATTTTCAAAGAAAATAATTTAATCCGATTTTGCTCCAACTTTGCAAATCCTAATATTTGCGTCAGTTCTAGGTCAGGTGCAAAAATAGACAATATCGATCCACACCATCCAGTATTTCTCCCAATTCTGAATAATTATAACTCCTATAAAGATTTTCTTCAAATTACACACAACACAATTTTTTTTAACCCAAGGTCTGGTGTGATGATGGAATATATCGGTCCACTCCTTCTGGTACCTCCCCAAAAAAGGGTTAAAATTTTTAATATTCATGAAACTCATAAAACCCTAAAGTAACATCCGACCCCATTCAGATTTGGTACCTCTCAACACCTCCATCAACGCAAGATTTGTTTTAAAGATGGTAGAGATCGGACCATTTCTTCTGGTATCTGCCACACAAAAGGCCAAAGTTTGGAATAACCAAAACGATAATAAAATCCGAAATAAGAATTCGGTTCTCTTCATACTTCACACATCCCATTATTTCTACTAACACAAGATCTGCTGTGAAGATGGAATATATCGGTCCACTACTTCTGGTACCTCCACCACAAATGGTCATCATTTTGAATTCCCATGAAGTTCATAAAACGCGAAATTAACTTCCGATTCCATTCAGACTTGGCACATCTAAATATTTCTATTAACGCAAGATTCGTAAAAAATGATGATACCTACCCCCACATAGGGATCAAGATTTTGAAAAACAAAACGCTCAATGAAAGCGAAATAAGTTTCGAACTTTCTTCAAATTTCACACATTGAAACCTTTTTGCTAACACAAGATCTATTGTAAAGGTGGTATATAACTGCGAACCTCTTCTGGTACCATACCCACAAAGGGTCACAAATTCCAATACTTATATCTGTCATAACTTAGGAAACAAGTCGGCGATTCTAGAACTGGTTTATTTAGAACTCGCTAAATATTCCTCCCAACGTGAAGTCTAATATGAATATGTGATTTATCGAAATTTATGATTTCACATAAAATAGGATATAAATGTTCGATTTTCTTGCAATTTTGCACATACCAATATTTTATCGGTATTAGATGACGAATGAAAATGGAATACTTCTGTCCTCTGTCCTCATATTTCCACATTATCCGAAAATTTACACATATCTCACATAAAGTATAGGAAATATGGCACGTCTAAGGTCCGATACGAATTGGTCAATATTGGCCAACTGCTTCGGAACCTCCTTCATAAAGGGTAAACAGTTTGAATGATCATAACTCAAGGCTGGAGGTATAAATCTGTCGCAAAACCGACTGATATTATTCATCTTGTTTTTTTTTTTTTTTTTTTTTTTTTTTTTTTTTTTGAAAATATTCAAAATTCTTCAAAATGGTGGAAGGTATTAAAAGCTCGACCGGGACGGACTTAGCTGCTTTTTTTAATTGTTAGAAATCAATTTGAAAAACCTTATAATTTTTGGAATAGCTTTTTATGAGCATGAAATTTCTAATCTTTTAATCTTTTTTTTTTTTAATTCCGTCTGAGTTTAATAACCTCTTGTGATCTGAAATTTAAATCTGAATTATGTATTATACGTTAATAAAGAAACCAAACTTTATATAGTTTCATGCATCCACAGCACATCTGTTCGCTGAAATCTATAAAAATTGAGAGAAAAATAATCCCTGGCATTCGAACGTTTGAACAATCAGGACAGCGATGATGATGATGATGCGTTCCATATGTGTTATGATGTTCTTTTTAAGTGGTTTTAATTGATATAGTTGTTGCCGTTGCTGGTGTTGTTGTTGTCATTGGAATGCGTCCAGTACAATTTACAATAAGCTGATCCTGCCTCCTATATGTGTATATCACTGCTCGTGTATGTCCATGCGGTTGGTTTGCTTTCTGGGTGCGTTTTAATGAATATTGAGGATTAAAGGAATTTGCGGATTTTTATTGAATTATGTTTTCGGCGGCGATTTTCAACAGAGAGCGAGAGCCAGAGCGTGGAGCTTTATAAAAGCTATGGCAGCAGCAGCAACATCATTACCGCCGTACTGGCTACCGTGGACTGAACAAATGGGACAGACTGCCTGCCACTATTACATTTAGTGGCGGCATAAATGGCAACAATGCAGAGTCCTTGCTACAATCAATGATAATTCTTCCTCTTCCACTGTGGTGTACGGCCAATACTATTGTTGCTGTTCTTGTTGTTGTTATTTCGGCAAATGATGATGATGTGGATGATAGCTATCGCTGGTGGGTCATGTTGATGATGGCGGCGGTAGCAGCGGTGATGCTCGGTGGTGATGATGGTGGTGGTCGCGATGATGGTTGTGAGTTGTGGCGTTGCTAGTGGTCATGAGGATGCTTTGGTTTTTTTCGGTTGTGCAACATTAAGTATTTGCTTGTTATTATTCTTGTTGTTGCTACTGTTATTGTTACAAAACGGGACGGAACGGAACGGCATTGCCAGGGCAACATGGACATCTGTTCGTTCTGACGTTCATTCAATTGGCACAATTGGCGAGAACGATGATTTATTAAGTCATTAGCAAGCTAAAACACACATACACGCAAACACACAGACGTACACTTACATATAGCAAACGTCAGCATCATCATCGGTAGTGCCGTCATCACCAACACCATCATCTTCACAACAACACAAATTATCACCATTGTCAGAGAGGGAGAAAGAGAGAGAGAGAGTGGGCGTTTTGTATTTTAAAAACCACAAGGTTTGGTTGTAGCAGCCTTGGTTGGTTGTTGTTGATGTTGCAACTACTACTGTCGGTTGTTAATGCAGCCGTTGAACAACTTGTAATTCTTATTGATTCGCTTGATTGTTGAATATACATGTGTATATACGTATATATGAATATGTATAAGTGTAAATGTCAACAACAACAAAAAGCATAGTTGTAGCATCAGCAGCGGTTGTATTTATTAATTCAGCTTCTGTATTTTCTGGTTACTACTTTATTGTGTTTTGTTGTTGTTATTTTTATGGATTTCCTTGTTATTATTGTTGTTGATGTTGTTGCAGTTATTTACAAACAACCAAAATACACTGCCCCAACCAAATCCTTGCAAAATATTCAACAAGGACCAAATATGCAACAACAATATGCATATAATTTTTTTTAAAACGTTAACTCATCATTAATGCTTACGAACGCCTTTAATAGTGGATGTAATGAAAAAGAATGAGCGAAAGTGTCAATATGGACGATCGACGAATTTTCGAGAGCGGAAGGAAGAAATGTGGAGAATAAATTAATGTTACCGAGAAAAATACAACAGCGGTCTTGATCGGTCGGGATATCCGAATCTTTGATCGTACTAAATTCCATGACGATCATTTTTGGTATGCTGGGTTACAGAGAGCTAGAATTCAGAATTTTTGTACATAAGTTCGCAAGTGATAAATACAATAAAGTACACAAAAAGTAAAAAGTAAAATACCATCCACCATTCGGAAGGAACTGGAAAAAACTTAAAAAAATTGTCGAAAAATACCATATAAAAGAAAACCGTTATATGAAGACGAGGACCTGCACACGCAATTTTTTGTCATAGGCTGTTGGTACCCATTAGGACCTTCAAATACGAAATGTAAAATAATTTTGTTTAATACAGGTTGAGATAAAATAAAAACTGCAACAAAGTCAAACGCCATAATTTTTACATTTTTTAAAAAAATTATTGAATGAAAGCAAAAAATGTCGGAGATAGCATCAAATGTTAGAATAAGTTTAAATTTGTTCGAATTGGTCATCTTTGGCCGTCACATGCTACCCGAATGTTGCTCTGCGGTACTTTGGTCCATTCCCAGCGAAGCGTTTGCTCGATGTGATTTTTAGTGCTTCCCAAAATACTCCAGACACAATAGTTCAACGGATTGGTATCCGGAGTTTTTGGTGGCCATTGTGCGCTGGAAATGAAGCGAGGAACCTCATTTTGTAACCATTCTCGGGTGGCGCGAGCTGAATGCGATGGTGCTGAGTCTTGTTGAAATGTCGAAGGTTTGCGGCCAAAATTTTTCCGTACCCAAGGCTTTAATACACCCTTCAGAATATTTTCCCGATAATATTTGGCATTTATTCTGATGCCACGGTCGGATGCCTATTTCGGATTTTATCATCGCTTTGTTTATTCAAACTTTTCACCCTTTGTGGGGGAGGTTCCAGAAGGAATGGTCCGATCTCTACCAATCATATTGCGTTGATGGAAATATTAAGATGTACCAGGTATGATTGAAGTCGGATGTTAATTACATGTTTATGAGCTTTATGAATATTTAAAATGTTGACTCTTTGTGGGGAAGGACCAGAAGAGTCGACCTTGGACAGACCTTGGATTAATAAAAATATTGTGATGTGTGTACTTTTAAGACAACCGGACCCTTACATCACTTTTTTAAAGTTTTATTTTTATTCTAAATTTCGAACTTTTGTGGGGGAGGTACCAGAATGTCCATATCCAAACTCGATTTAATACAAAGAGGATTTGTTCAAACTCGAATATGTTCGAACTTGCAAATCCCAATATTTTTATCTATGCGAAAATGGATATTTGGAATAATTACAACTGTTAAAGTATGTGAAATAAGTTTCCAATTTTCTTCAAATTTTGCTCATCACTTCTTCTAACACAAGATCTGAAGGAAAACATCAGCCCACTCCTTCTGGTACCTCCCCCAAAAACGGGTCACAATTTTGAATAACAATAGGCCCATTAAATGCGAAATGAGCATCCGATTCAAACTTAGCATCCCAACATTTTAATCAACACAAGGTTAGGTGTGAAAATGGAATATGTTGAACCACTCTTTTTGCTACCTCTCTTACAACGGATCAAGATTTTTAATAATTATATCTGTTATTAAATGCGGAATAGACATCCGATTCTCGTCAACTTTCACACATCGCAAAATTTTTGATAACACAGGGTCTTGTCTGAAAATTGGACACATTGGTTTACACCTTGCGCTACCTCCCTCACAGAGGGGTCAACATTTTGAATAACCATGAACCTCATAAAACCCGAACTGAGCATTCGTTCTTTTCTAAACTTGGAACGTTTCAAAATTTCTACCAACGCAAGATCGTGAAACAAATCAACGATATTTTTCAAACTTGGTAAGTCTTAATTTTTTTGTCAACCAGAACAAAGGTCAGATTTTCTTTAATTTTTTGTTTTTTAATTTAAATGCACATATCAATAGTTTTATCAATATTAGATGACATTTTTATATATATTTTTTTAAATTTTATTGAGTGAAAGCAAAAAATGTGGGAAATATCATCAAATTTTAGAATATGTTTAGATTTGTTTGAATTGGTCACCTTTGACACGAATTATGGCCTTCAAACGGCAAATGAAATTGTCACACGCTGCCCGAATATTTCTCTGCGGTATTTTGGCCCATTAGCGGCGAAGCACTTGCTTGAGGTGATCGACACTTTGGTATTTTTTAGTGCCAACCTCGCTTTCCAAAATACTCCAGACACTATCGTCCAACGGATTGGTATCCGGAGATTTTGGTGGCCATTTGTGCGCTGGAAATGAAGCGAGGAACCTCATTTTGTAAACATTCGATCAAGTCGCTTCGCCATACTTTTCGAACCATTTCTGCTGATGTTGCTTTTTTATTCCGTCCACCTCCGTGACGTCGGGCTACGCTACCGAGCGATGGTACGAGACACAAAAGATTTATTCACATTTAAATGCTGGACTTCTCTAACGATAGCAAGTTGTGGTTTTCCAGCCAAATATAAAGAAATCACACTATCACGCTTGAACTCCATCACGAATAACTTTTTTCTGGAAAATTCTCGTCAAAATGCTTTTGTACGCTTATAAACAATATAATAAGCTGTCAGTGGAATAATTTTAACAGCTGTCGGACGAGTGGCTTAGAAATGACAGCAGTCTGTCATTTTACAAATATTATCACATATCTCACAAAATTAGTCGATATAGCCAAAATTTGGCAAAATCAATTTTCTTTTGGCTTTTCAGAGATTCCTGATATTCAAAATTTGGCGAAACCATTTTTTTTATCTTCTCAGAGATTTCTGATATTCTTTTATAAAATGTTTTGGCCTCAATTTTCAATCCGATGCCGGTATTTTTGCATTATAGATATTGAAGTGACGTCAGATTTCAACGTTACTTTTATTGACCGACCGGAACGTAGGCTATCATTGGATGGTACTTTCAATTCAACAACTAGCTTTTACAACCGCGATTCTATCAAAGATCGTGGGCAGAATCCAGTCACCTCATTGGCTAACTACATGTAATTTGTAGCGATCCGCAGAAACGATGGGACTCGTATTTAGAAACCATTTTTTCCCTGGGACTCTAAAGCTCACTCCAGATTCATATGCGAATTTGCTGTGCCATAATATCAATTATGATATTTTTATCACGCCAAAATCGAGGAAAAAATCTCAAAGAAAAAAAAAATCCCTCAACACAATATTGAGTAGAAATCAAGTAAATCTGATGCCTCAACCATAGAAGGTTGTTTATTTCCTTTTAGTGGCTTAAAAATGTGTGGCATGCTCAGTGAATTTTTATAATAATGAGGAGTTGGTCGGTGGTAATGCTGCTGCTGATGATGATGACGACGACAACAACGATGATAGCGGTGACGGTATTAACATGCAACACACATTCACACTTAACAATAAGTCCACCATAGGCTTGCTTGCTTCTGCTGATCCTTATGGACCTCTAGGCCAGGCATTGTGAGTGAATGTGGTAGAATTACCATGCCATGCATATCCTTTTTATTTATGTTTAATATCCTTTATGAAGAGATGACAACTGCATATGTTGATTGTAGTTGTTATTATAGTTTTATGTGGAGATGTGTTGGTGTTGGTTGTCGTTCGTTGTTGTTGTTGTTTGCATTGTTGGCGGTGGCTAGCACCAGCGTTGCTGAACACTTGTAACAAAATTAATAAACAATGCCGCCCCAAATTGAGGCGTTGTAATGTTGTTGTTGCTTTTGCTGTTTTCTGTTTGTCTGCCAAATGACAGTTGTTTTCAATTTTTCACTTGAGGCTATAACTACTCTCAGGACCAAAACCAAAAGGATCATCATATTTTTTCCTTTTTTTTTTGCGTGAGCAGGCAAGGCAGCATTACGTTTGTTGTGTTGGTTCGGCATTAATGCGACAAATTAACTCAAGCTTTTTGTGTTGTAGTTGTTGTTGCTGATGTTGCCGACTGGCTGTTAACCTCTTGTTTTCGTTACATAAAAAAAACGGATTGTGTTGTTGTTGCTGTTATGTGTTTGCAGTTTGTCGTTGTTGTTGTTGTTGTTGGTTGTTTGTATTGAAGATTTAAAATTTATTAATTAAAGTAAGTAAAAATGTGTACAAAAAGGGGATTTTTGTTTATCGTGTTTTTCATTAATAAATGTGTACGCATTATAATTTGTGAGTCTGTGAGTGTGTGCGTGTAGTTGTTGGTGTTGTTGTTTTTATTGAAGGGTATTAATGAATATGCTGTTGGATGGGCAAACGCGCGTATCGAGACAACGGCAGTTAATTTTAATTATTGACAGTTTATTGTTGGGATTTATTAAAGACAAGCTGACTCCCGGTTTAACTATATCCGCTCGTTAGTTATTTATAATTATGGGTTTTAATTTGATTTAAGAGAGGATTGAAAGAATATTTAACAACAAAAAAAGTTGTGTCGAAAATAAACTATTACCACAGAAATAATTAAAGAAGTTTTTTACACCCTCAGCAATTTGGCTAGAGAGGCTATATATCATTCGTTATGGCCAAAACGTGCCTCATCGAAATAACGGTCTCTTTGGACCAAATCCGTTTCAGGACATTTTGAGTCGATCTAGCGATGTCCGTTCTTCTGTCTAGCTGGCTGGTGCACACGATAACTCTCAAAGGGAGTATCCAATTTGGTCCAAATTTGGTGCATCGTAATATTATTATCAAATTTAGATCGAGTTCGGAGGTGGGCAATATCGGTCCACTCCTTGTGGTACGTGCTCCACAATGGTCAAAATTTCATTCAGAGCGGATAATCTGTTTTGTGCAAATCGTGATATTTGCATTACCGCAAGATTGGGTGCGAGGATGGACAAAATTGAACTACTCCTTCTAGTACCTGCCCACAAAGGGTCCAAATTTGCGATATCTAAAACTCTCATAGAATGTGAAATATAATGCAGATTCTCTTCAAATTTCACACATACCAATATTTTTACCATTACCAATTCGGGTATAAATATGGAGTATAGCGGACCACCTCCCCCAGAAAGGGTCAAAATTTTAAATAACCAAAACGCTTATAAAATGCGAAATAAGCATTCGATGATTTTCGAACTTCACACATCCCAATATTTCTACCAAGACAAGATCTGAGTAACGATGGGATATATCAGATCACTACTTTGAGTACCATCCCCGCAAAGGGTCAAAATTCAGAATATCTAAAACGCTCATAAAATGCAGATATGAATCAGATTTTCTTTAAATTTCGAACATCCCCATATTTTAACCATTACAAAATCGGTTGTAAAGATGGCGGATCACTCCTTCTGGTGCCTCCTTCACAGAGGATAAAACATTTTGAATAACTAAACCGATCCGATAAAATCCGGGCAAGAATCGGGTTCTCATCATATTTCACACATCCCATAATTTCTAGTAACACCAGATATACTTTGAAGATGGGATAAAGGGAAAGGACCCTCTCTGGTACCTCCCCCACAAAGGGTCAACATTTTGAATACCCATAAAGCTCATATAACGAGAAATTAACATTCGATTTCATTCCGACATCCACATCTCAACATTTCTATCAGCACAAAATGTGTTACATAGATGGTAGAGATCGGACCCTTTCTTCTGATATCTCCCCCATATAGGGTTCAAGATTATGAAAAACAAAATGACCAAAGAATGTGTTGCGAATATGATATACAGGGTGATATGAAAAAAACTGCCACCAACTTCAGACTGATGTCATTTCTAAGCCACACGTCCGACAGCTGTTAAAATTATTCCAGTGACAACTAATTATATTGTTTACAAGCGAACAAAAGCATTTTGGTGAAAATTTTCCAGACAAAAAAGTTATTCGTGATGGAATTCAAGCGTGATAGTGTGATTTCATTATATTTGGTTGGAAAACCAGAAGTGGCTATTGTTAGAGCGCTCCAGCATTTAAATGTGAATAAATCTTTTGTGTCTCGTATCATCGCTCGTTACCGTGACAGTGGTAGCGTAGCCCGACGTCAAGGAAGTGGACGACAGAAAACAGCAACATCAGCAGAAATGGTTCGAAAAGTAACGAAGCGACTTTATCGAAACCCGCGTTGCAGTGGCCGAAAAATGGCTCGTGAGCTGAACATATCGCAATATTCCATTCGGCAAATATTGAAAAATAAGCTCGGGGTAAAGCCACTGAATTTCCAAAAAGTGCAAGAACTTACACAGCAACAGAAAGAAAACAGACTCGAAAGAGCTTAAGAGTTGCTACGCTTGGCCGAAAGTGGTGAACTGCCGAATTTGATTTCTCCGCTCCGATGAGAAAACATTCATTGTCCAGCAGTTTGTAAACAAGCAACATTTTCGTGCTTACTTGTCAAAGAGGTCAGCTGAAAATGTGCACCTTCGGTTGGCCACCAGAACTCAAGCACCGGCCATGGTGATGGTGTGTGTCGCCATAACAGCAGATGGTCGCTCTCCGCTTGTAAATGCCGAATATTATAGCAAAAATATTCTGAAGGGTGTATTACAGCCTTGGGCACTCAAACAAACATTTTGCCACAGATCTTGGACATTCCAACAGGACTCAGCACCATCGCACTCAGCATAATCCACAAAAGGTTAAAATGTTCAAAAAAATATTTAACTGCACAAAAACAGAAAGAATAATCCGATTTTGCTCCAAATTTGCAAATCCTAATATATGCGTCAGTTCTAAGTCAGGTGCGAAAAAGGAAGATGATATATATATATATATATATATATATATATATCTGCGAACCCCTTCTATTGCCTCACCCACCTAATATAAATATTGAAATGTGTGAAGTTTAGAAATAATCAGATAATTATTTTTTTTTAATAATATCATTCAAAATTTTGAACCGTTGTGGAATGGGTACCAGAAGGAGTGGGCCGATATATCTCATCTTCACATCAGATATTTTTTCCGTCCAAATATTGGGATGTGTAAAATTTGAAGAGAAACGCGGTGCTTATTTCGCAATTCATGTGAGATATATTTTCAAAATTTTGAACTGTTGTGGGGGAGGTACCTGAAGCAGTGGTCCAATATCTTCGGTCTTCACAGTAGATCTTGTCTTGGTAGAAATTTCAAATTATTTATTTCAAATTTCATAAGAATAATCGTAATAATTAAAATTTTGATTTTTTGTATGGGCCAATATTGTCCATTTTCGCAACTGACCCAGCACTGATGCAAATATTAGGATTTGCAAAATTGGATCAAAATCGAATTATCCTTTCTCTTTCTGTGCAGTAAAATATTTTTTTTTTAGAAATTTCGACCTTTCCTAACTCGATCTAAGATTTATAATAATATTACAATATACCAAGTTTGGACCAAATCGGATATTCCCTTCGAGAATTATCGTGTGTACCAGCCAGCAGACAGGCGGACGGACGGACATCACTAGATCGACTCCAAATGTCCTGAATTATTTCGATGAGGCACGTTTTAACCGTATCAAATGATATATACCCTCTCTAGCCACATGGCTGAGGGTATAATTAGGATGCACCAGGTCTGGTTAAAACCGAATACTTCTTTCCGAACTCCTCAGTCTTTGAAGATAAATTTTAAAATAACTAGCAAAGACACCAACCAATCGATTTTTATAGAATGGTCCCTGGAATCTCAAAATCAGGAAGACAATTCTTTGAAACTCGATGAGTTGCTGCTTTAATAACCACGATTTTCACTATAAACCAACTACTGGCGAAATTCTTGCTATGATCATTAACTTGATGAACCAACCATATCTACACCCACACACATATGTATTTTTACCCTGCCTGCAAGTCGACAGTTTATTAAGAGCATTACTGAAAGTAAAGCCACAGTAGTGTTAAAAAGTAAGTCACTTCATTTTGTTGTCGGGCCCGGCTATGATGACACTCACACACAAATCAAACACACATGCGCACATAAATAGACGGAAGGGTGATGATGCTGGCGATGCTGCTGTTGCTGCTGCTGAATAAGCCTATTAAAAATTGTCATCAACAATGTGCAAATGATTTTACAAATAAAAGAAAAACAAAGTATCAGCAGCAGCAACAACAACAAGCAAACAAACAAACCGAAAACCAGTAAAGTTAACAACAATGGGGAATATCAACACAACATGATTGTACAATGTACTTGCATTTGTATGTAAATGTTGTAATTTTTTTTACAACTTGGGAAGGCAAACACAACAGCCATTAAAGATGACACCTACACACTAGGTTCCATGGCATATGGCAAGAAAATAACAAAAACAAAAAAATCCATAAAAAATGCAATGAAAGAAACAACAACAGAAGGCGCTAGTTAACAAGTACAAACGGATACACCAACCGACCGACCGACAGACGAGCGAACCAACCGACCAACCAACACAAAGTGGAAATTATGGCAAAACCAAAAATCAGCAACCGTATGTGGTCAAGTAAGCGAAAAAGTACATACGCACATATGAGAGCAATAATAAAAACGACAGGCAGCAGGCAGCAGTAATGGTAATGATGCCTATAGCAGCAACGGCATCGGCGTCATACTCCTCCACACCGTCAACATCAGTGACAAGACAACAAATATGTAAATACGTGTATTGGGATCTGAAAATATACAAATGCAATATAATCTTTTACAAACAAGAAATATGTGTTTGTTATTGTTGGTGGTATTTTTGTAGGTTCGTTAAAAAATGAAATTAACATTTAATTCGAAAGATATAAAGGACAGAGTGTCACATCTCGAATAATCCGTTTTTGAAAACAGGGCAAGCGAAATAACGGATTTAGACCCTAGATCCCTTTGGACCAAATTCCATTCAGAACTTTTGGAGTCGATCTAAGGGTGTCTGTCGATAACTCTCAAAGGGACTATCCGATTTGATTCAAACTTGGTATATCTTAATATATTGAGAGATAAGCAATATCGGTCCATTCTCTCTTGTACCTATCCAAAAAAGGTCAAAATGTTCAAAGAAATATTTTATTTCACAGATTGAGAGAGGATCCAATATTGCTCCAACTTTACAAATACTAAGATTTGCGTTAGTGCTAGGTCAGGTGCGAAAATGAAGAATATCGGTCAATTCCATCAAGTATTCAAAATTTGGAATAATTACAATTCTTATAAAATGCGATCTAACAATCAAATTGTCTTGAAATTCCAAACATCCCAATAATTTTATTAAACCAAGTTCTGGTGATAAAAAAAAATATTCAATATTCTGCACAGAAATAGAAGCAATAATCTGATTTTGCTCCTACTTTGCAAATTTTAATATTTGCCACATTTCCCGGTCAGGTGCGGAAATGGACAATATCGGTCCACTCCACAAAAGGTCAAAATTTTGTATCATATCATAACCCTTATAAAATATAATGTAAGAGTCCGATTGTCTTCAAATTACACGTATCAAGGTCTGGTGTAAAGATGAAATATGTCGGTGCGCTCCTTCTGGTACTTCCCCCACAAGATAAGATACGTTTTAAATATCGAGCCATTCCTTCTGGTACCTCCCACACAAAGGGTCAAAGTTTTGAATAACCAAATCGGCCAAAATAAGTATCCGGTTCTCTTCATATTTAGCACATCCCATTATATCTACTAACACAAGGTGTTTGTGAAGATGGATATGTCAGTGTACTCCTTCTGGTACCTACTACACAAGGGAATTTCGAATATCTATGAAGCTCATGAAACGAGAAATTAACATCAGATTCCATTTAGACTTGGTACATCTCTGGTACCTCCCCCACAAAGGGTCAACATTTTGAACAACCAAAGCGATCACAGAATGCGAAATAAACATCGGTTTCTCTTCATATTTCACACATCCCATTATTTTTACAAACACAAGATCTGCTGCGAAAATGGGATATATCGGTCCACTCTTTTATTTATCCCTGAAGCTCATACATCGCGAAACCTCCGATACATCTCAATATTTCCATCAACACAAGATCTGTTATAAAGATGGTAGAGATCGGGCCATTTCCACACAGGGTTCAAGATTTTGGAAAACACAACGCTCAGAGAATTTTAAATAAGCATCCAACTCTCGTCAAATTTTACACATACAAACATTTTTGCTAACACAAGATCTATTGTGGAGATATCTGCGAACCCCTTCTGGTGCCTTACCCACAATGGGTAACAGTTCTAAATTTTCTTATAGGTCATAACTTGCGAAACAAGGCAGAGATTACTACAAATTTCTATATCTAAATATTTCTCTCATCCTCAGATGAAGACGGAATTTATAATTTAGCATAAAATTGGATATAAATGTTAGATTTTCTTGTAATTCTTGCCAATACCAATATTTTTATCTATCACCTACAGGGTGAAATGAAAAAACTGCAACCAACTTCAGACTGCTGTCATTTCTAAGCCCCTCGTCCGAAAGCTGTTAAAATTATTCCAGAGACAACCATTATATTGTTTGGAAGCGTACGAAAGAATTTTGGTGAGAATTTTCCAGGGAATAAGTTATTCGTGGTGGAATTCAAGCGTGATAGTGTGATTTCTTTATATTTATCTAGAAAACCACAATTGGCTATCGTTAGAGCACTCCAGCATTTAAATGTGAATAAATCTTTTGTGTCTCGTACCATTGCTCGTTACCTAGTTACTGGTAGCGTAGCCCGACGTCAATGAAGTGGACGAAAGAAAACAGCAACATCAGTAGAAAGGGTTCGAAAAGTAAAGAAGCGACTTGATCGAAACCCGCGTCACAGTGGCCGAAAAATCGCTGGTGAGCTGAACATATCGCAATATTCTATTCGGCAAATGTTGAAAAATGAGCTCGGGGTAAAATCATTGGAATTCCAAAAAGTGGAAGAACTTACACCGCAACAGAAAGAAAACAGGCTCAAAAGAGCTAAAGAGTTGCTTCGCTTGGCCGAAAGTGGTGAACTGGGGAATTTGGTTTTCTCCGATGAGAAAACATTCGTTGTCCAGCAGTTTGTAAACAAACAAAGTGATCGTGTTTACTTGCCAAAGAGATCAGCTGAAAATGTGCACCTTCGGTTGGCCACCAAAACTGAAGCGCCGCGATGGTCTGGAAGGAGACAATGGATATTCCAACCGGACTCAGCACGCGCCACCCAAGAATGATTACAAAATGACGCTCCTCGCTTCATTTCCAGAGCACAATGGCCACCAAAATCTCCGGATACCAATCCGTTGGACTATTGTGTCTGGAGTATTGTTGAATGCAAGGTTGGCACTAAAACATACCAAAATGTCGATCACCTCAACAAGCGTTTCGCGGGGAATTGGCCGAAATACCGCAGAGCAACATTCGTTCAGTGTGTGACGGTTTCATTGGCCGTTTGAAGCTCATAATTCGTGCCAAAGGTGACCAATTCGAACAAATCTAAACTTATTCCAAAATGTAATGCTATTTCCGAAATTTCTTACTTTCATTCAATAATTGTTTTTTTAAAAATGTAAAAATTATGGCGTTTGAATTTGTTGTCGCCCCGTACCCAGGGCATTGCTTGGCTCTCTCAAACTTTTCTCCATAATACTGAGTAAAAGTGTGTGGATTACGAAAAAAATTATTATAGCTGCATATATCTGCATTTGTGGATCCGACTCGGGTTTCAAAATGTCACTTTGACCTTTAAAATACGGCAAATGTGGGGGTACCTTTATATGGGAGTATATATAGGGTTATACCAAAGAATAAATATTTTTTGGACAATTTGCAGGAAGGTATATATTGTGCTCAGAATCTAAAGAACCATCAAAATGTGTTGAAAATTGTTGCCAACATCTTGAAAAATTCCTCAAATCGGAGGTAGTGTTCTATGGGAGCTATATCAAAAACATTTTCGAAGTTGAAAATTTTCAGCTCATCAAGTTGTTACTTTACACCAAACTTGAAAGTAAAATTTCAGGAAAATCGATTGAAAACAGATGGTAAAAACCCTCCAAAGAAGTAGAAACGGGGGTTTGGTTCTATTGGAGCTATATCAAATTTTGGACCCATATTTATTTATTTATTTATTTGTATAATATTATAATATTTCAGTCTACTTCAACTAAAAATTTACCTAAAATCTTCAAATGTTTTTAAATCGGAAAGTACCGTTCTATGACACGACCAATCTACACAATTTTTTGGTTACATTATTTTTTTACTAATCTTAAATCTACTCTTAAAAAAATCAGATCGATTTCTTGTATAGGAATATTTTTTTCACACCTTCCCTCGACACCAAATATCCTGACTCACGTTTCTTTCCAAGGACACATGCTTGAAAAATGTTGAGGCTCTTCAAATGAGATATATCACCCTTTATCCACTGTCTTCTTTCTGTTCAAAAGACAATACAAAATCAATTCGCTTGTAGGACTTATCGAAATCGTCATCATCAAAGCCATTACCAGATGTAAACGAGCAAATGTCATAATAAAAAAAGAAATGATTGAGAAAAAATTCAACTCACTACCTACAAATATTTGTAACTCCCTCACACACCCACTGCCTGACAGACAATGCCATTTGAGGAAATGCATTTGGCCAGTTGAACGGTTTCCTGTTTCTTTTTCCTCTCTCTCTCTCTCACTCTCTTTCACAACATATCGCCCCAATGCGTGCATGCTTCCCTAGGCCAGGATGTTTGGAATGTATGTTCGCCGTTGCTTTTTTCCTTCGAAACTTTTGTTGTTTCTCTTGTTTTTTTTTTTTGATTTTTTGTATTATAAAGCTGAACCTCTGCATAAAAAGTCAACAAGAATGTTGTGAAAAATGCATTAACACATCATCCTTGCAAACCGAACTGATCAACTGAATTGGGGTCGTGTCGTCGTATGTTGTTACGCAGATGAATATATATTTGTGTTGGTATGGGTGTATGCGTGTGAGCGTGAGTGTGGGAGGATGTACGTGAGAATGTTGGCCAACAAAAGGAAAATACAAAAGCAAAAAAGGAAAAAAAAACAGCGACAATGACCAAACCAAAAACGGTCATGTTAAAGAGAGCAACAACTTTTCAATATACGAACAGATACACACATACATACATCTGTATGTATGTGTGAATCAGGCTGTATGAATGCGTTCATTTAACGGTTGGCAACAATGTCCATGCCGCCGTTATGACATCGTATATTTAACAAAAAAACAAAAGGAAGAAATAAAACGAATCTTAACATCTGTTTCGCTTTATTTCATATGCAAATGCATGCTCATACATGTTTGCCAGAAGTTATGGTTATGCCCGGGGTTTTCTGGATAAACTTCCTGTGTTGGCAACTTCCGGCGGCGCTGGTGGTACATCGAACAATTGCATTCAAACCAACAGAGGCATTTAAAGGTTTCCTCTCTGCTATTTTTGGTGTGGACTTTTTTGCCATTCAAGGAACGAGGGAGGGATGTTCGAAGGCAGATGAAAACTACTAATAGTCGACTATCTATAAAAGACCTCTCACGTCCTAAATCTTCTATTTATCGAGAACCTTAACGCTCTCTATCTAAAGAAGACCTCTAGGGTCTTCTATCCATAGAAGACCTCTAGGGTCTTCCATCCACAAAAGACCTCTAGGGTCTGCTATCCATAGAAGGGCCTTCTACCCAAAAAAGACCTCTGGGGTCTTTTATGGATAGAAGATCTCTAGGGCCTTCTATCCATAGAAGACCTCTAGGGTCTTCTATCCATAAAAGGCCTTTAGCGTCTTCTACCTCTAGGGTCTTCCATCTATAGAAGATATCTAGGATCTTCTATCTATAGAATACATCTAGGGCCGTCTATCTATAGAAGACCTCGAAAGGTCGTCTATCTATGGAAGACCTCTAGAGGTCGTCTATCTATAGAAGACATCAAGGGTCTTCCACCTATAGAAGACATCTAGGGTCGTCTATCTATAGAAGACCTCTAGAGGTCTTCCATCTATAGAAGACCTCTAGAGGTCGTCTATTTCCAGAAGACCTCTAGAGGTCGTCTATCTCTAGAAGACCTCTAGAGGTCGTCTATCTCTAGAAGACCTCTAGAGGTCGACTATCTCTAGACGACCTCTAGAGGTCGACTATCTCTAGACGACCTCTAGAGGTCTTCTAGAAGACCTCTAGAGGTCGTCTATCTCTAGAAGAAGACCTCTAGAGGTCGTCTAACTCTAGAAGACCTCTAGAAGACCTCTAGAGGTCGTCTATCTATAGAAGACCTCTAGAGGTCGCCTATCTCTAGAAGACCTCTAGAGGTCGTCTATCTATAGAAGACCTCTAGAGATTATCTATCTATAGAGGTCGTCTATCTATAGAAGACTTCAAGAGGTCGTCTACCTATAGAAGACCTCTAGAGGTCGTCTATCTATAGAAGACCTCTAGAGGTCGTCTATCTATAGAAGACCTCCAGAGGTCGTCTATCTATAGAAGACCTCTAGAGGTCGTCTATCTATAGAAGACCTCTAGAGGTCGTCTATCTATAGAAGACCTCTAGAGGTCTTCTATCTATAGAGGACCTCTAGAGGTCGTCTATCTATAGAAGACCTAGAGGTCTTTAGGGTCTTCAATCTATGTGTAGAAGATCTCTAGGGTCTCCTCTCTATAGAAGACCTCTAGATTCTTCTATCTAAAGAAGACCTTTAGAGTCTTCTATCTAAAGAAGACCTTTAGAGTCTTCTCTCTATAGAGGACAATCTAAAAAAGACCTCTATATATATAAGACCTCTGGGTTCTTCAATCTATAGAAGTCCCATATGGAGAAGACCTCCACTGCCTTCTGTCTATGGAAGACCTTTAGGGTCTTCTATCTATATATAAAAAACCCTTGGGGTTTTCCATCTATAGAAGACCTCTTTAGTCTTCTATCTATAATAGTCCTCTGGGGTCTTCAACCTATAGAAGACCTCTAGGGTCTTGTGTATAGAATACCTCCAGGGTCTTCCACCTTTAAAAGACATCTAGGATCTTCTATCTGTAAAAGATCTCTGGGGTCTTCTATACATCTATAGAAGACCTCTAGGGTTTTCTAGCTATAGAATACCTCTAGGGTCTTCTAGCTATAGAATGCCTCTAGGGTCTACTAGCTATAGAAGACCTGTAGGGTATTCTGTGTATCTATAGAGTCTTCTATCCAGGGAAGACCTTTAAGGTCTTCAAATAGTATTTCCTTCTGGCTTCAAATTCCCTTCAACTTCCTCAACTTATTACTCTTCCCCGGATTTCACAATGGTCTGCCCCTCTTATGTCCACACCTTTTCATTGCTCCCTTTTTTAATCGTCGATGCATTTGTTTTCTCTTCTCTTTTTCTCCATTCATTCATTTTCTTTGATTTTTCGGTTACTTTTCGTGGCAAAATAAAAATGCAAGCAAACAATAGCCAACCGAAACTATGAGGCCTGTCGCTTACCGAAAGGAGGACGATGAGCTGCAAAATGTTGACGATGCGATGAGACCGCTGGAGCACCAAGTACCGACCGCTGATGCTGGTTACCGACGACGACGATGATGATATGACTGTGCAGTGCTGTGATGAAACAAGCTGTTGTTATCCTGCATGTAAATGTGGCCAGTTTTCGATGGCATCGATGGTCATCTTAATATGCACTTGTCGCCACCATTGTTATTGTGGATGCTGCTGCTGTTGCTGCTTTTGTTGTCATTGTCATCATCATCGCCACGATGATCGGCATTTATGTTGCACTTATTTTGTTACGTTTCAGATTTTTTATTTTCGTATGCATTCCTTTTTTATTTGTTTTCATATTTGCGAGTGTGTGTGTGTGCATCAATGAGATTTCGGCCATACATTCAACATCCACTGGCTCTTGTTATCCTGTTCGCATTGCATCGTCATGCATATGTTCATGGTCTATGAAATGAGCTGGCAAAATATTTTCAAGACAGACTCCACCTCTCATACCTTGTCTCTGGTGCATTGTTTTGGTGTTTTAAGATTTTTGTTTTCACTGTGGCCGAGCGGCCACTTTTTATGCCTTGTGGCCGTGTGTCCGTTTTAAGAGATTGTTTTTTGAGGACATTTTTTCGGTTGTCCTTATCCATTTTTCTTTTTTCTTCTTCTTTTTCGTGGCCATTAATATCCGTGGTGTTGGCCTTTAACGGTCGTACATGGGGCTTGTTTGTCACTTCGGTTCGTGTGGTTTCGCTACAGAGGTGGGTATGTTGGCCGAAAATCGTTACATGCGAATAATCGGGGGTACATGCCACTGCGCTTACTGCAATTTGGACATGAACATTTTGTGGCCACAATTGTAATGCGATAAACAATCAAAAGATGCAGACGCAACAGAGGCTCGGTGGGGTTAATAAAAAGTGAAAAAAAATAAGAAATGTTAAACCATTTAGTGTTAAACGGACTAACCAATTATATCGAAAGGGGGGTGGGAATGGAGTGGAAAAAAGAATTAATGGGGACAGATTGGATGACGAATGAGGTATGTAATTTTTGATATATGAGTGTTTAAGGGAATTATGGGTAAGGAAATGAAACGGAATTGGGTAATAAGTTGAAGGAGAGTAGGAGTTGTGGGGATGTCGTGGATAAAGGGGATTGGGAATAGATGTGGTGTTGTGAAGAAAGAGTTTATTAAAATTTAATTTTTAAATTTAATTTTTAAAAACAAAAGTTATTCGCTACGAATCCGCTCAGATGTTTTTAAAATAACCTCTGTAATATGTTATGAAAAAATATTAGGTTAAAATAGAGAATTTAAAAAATTAAATTTTTAAATTAAAATTAAATTTAGGACCAGAAAAAGTCTCTAACATTGAGCAGGTCAAACTTTTCATACATTGGAAAATTTTTGCGCACCAGCCAGACGGACGGACATCGCTATATCGACTCCGAATGAAACGGATTTGGTCCAAAAGGACCTAGAGTATAAAACAACAAAACGTGCCTCGGCCGCATTAAGTGATATATATCCTCTGTAGCCATACGACTGAGCGTATAATAAAAAATACACAGAGTTATGACAGCTGTCCTAAAATTGTCCTAAAAATTGGGTCACAATAACCCATCTTCACGCCAGAACAAAATATGAGTTTAAACTAAATTTGATGATCCTTTCTCGTTTTATGAGATAAATTATTTTCTTTGAAAATGTCGACCATATCTCTTTAAAATACCAGAAGGATTGGGCCGATGTTGCTCATCTCCAAACTCGATCTATGTTTTGATAATAATATTACGATGTACCAAATTTGGATCAAATCGGCTGCTTCATTCGAGAATTATCGTGCGCACCAGCCTGACGGGCAGAAGGCCATACACAGCCAGATCGACTCCAAATGTCCTCAAACGGACTTCGTTCAAAGGGTCTGAAACTGTTATTTCAATGAGACACTTTTGACCGTATCAAATAATATATACCCTACTAGCAAATTTTAGAATCATTTTAGTACTCAAAATTTAATTATTTCTTGAACAAAAATTCATAAATCGTAATAACTTCCCAGCTGCGCCAGTTCGACGACACTTCATTCATATGCAAGTTCTTTTTCTTCTTTATCAAAAAACATAATCGAAAATGATTACATTGTGCACCAAAAAATTTGAAGTTTACCGAGGTGAAATTTAGTAAAACCATTGGACACAATTTCAATTTTTCTGCCCAAAACTATTTCAGCGTTTCCCACCATACATATCTAAGTCATAGAAACCAACAGTGACCTCAATATCACATTTCAGGATTCAAGCTCTAACAATTCACACACACCGGCAAATTTAGTACTAATCAGTACTTTTTGTGTACGCATTCCCAATTCAACCTTCTTCTCACAAAAATATATGCCAGCAGCGGCCAGTTCTATCCTAAGACCCAATCCCAAATTTATTACTATACTTTCCATAAACTTATACTACACATGTCCAAAACCAACTCCTTCTCTCCACCCTAGATATCCACAGTGACCTCAATACAAAATTTCAGAATTCCATCCCTATGCCAACACCAAACGGCACATTTTGTGGCATTTTCCAATTTTCGTACGTTCAAAGTACGCATTTCCAAAAGCGACTCATTTTCCATATCAAATTGTAAGATTTCAGCTCTATTCCTACACCCAATGCCCAATTTAGTACCACTTAGTATGTTTTGAATAATTATAGTACACATCTCCAAAACCAGCAAACCATCTTAATCGTATACACCAACAGTGACATGTAAAACACATTGCAGGATTTCAGCTTTATTCCCTCATTCAATACCAAATTTAGTACTATTTAGGACTTTTCGCACAACCATAGTACACTTTTCTAAAACCACATCCATATCTCAATCCCAGACACCAATAGCGACGTCAATATTAAATTTCTGGATTCCAGCTCTATCCCTTCACCCAATACCCAATTTAGTACTAACCACGGACACCATTCACATCAAAATTAATTTTCAGGATTTAAGCTCTATTTTTTTCATTTCATTTTTTTCACCAAGTTTAGTACCAATTAGTACTTTTCGAATATTTATAGTACACATCTCCATATTTTAACCACATTCACCCACAGTAATGTTTTTATCAAATTTCAGCATTCTAGCCCTATCGCTTTACCCAATGCCAAATTTTGTAACATTTAGTATTTTTCGTACAAAAATAAGACGCGTTTCCAAACCATCACCAAATTTGGAATACAGATACCATCAGCAATCTAAATATCAAATTTCAGAACTATATCCCTATCCCTTTACACTGTATCTGATATAGTACCATTTTTATCATACAATAATAGTACACATTTCCACTTTTGGAGCACTTGTATTTATCACAAACCAACCAAAATTTAAAAATTTTAATAAAATGCCAAACAGTTTTGTGCCTTCAAGAATTTTTTTTTTGCATTTAGAGCTCTTATTTATAGGTATAGGGGTGTTTCTGAAGAAAGAAAGTCCAACCAATTTTTTAAAATTTTATGCGAATGTTAACCTTTTTCGGAGAGATACGAGAAGGATAAATTGCATATACAGGGTTGTCCATATTCGACGGACCCATCTGGCAATGCCATAACTTTTGACAGAGATGTCACATCGCTTAATGACATACCGCGTTTGAAGCGTCAGTCCAAGCAGATTTTTACCATGAACCAATACACGCCACGCGAAATAGTCGAAATTTACATTCAACAGAAGAAGTCAATTGTGAAAACTCAACGTGCTTTTAAAACATTAAAAAATGTGAGAAGTGCGCCTTCTAAGAACACCATTAAGCGTTTATACGAAAATTTTTCGACTGGTAAGGCTTTTTCTAATCCGAAGAGGCCATATAAAAGTCGACCAAGGCGATCGGCCGAGAATATCGCTGCCGTACGAGCCAGTGTTGAGAGGTCCCCAAGAACATCCCTAAAACGCCGTTCTCAGCAGTTGGGCATGGCTCGGTCCACTTTACAACGGATTATTCGCATTGATTTGCATTTGTTCCCGTACAAAATTCAATTGACGCAAAGAATGTTGCCTGCGGACAAGCCTCGTCGATTGGAATGGGCCAAAAGAGTAAAGGTCCGTCGAATATGGGCAACCCTGTATACATCACATCTTTCGTTGAGGTAAATATTTATTATATGCTTCATCGTTATATCGCTGAGGAACGTTGGTTGGTTGTATCAAATGATATATACCCTCGGAAACAGCTAGAATTCTGAAATTTGGAATAAAATGGATGCACCAAAAGCTTTTAAGAGATTCGAACTATAAATGTACAAAAAATCACTACATTCAGTACTATTTGGGAATTATGGTTGATATAAGGAGGTGATTTTGCAAATGTGTACTAAGTGTAACACCTGTACTAAATAGTACTAAATTTGGTACAATTTTTTTTTGGCGAACGGATGGGCCAAGATTTTTGGTGGTTTGGAAATCCGTATAGTGTAGAAGTTTGTATTTATGTACGGGAATGACTGTGAGTGTATGGAGGTATGGGAAGTACTAACTGGTACTAAATTAGGTATATATATATAAATTGTTGCTTCGAAAAGTCCTACTATAATGTGCACGTGAAAATGTTACAAAATTTGGTGCAAAGTATAGGAATATGGTGTGAGTCTTGATAAGGGCTGGAATGGGATGTAGCTTGAATTTTTAGATAGAAAATATGCCACATGCTAATATATTAGTATTGGTATTAGTGTACATAGTATGTCCGGGTTGGGCCGAATTTTGAATACCTTCCATCATTTGGAAGCAATTTGCAAATAAATAAATCCTTTACAAAATGCTGCTAAAATCACAAAAGTGGCGAAAATTATTATATTATATTGGGTTCTATACGAAGATGTGGACCTGCATAACCAAATTTTTCAGTACCCATAAATACGAAGTTTGAAACAATTCTGGTGAACAATGTAAATATCACTAATCATCAGTTATATTGGCGCTATACCAAAACATGGACCTATATAGCCTATTTTCAATACCAAAAGTCCTGCAGACCAAAACCAACGTATTAACCTTCTTAACTTTGTTCGGAAGCAAGAGTGATTACCATAGACGTACAGATAACGTTAAATCGACATAGAAATTTATGCTGATAAAGGATATATATACATTCTGGGGTCTAAAATGTATATTTCGGGGAGTTTTAAACAGAATGACAAACTTAATATACCCTCCATACTATGACGGATATTATAAAAACTTATACGCCACAATAATACAAAATTAAACAAATCTATCCCTTAACACAGTATTATCGTACACTTATAACACCAATATCAACTTCACTCTATACAACAGGGCTTTAAACGAAGAAAACTAACTTCAAACGTGTAATTAGACAAGTGTAAATTCTTTCCATTTTTTTCTCATATTGCGGACACTAGTTGTCCCATACAGATCCCATATCCAGATATTCAGTATTTTGAAGACTTTTAAAGTTTGTATTTGGAGTTCTCGTTAGGTCCACAAATAACGTAGAAAAACTGGATATATCCCATTTTAGAGACATTTCTAGTGTGTCCATGTTAAGCTACCTAAATAATCCTAAGTAGGGAAAAACTAAATAAAGCTTTTGATAACAATTAGAAAAGACAAACGCATATTTAATTCAAATATAGTATATATAGTGCATATAAATTCACTTGCAAAACACATACACACGCATAAACTGCATTTCAATGTGACAGATATCACTTCAAACTAAAAAATCTTTGAAAAAGTGTCTACCTTAAAAAGGAAACCAAAAATTGAAATCAATAAAGCAATATTTGGTTGATTTTTTAACTCTTAATTCAGTTTACATACAGACGCTGGTGACAAATTAGCCTTTTGGTGGTAAAAAGTCATGACAACAAATTGCAACCAAACTTACATATTATTATAAGAAAAAAATTCTATAAATAAGAAACAATTTTCTTACATATCTATATAAAGATATTTCTGTATCTATGACTATTCAAAGGTATTTCTATTTTAATTTATATATAAAACTATATACATTTACATACATACCTATGCACCGGATTATAAATAGTTTATTGCAATTTTGTGCATTTTTTTTTTCTGAAAAAATAAAAAGCAAACATCAAAAAAACATTATTTGTGGAAAAATCAATGTAAACAACAATAAAGCTACACACAAACACACAGGCAAGTATATGCATACATACATACATACGTTCTGCTCTCTGTGAAAGTAATGGCAAAGGCAATTACAACAGCAACAGAAAACCAATCTATGACAACAACATCAACTTATGGCCTACCAATATTATTCCACACAACTTCAATACCACAAAACGTGGTTAGTTTTTGGTAATAACCGAAAATCTGCATTTGCCACAAAACGTAGTAGATGAGGGGAAGGAGAAAAAACAAACATCAGAAGGAGAGAGAGAAAGGGCGGCACGAAGACCGCCGGACCAGCCTATTGCAAACGATATTACAAAAAATGAAAGTGCAAACTGTAAAAAGTCTTTCAAAAAGCAAACAATACAAAGAAAAAATATTTATTTATTTATTCGGATACAACAAGAGATTGCAAATTTTATATTAGGATGTAGACTTCTTAAGAAAATTTTCAAATTTGCCTAAGTTCTCTGTGTTTGCTTTACATATGGGAGACCTCTGAATCTATTTTACACTTAGACAAGTCATACTATCTTCTGTAGGTTTTAAAGATCTATGTGAAATATCAAAGGTATGAAATGGAATAGGATGTAAATTTCGCTTTTTTATGAGCTTCATGGGTATAAAAAATGTTGAGCCTTTTGTGGGGGAAGTACCAGAAGAAGTGGACCGGTATATTTCATCTTATTACCAGATCTTGAGTTTATAAAAATATTGGGATGTGTGAAATTTTAAGACAATCGGATTCTTACATCACATTTTATAAGAGTTTAAATTATTCAAAATGTTGACCATTTGTGGGGGAGGTACCAGAAGGAGTGGACCGATATTGTCCATTTTTGCACCTGACCGAGAACTGAGGCATATATTAGGATCTGCAAAGTTGGAGCAAAATCGGGTTATTGTTTCTCTATCTGTGCTGATTTTTTTTTTAAATTTCGTCCTTTTGTGTGGGAGGTACCGAAAGGAGTGGACCGATGTTTTCCACCGTTATAGCAGACCTTTGTTTTATAAAATTGTTGGGATGTGTGAAATCTGAAGGTAATCGGACTTTTACATCACATTTTATAAGAGTTGTAATTATTCAAAAATCTGACCCTTTGTAGGGGAGGTACTTAACGGAGTTAACCGGTATTGTTCATTTTCGCACCTAGCACTGACGCAAATATTAGGATTTACAAAGTTGTAGCAAAATCGGATTATTGCTTCTCTAAGTGTGCAGAAAATATATATTTTTGTTAATTTCGACATTTTGTGGGGTAGGTACCAGAAGGAGTGGGCCGATATATTCCATCTTAACACCAGACCTTGAGTTAATTGAAATATTCGTTGGGTCGCTCTCTGCAGAATTGATCTTATATAGGTACAGAACACCTATGTGATATTTTGTAGGAATGGAAGAAATGTAGTCATAAATGATAACTATGACCTTCTATAGACTTCGAGAGTTTTTTTCTTCTCATAGACGATTTGTGAGGTATTTTATAGACAAAGGAGTCTTCGCGGGTCTCCATAGGTATAGGACATCAGTGGTTTGCTATAAATATCTGTGGTCATAGAAGACATCTGCAAAAATATTAGACCACCATAGTTTTCCTGACACACAAGAGGATCTTCAAGATTTCTCGTAAATGTAGAGAGAGAAAATTTAAATTTTGGTAATGAGTTCATGGCTTGTGGGGATGCTTGAGGACCATATTCTTTAAATCTGTAAAAATATTAGACCTCCATAGTTTTCCTAAAATACAAGAAGATCTTCAAGGATTCTCGTAAATGTAGAGAGAGAAAATTGAAATTTTGGTAATGATTTCATGGCTTGTGGGCATGTTTGAGGACTATATTCTTTAGATCTGTAAAAATATTAGACCTTCATAGTTTTCCTGAAATACAAGAAGATCTTCAAGACTTTTCGTAAATGTAGAGAGAGAAAATTTAAATTTTGGTAATGAGTTCATGGCTTGTGGGCATGTTTGAGGATCAAATTCTTTAGATGTTTTTTTTTACATTTTTCAATTTTATTTCAAAATGTGTGATAAGTTTATAATTTATTGGGGTTGTCACAATTAGCACAACTCCTAATGGTTATGGAAGCCCTGACATATCAAGATTTTCGGAAATGGATGACAGTTTTTAAAATTTTTATTAAAAGTCATATTTGAATAGGAACGATTCAAGCGAAAGTACAGGGTGAGATAAAAAAAAACTGCAACAAACTTCAGACTGATGTCATTTCTAAGCCACTTGTCCGACAGCTGTTAACATTTTTCCAGTGACAGTTCAGCTTACATTGCTAACAAGCGTACAAAACCATTTTGGTGAGAATTTTCCAGAAAAAAAGTTATTCATGATGGAATTCAAGCGTGATAGTGTGATTTCTTTAAATTTGGCTGGAAAACCACAAGTGGCTATCGTTAGAGCACTCCAGCATTTAAATGTGAATAAATCTTTTGTGTCTCGTACCATCGCTCGTTACCGTGATGCTGGTAGCGTAGCCCCACGTCAAGGAAGTGAAGAAAACAGCAACATCGGCAGAAATTGATCGAAAAATAAAGAAGTGACTTGATCGAAACCCGCGTCGCAGTGGCCGAAAAAAGGCTCGTGAGCTGAACATATCGCAATATTTCATTCGGCAAATATTAAAAAATGAGTTCTGGGTAAAGACATTGAAATTCCAAAAAGTGCAAGAACTTAAACCGCAACAGAAAGAAAATAGACTCAAAAGAGTTAAAAAGTTGCTTCGCATCGCCGAAAGTGGTGAACTGCAAAATTTGGTTTTCTCCGATGAGAAAACAGTCGTTGTCCAGCAGTTTGTTAAGAAAATGATCGTTTTTACTTGCCAAAGAGGTCAGCTGAAAATGTACACCTTCGGTTGGCCACCAGAACTCATAGTGATGGTGTGGGCCGCCATAAAAGCCGACGGTCGCTCTCCGGTCGTATTATTCGACCGTGCCATCAGAATAAATGCCGAATATTATCGGGAAAATATTCAGTAGGGTGTATTAAAGCCTTGGGCACACAATAACTCGTCATATAAGGTTTTGAAATCCGTAGTTAGGTGTACAGATGGAAGCCCATGGTGTTAACAAAGTAAAAAAAAAAAAGCAAAATCGGATTATCTTTTCTCTTTCTGTGCAGTAGAATAGTTTTTGGAAAATTTCCACCTTTTGTGGGGGAGGTACCAGAGAAAGTGGACTGATATTGCCCATCTCCGTACTCGATCTAAGTTTGATAACAATATTAAGGTGTACCGACAGACAGACGGACGGACATCGCTAGATCGACTCCAAATGTCCTGAAACGGATTTGGTTCAAAGAGAGTTAGGGTCTAAAACCGTAATTTCAATGAGGTACACATTGGTTGTATAAAATGGTAGATACCCTCACTAGCAATATCTTAAGGTCCTTCAAAAAAATCTTGGAAAAATCCACAATATTTTTTTAAAAAATCCAGGTTTGATGGTCTGCTGCCTGAGAGGCAGATTTGGTCGCCTTCAATGCTGTTCTGTTTCTGCGAAATTAGTAGCTCAGCAGACAAGATATCTTTAAGTCCAATCGCTGCAGTTGACTCTGCCTCGTCCACCTGTTGTTTCACCACCTTCTTCATTGTAACGGGTTGTCAATTCCGGGGTTATAGCAGGCTTTAAATTCTTCTTCTTTGCATCCTTTTTGGTAGTCTGCGGTTCCGTAGATTTATCCTCAGAGTCGCCTTCCCTTACTTTAGTGGGTGGTACCTCCGGTTCTGTCACATAAGAACCCTTTTTTGGGGGCTTCTTTGTTACAAACTCCTTCCATACCATCATACGTCGCCTTTTTTGAGGCCTCGACTGAATTCATCTCTGCCCTGCATGTGGGGATCCTGCTCATTGTGAGCACGTCATAAGCACCGCTGGCCTTCGCTGGCAGGCCCACGTTTTTGTATAGCCAGTACAACTGTATTCAATTTTTTTTAGAATTTAGCGCCATTTTTTAAAGATATTTTTTTACATTCTGCAAATTTCTTTCTAATGTTTAGAGAGTAAAAAAGGTTCGGATTTTTTAATTGTTTATTTCAAATTAATTAGATTATGGATTACAAGTTTGAAACTACCATACTAAATTTTGGACTTTAAATGTATTTTTTAACATGAAGAAATAATGTGACCTAATGTTCCTCAAGATTTCATAATAAAACATAATCCTTTATTATGAGTTATAAGAAAATTCCAAATATCTACATCTTTCAAATTGAACAAAGTGAATTACATTCCGACATATACATACATATGTAACACATATTTATGTACATCTATGTATACAGTAGTCGAATCTTGTGGGATTTTGTTGTTTACTTAAACGTGGCTGGCTGACTAGACAGCCAGTCCCCCACCACTTGCACTCATTCATAATCCAAAGAGTTGAAATAATTTTACACAATTTTATGGTAGGCCACAGGACATGTAACACAAATACGACACACACAATGTATGGAGCTGCATGCATTTCGGGTGGCATGTCCGAAACAACAACAGTTTTATTTCAAATGCATTTTTCAACATAAGTTGAAGTTGAAAATGCATTCTCTCCCTCTCCTCGCTCTATTACAACTGCCAAGACTTTTCCTTAACACTAATACACTTATGAAACCTGTCATAAGAGATTTCCAACCTGCAAGAGAGCAAAGAAAATGTCTGCACAAGTATGATGTTTAAACGCATTCATACTCCACCATCAAAAGGGTTGAATGTGTTCTCTAGGATTCTATCATGTCCCCAGAGAATAAATGAGTTTTATTACTTAATTGAGAGCCGGTATGTGTGTGTGTGTAAGAGGACAATTGTCCGCCTCCTCCTACTTTTGTGAACTGTTTTTTCCTGAATGTATTTCTGCTAATCATTCAGTTTTATGTTATGGAGCCAAAGAGTAATGAAGAGGCATTTATGCTCCCAAAGGTACACACACGCAGACATACTCCCACATCATTACAAGAACAAGAACTAATTAAACAGTAGCAATAAAAACAACCACTACAGTGGCAGCATTATTATTAACAGAACCATAACAGAGGCTGGAATTCGCTGTTTCATCAACGGATTGTAGATCGTAAGCCTTTGCACACTCCCCTCTCCTCCCCCCACTCTATAGAAGGCTCCACATGCACACACATATATGTAGGTATGTGTGTGTGTGGCCACGCACAACAAGTAGCAGCAGCCATTCATGCCAACATTTCAGCCAACCAAACAGCAGCCATCATCTGTGCAGACAAAAACAAAAAGAAAACCCCAACAACAAATTCTCTTCTTTTTTTCTCCCTGCATTGGGGGATACAACACTTGCGCTCTTCTCTTTGCTCACAAATACAACTAGAACTGCTCTAAGCATAAACATTGCCGTTTGGTTTTTTCTGCCACACTCTCTTCATGGGGAGTGTGCGTGTGTGTGAGTGGGGCATGCTGATGATATTTCATTACTGGTTGGTCGGTTGGTTGGCTGGCTAACTTTGGGGCCACAAATGCAAACAGCAAAAACGAACACCAACAACAACATCACCAATTGCAGCAATACAAACAGACTGGCTGGCCTGTGTCTGTGTGAGTTGCTTTGCCTGTCTGTTTGCTTGTTTGTGTGAAGTTGGGGGAGCCAGCCAGCCACACATAAAGCCTGAGAAATAAAAATCAACACAAAATTTCCAAACATCATCACTGACTGACGCAACAACTGAACGCATACGCAACACGCAACGTTGAAAACCCTTTCTCGCATTTTTCACAAGTGCAACAAAAGTTAAAGGAAGCAACAACTACAACAACAGCAGCAGCAACCAAAACATTTGCGGATTTTTTTTGTTTTGGTTTTGTTGTTTTGTGCCATACCAACGGTTCTCGTGCATCGGCAAAGACGTCGTTGTCGGTCAAAAAATTCAGTTTTTTTTTTGAAAAATAAAATTAAAAAAACAAAATCGAGAAAAATCACCACTTGGTGGTATCGTGTCTAGTAGCAAACCCCCATTTATAATTTTTTTCCTGCCATCAGCAGCAAAACAACAACAGCAGCAGAAGCGGCGGTATTGAAAACCCAATATGTGTGGCCACATTTTAGTGGTTTTTAAGTCATAACAGACATAAAATAAACGAAACGGAACGGCGCGAAAAGTAAAAAATCTTTGGAACGTCTATTGCAAAACAAATATCAATCCCAGCTAGCCTGCCTGCCTCTAACCAGTGTTTGCGGTTTAAGAAACCAAAAATTAAAAAATAAGGCAATATTTCTAAATATCGACCAAACAAAAAAAAATTGACCTTCTTCAAGTGAAAGTGGAAATTATTTTATAATCAAGGTAATGGACTTTAAAAAATTATAATAAAAATACATAAATAATTTTAAAAAATAATATGACAACAATGAAATCAACTAAATTTTAAATGATCCTATATTTTATGAAAATGACCCAACGTTTATAAAAATTGTGAAATTGAGGGCTCTTGTCAGATATTGCCCCCACATAAAAATAGAAAACTATGAAACACGGTAAATTCACCTTCTAGTGTGGCATATGATATCTTATTCAGTCATGATAGTTTCGTTTTAATAAAAATTTTGATGATGTACATCAACCAACATTAACTCTTTGGAAAACTCATTATAGGTATGTGACCTACAATGAAAAAAAACTGAACGAATAACAAGTTGAGAAGCAGCTAAGTTCGGCCGGGCCGAACTTTTAATATTCTCCTATATTTGGAAGGAACTTAAAAACTTTCAAAGAAATTCCAAAAAATACCACTTAAATGAAAGCGTTATGTGAGAGCTATATGAAGACGTGGACCTGTAATACCGATTCCGTACTTCAAATACGAAATTTGAAACAATTCTGGTGAATAATGTCGTCCATAGAATGGTGAAATGTATAAAAAGTAAAAAAGAAGCTAAGTTCGGCCGGGCTGAACTTTTAATATGCTTCACCATTTGGAAGGAAAATTTTCAAAAAAAAATCCGGAAACTACCACGAAATGAAAACCGTTATAAGGGGACTGTACGAAGACGTGGACCCATTAGGAAGTTCTAATACGAAATTTCTTACAATTCCGGTGAAGAAAAAAAAATCATGAAAATACCGAGTATCGGGAGGTACCTGCATACGAATTTCATTGCCATAGGCTGTAGTCCCCATTAGGATCTTCCAGTACGAAATTTGAAACGAATCCGTTGAATAATATTGCTGAAATCATCAAAATATCGAATATCGGGAGGTACCGTTATATGGGGGATATACGAAAATTTTAACCTGCATACGCAATTTTTTGTCATATGCTGTAGTATCCATTAAGAACTTCCAATACGAAATTTGAAACAATTCCGGTAAATAATGCCGCAAAAATCATGAAAATAACATATATCAAGTGGTGCCTTTATATAGAGGACTATACGATTACGATATTGCCATAGGCTGTAGTACCCATTACGAACTTCAAATACGAAATTTGAAACAGTTCCAGTGAATGTCCCTAAAATCATCAAAATATCGAATATCGGGAGGTACCGTTATATGGAGGAATATACCAAAATGTGGTCCGACATGGCCCATTTACGAACTTAACTTGACTACTGGTAAACTATGCATGTATCCAATCGTTCGAAAGATAGCATGATTAAAAGAGACAGACGGACATCGCAAGATCGTCTTAGAATTTTAGGCTGATCCAGGGTCTGTAGGGTCTATTATGAATTTTTCGAAGAGTTATAAACGGAATGATATATTAATATAACCTCCATAAAATGGTGAAGGTATTAAAAGGTCAAACTGGGCCGAAATCCTCATAATATGAAAACATACATTAGTGTAATATCAGTTGATATCGAAAAGCGTAAAATAATCGGGAAATATGTATAGGTCCTTAAAGGATCTCATTATTGTTCATCTTTTCATATAAATTCAATAATATGTAGCTATTGTCTTTTTTGTTATCAATTTGACCAGGGTTATAAAAACGTACTAGCCAATTATCGCAGCAAGCACAGGTCATTTAAAAGATGTTTTTGAGGAGAAATTTTATTAATGAGAACCCAAAGTATAAAATTTACAGCCGATGCTGCTGAAAATTAACCCAAGTAAAAAACATACAGTTCGTCCGGCCCAAAATTTCAATATCCCTTTCAATATCCAACATTAGGTAAAAAACAGTGAAAAAAAAATTTGGCTAAAATTATCTAAATATCGAATATATATACAATATTCTTCCACCCTAGCTAAAATCCATTACGAACTACAAATACAAAATTGTAAACCAAGGTATATAATATATATACGTCAAAATATCGAAAATCGGAAGTTATATGGGACCATATTAATTAATGGACCTGAATCGAACATTTTTTGGAAGGAGAGAACAAATTTACATAGAACCCCAAATGCCAAGTTTCAGCTGATTTTGTTGGAAATTTTGGCAGAAACCGAAATCGGGAGGTTCCTTTATGGGGGCATTTTTGAACCTGAATGGAAAATTTGGTTTTAAATTGTGGCAGAAACCTACAAAAATGCCGAAAATCTGGAATATTGAGCCTACGTATGAGCCAAGATGAGTGGATCTTGGACTTATATTCAAATCTAACTGATTTCGATAAAATTTGGCATTTGCCATTTCCTTTCCCTTATCCCGATCTCTTTCAAACTTAATACTACTTTCCAAATAAAGGATCCCTTTAAGCCATCAGCCACACCAATTATGCCCACACCAAGGCTGATGAGCCGCTTAGCCACAGTGAAACGTTAGCATAGTGGTGAATATGTGATAGTGTCTGTCTGGCTTTCCTTTTCACTGCAAATTTTAAATCATTCTCTCGTCTCGAAAGGGAAATAAACAAAGAATATTTTAATTTTTCGATATATGTGATCGGATGATTGTTTTATAATAAACGTATATGGTTAATAATGAAAACCAATGTGAGCTAAATTGCACGCTTGCAGGTCCATATTCTTTTAATGAAATTTTACATGACCAAGTTTAAAAGTGTCCACGATTTATTTTTTGCGTATATTTCACATTTCACGTAGCCCCACAGAAAAAAGTCACAAGCAGTAAAATCATAAGATCTCGTTGGCCAATTGTTACCTACTATTTAAGAAATAACATTTCAGCAAAAATCTTAGAAACCCATGGGGAGGTTGCTCAACAATAACTCTACTGTTATCCGTGCTCCACATGGCATAACTTTGTTTGTTGACATAGCTACCGAGGTGGAAAAGGGCTACATGGAAAAGGCTAATTTTCATTAATTTCAGGTACACGATTTTATTGATGATCGGCCGGTCCGATTGAATACTTTTGTGAGCCGAATTTTTTTAAGTCTGAAGACCCAAGTCTTAACCACAATAGGGTATAATGGCATTTTAAAAGTGTCCAAATATCAACAAAAAATATACAAGGGTGAGGTTTCCTCAACACCTATGGCTACAGCTACACATAACTAACTTTTCAAAACTAACATATCAAACTTTGGCGTCAATTTCTGCATAATTTTAAACTTCGCAAATCCTAATATTTGCTTATAACATCTAGGTCAGGTGGGTAATGAACAAAATTGTCATATTATAAGAGTCCCATAGTCTTCAAAATACACACGTCCCAATTATTTTACCAGCACAAGATCTGATATCAAGCAAGGATAGAACGGACCACCTCTTCTGGAACCTCCCCCACAACGGGTCAACATATTGAATAGCCATGACGCTCATAAAATACGAAATAATGGGTAACCGATTCTTTTTAAACATGGAACATCCTAATATTTTCACCAACACGAGGTCTAGTATGGAGATGGGATACATCCGTCTTACCTCACAAATTGTCAAAATCTTGAGTAACTATAATTCGGTAAATGTGAAATAAGAATCCGATTATCTTCAAATTTTGCACATCTCAATATTTTTACTAACACAAAATTTAGTGAAATATGTCGGAACACTCCTTCTGGTACCTCCATCACAACGGGCCAAAATTTTGAATTTTTATATTTCTCAGCAAATGCCAAATAAGTACGCGATTCTCTTCAAACTTCACACATCCCAATATTTGTATTATTGCAAAATCTGGAGTGAAGATAATAGATATCGGCGGTCCACCCCTTCTGGTACCTTCCCCACAAAGGTTCGGAATTTTCAATACTGACATATCCCTATAACTTGCAAAACAAACTTGTAATACCTCAATACCTCCTTGAACCAGGGATCTGAGGTGAGTAAGGAATAAGTTGAACATTTTAATTATCATTTGTTCACATAAAATTGGAAATAATGTTAGATTTACTTTATATTTTGCAAAAACCTTTGTTTTACCAATATTAGATGAAGTGAAATACTTCGGTCCGTCATGTATGGTACCTCAAGCATATTTCAACATTTATTAAAAACAAGTAAAAAAACATTAAGTTCGGCCGGGCCAAACTTTTCATACCCTCCACCATAGGGTAAAGGAAACATTAGAGCCCATTATGACCCACATATACCAATTTTTAGACAAATTCATTGAAAGATCTATCAAAAATCATCAAAATACCGAATATCGGGAAATACGGCTATATGGGGCTACACAAAAACGTGGACCTATACATACAGTGTTTCGCCAAAAGAGCTAGAACCCATTAAGACCAACAAATACCAATTTCTAGACAAATCTGCAAAGAAATGTGGCAAAAACCATTAAAATGCCGAATATCGGGAAGTACTGTTATATGGGGGCTATACCAAATCGTAGACCTATACATGCAATGTCTCGCCAAAGGAGGTAGAACCCATTATGACCTACAACTGCCAATTTTCAGAGATATTCGTGAAAAAATGTGTCAAAAATCATCAAAACACCGAATATCGGAAGGTACCGATATGTGGGGACTATACCAAAACGTGGACCTATACATACAATGTTTCGTCACACGAACTAGAACCCATTATGACCCACAAATACCAATTTTTAGACAAATCAGTGAAAAAATGTAGAAAAAACCATCAAAATACCGAATATTGGGAGGTACCGTTATATGGGGGCTATACCAAATCGTGGACCCATACATGCAATGTTTCGCCAACGGAGCTGGAACCCATTATACTTACAAATACCAATTTTCAGACAATTCCGTGAAAAAATGTGGCATAAATGATCAAAATACCGAATATCGGGAGGTACCGTTATATGGGGACTATACCAAAACGTGGAACGATATATCTCATTTTTAATACCAACAATCCTAGATACAATACAAATTGCTCTGCTAAATTTTGGCGCTCTACGTCAAATAATGTGGGCTGTATCGTGATTTCAACTGACAGAAAGACGGACATCGTTAAATCGACTTAGAATTTTATGCTGATTATGAATATATATACTTTATGGGATCTACGACGAATATTTAAGGATGTTACAAACGGAATGACAAAGTAAATATACCCTCCTTTCCAAGGTGGAGGGTATAATTATCACATATCTCATAAAATGTGAAGGAAGTAGTCGATATAGTCCAAATATTGCACCTTGTAATATTTATATCAGACTTAGGTCAGATACAAAATGAACATTATTGGACCACTTCATTGGAACTTCCCCCTAAAGGATCAACGGTTTTAATAATAATAATGCAAGGCTGGGGGTATATATCTGTCGAAAAAGCCGACTGCTAGTATTTAAATTGTTTAAACATCCATTCACGGAAATTCGGTTCCAACGTTGATTTGGTTCTGAGACATTATTTCAGACCAACTTCTGTGAATATCGTAATGCATCCATTACAGCTTAATATAATTAATTTTATTTGACCTTCAAAAAATAGGCTTGAACAGTGCTCAGCAAATTTTTAAGTGATTTTTGGATCGTAAATTCCATGAGCAACAATATACCACAATTTCTTCAACTTCAGCTCCCAATTTCTGTGTACATATTTTCATTTTTAATATATTGCAGAATTGTAATTTTCTTCTAAGTTTAAAATATAAAATACAAGAAAAATCCAAAAATAAACTTTCTTTCAAATTTAACATCACCTTCAAGCAACATTTTGAAAAGTAAGCCAATTAAAACAAGACCACCAAACCCAAAATGAATCCTCAAACATTTTTGGCTACGACCAAGATACAATATTACACAAATACACTAAATCAAACATCCTTCCTGGCTCTCGGTGGCAAAGGGATGGAGTAAATTTACCGGTAAATGTTTCCTTCTCCACCTGTTACTCTCTTCCCCCTGAGTAAAATATCACGCAACTTCTCTATGTGGAACTCCTCTAACTGCAATGACACTGCAAATGACAACATGTCACAAAATATTCTCCACATCCGATTTGTAAGTGTTCGAGAATAAGATTGAAGTGGGTGGCCGGAGAAGTGTTGGGGGTGGGGGACGAAAACAAACAAAGTGTCAGAAAATGTCACAGGACTTAACACATTGAGAATGCACCTTTGGCATTGCCTGCCATGTTACCGAGGCGTCAATGGAAGATAAGTTTGAGATGAGTCTAAATTAATAATGGGTATTGGAAACACATTCAAACAATGACTTGCAACAGCATTGGGCCGGTATGAGTTGCATACCAACCTACCTACCAATCATGTGTGTTACAAAGTTGATAATTACAAATGCTCGTTACTGTGTGAGAGAGTGAGAGAGGAAGATGGTGAGATTCCTTTTGGTATGACTGTTGTAAAGCAAATGAATAGCTTGATTACGGCAACTGCATTGAATGCAATTTTCCGAGAAAACGAAGGGTGTTGCAATCTTCAATTGACTACACTTTCACTCAGACTACAGCTGCTGCTGCAGAGGGGAATGTTGTTAAAGTTCGGTAACCCAAAAAGTCTTTAATGTGTGTTGGCTTGTGGGTGAATGGATTAGATTTGCAAGTGCGAGGGTGTTTTTCAATATTTTCGAAAATATATTTACAATTTTCTATGAAACAAGCTAGAAAGTATCAGCCTTTTTCCGACAGATGTATACCCTAAGCCAATCGACTACTTCCTTCATTTTATATGATACTTTTTGGAAAATCTTGAAATATGCGCGGGGTACCAGGTATAGTGGACCGAAGCATTCTACTTCATCTTATACGGGGTGAGATGAAAAAAACTGCAACCAACTTCAGACTGCTGTCATTTCTAAGCCACTTGTTCGACAGCTGTTAAAATTATTTCAGTGACAGCTCATTATAATGTTTACAAGCGTACAAAACAATTTCGGTGAGAATTTTCCAGAAAAAAGTTATTCGTGATGGAATTGAAGGGTGATAGTGTGATTTCTCTATAGTTGGCTGGAAAATCACAAGTGGCTATCATTAGAGCACTCCAGCATTTAAATGTGAATAAATCTTTTGTGCCTCGTAACATCGCTCGTTACCGTGGACGGAAGAAAACAGCAACATCAGCAGAAATGGTTCGAAAAGTAAAAAAGCGACCTGATCGAAAAAAGCGTCGCAGTGGCCGAAAAATGGCTCGTGAGCTCAACATATCGCAATATTCCATTCGGCAAATATTGAAAAATGAGGTCGGGGTAAAGTCATTGAAATTCCAAAAAAGTGCAAGAACTTACACCGCAACAGAAAGAAAATAGACTCAAAAGAGCTAAAGAGTTGATTTGCTTGGCCGAAAGTGGTGAACTGCCGAATTTGGTTTTCTCTGCTCCGATGAGAAAACACTCGTTGTCCGGCAGTTTGTAAACAAACAAAATGATCGTGTTTACTTGCCAAGGAGGTCAGCTGAAAGTGTGCACCTTCCGTTGGCCAACAGAACTTAAGCGCCAGCCATGATGATGGTGTGGCTCGCCATAACAGCCGATGGTCGCTCTCTGCTCGTATTAATCGACCGTGGCATCAGAATAAATGCCAAATATTATCGCGAAAATATTCTGGAGGGTGTATTAAAGCCTTGGGCACGCAAATATTTTGGCCGCACACCTTGGACAATCCAACAGGGCCAAATGAGGTTCCTCGCCTAATTTCCAGCGCACAATGGCCACCAAAATCTCCGGATACCAATCCGTTGGACTATTGCGTCTGGAGTATTTTGGAAAGCAATATTGGCAATAAAAAATACCAAAGTGTCGATCACCTCATGCAAGCTCTTCGCCGGGAATGGGCCAAAATACCGCAGAGCAACATTCGGGCAGCGTGTGACGGTTTCATTGACGGTTTGAAGGCCGTAATTCGTGCCAAAGGTGGCCAATTCGAACAAATCTAAACAGATTATAAAATTTGATGCTGGCATTTTTTGTTGCAGTTTTTTATGTCACCCTGTTATTCGAAATTTTTGCCCTGTTGTAGGGGAGGTACTGGAAGGGTACACCAATATATCCAACCATCACAGCAGATCAAACGTGTGCAATATGAAGAGAGATGTTTAATTCGGATTTTATAATCGTTTTGGTTATTTAAAACATCAACACTCTCTGGGGAAGGTACCAGAACGAATAGTCCGATCTCTGCCATCTTTATAACAGATCTTACGTTGATAGAAATATTGAGATGTGCCAATTCTGAATGGAATCGGACGTTAATTTCGCATTTTTTGAGCTTCATGGGTATTCAAAATTTTGACCCTTTATGGGGGAGGTCCTAGAACGAGTGGCTCGATATGTGTCATAGTCACACCATATCTTGCGTTTAAAGAAATAGTGAGATGTGCCGAGTTTGAATGTCATCAGATGCTTATTTTTCGCTTTACGAGCTTTATTGCTGTTCCAAATTTTTATTCGTTGTGGGGGAGGTACCGTAAGGAGTGGTCCGATATATTTCATCTTCACGTCAGTTTTTGCGTTACTAAAAGTATTGGGAGATGTGAAATTTGAAGACCAGCGGATTCTTATTTCACGTGTTATAAAAATTATAATTAGTCCAAGTTTTTACCCTTTGTGGGGGAGGTATTTCATAAAGTGGTTCAATATTGTCCATATTCGCTCCCAACATAGCATTGACAAAGATATTGGTATTTACAAAGTTTGAACAAAATCGAATGATTCCTTCGTGTTCTATACTGTAATTAATTTTCTGTGAACATTTTGACCTTTTGTGGGGGAGTTAGAAGAAGGAATGGTCGGATCTCTACCATTTTTATAACAGGACTTGTGTTGATGGAAATATTGAGATGTAGGAAGTGAGAATGGAATCGGATATTAATTTGGCTTTTTTTGAGCTTCATGGGTATACACAATTTTGACCCTCTATTGAGGAGGTACTAGAACGAGAGGATCGATATCTATCACATTTAAATCAGATTTTGCGTCGAAAGATATATAGAAATGTGCCAAGTTTTAAAGGCTACTCCATATTTTGACCATTGTGGGGGAGGTACCGGAAAGAATGGACCGATACATGCCATCTTCACGTCAGTTTTTGTGTTAAACAGAATATTGGGGTGCGGGAAATTTTAAGACAATCGGCTTCTTATTTCATATGCTATAAGATTTATAAATATTCCAAACTTTGGCTCTTTGTGGGGGAGGTACTTCATAAAGTGGTCCAATGTTGTCCATATTCTCCCCTGACATAGCACTGATAAAGATATTGGTATTTACAAAATTTGAAACAAATCGCATGTTTCCTTCGTGTTCTATACTGTAATCAAGTTTCTGTGAAAATTTTGACCTTCTGTGGGGGAGTACCAAAATGAAGGGTCCGATCTCTGACTTGTATTGAGGGAAATATTGAGATGTAGCAAGTGTGAATGGAATCGGATATTAATTTCACGTTCATTGAGCTTCATGGGTATACACAATTTTTACCCTCTGTTTGGGAGGTACCAGAAGATTAATCCAGACTTTGGGTTAGGAAAAATTTTGTGATGTGTGTAATTTGAAGAAACTCGGATTCTAACATCTAATTTTATAAAAGTTATAATTATTGAAAATGTTGATCCTTTGCGGGGGAGGTACTTGATGAAGTGGACCGATATTGTCCATTTTCGCACCTGACCTAATATGATTCAAATATTAGGATTTGCAGAATTGGGGCAAAATCCTTTCTCTATCGGCGCAGTATTTATACCCTACAACACTATGTGTTGGGGGTATTATAAGTTTGATTGGGCCAAAAATTATGTAACACCACGAAATATTGATTTCCCACATAGGAAAGTATATATGGATCTTCCTATCTCGCCAAGCTGAGTCGATCTAGCTATGTATGTCCGTCCGTCCGTCTGTCCGTCTGTCCATGTTAATTTGTAATCACTCTACAGGTCGCAATTATGGCCCGATCTTCACGAAATTTAGAATGGAGGTGGGGCTAGGGTCAGAATAGAACCCTATTTCTTTTGGAGATGATCGCCAAATGTTTAGGGGTTGAAATGGACCAAATACTGAAAAAATGTCAGATTTTGCAGTAGCTATACAGGTCGCAATTATAGACCAATCGACGCGGAATTTCGCATGTAGCTAGAGTTTAGGGCGGGGAAGAAGCCTACCAATTTGGGTGGTCATCGGATAATATTTAGCGGGTAAAATAGACCATATCTTTTGTGTTGAAAAAATTCCAAATTTTTCATTAAACCGCGAATATTTTAAATCCCGGCGAAATTACAAAGCCATGTCAAGGTTACTTCTGATCTTTACATTAATGTTAACATCCAACAAATTGGATATATAGCAAAATATGTGCGATATATATGTTTATCAAAGAAGATATGCTTGAAAAATCTCTTATATGTCGAGAACGGCTGAACTGATTTCGACAGTTCTCATTAATTCAGAACGGCCTCTTGGCAGGAAAGAAAAAACGTCTAAAAAATCGCATAAAAATATCTCTCTAAAGATGAAAATATTGATTTTGTAAAATTTTCTCATATTTTTTCAATTTTGTCATATTTTTTGGCATATTTTCATTTTGAATTAAACATTTGGTAATATTTCTACAGCTAACAAAACTAAGTAGTTAGGATATCAGAATATCATATACAGATCGCATTTATGACCCGATCCCTACGAAATTTTGCATGGAGATAATATGTGGGTCAGAATAGAAGCCTACTCTTTTTGGAGATGATCGCAATATATTTAGGGGTTGAAATGGACCAAAAACCGCAAAATTGTCTGCAGGTCGTAATTATCGCCCGATCCTCAGGCATATTTGAATGGGGGTTACCGGACATTACAAAAGCCAAGCAGTTTTGATGGGCATCCAAAAATATTCAATGTGTTAAATAGTTTGCCAACTTTTGTAGACAAAATACGAAAATGTCCATTCCAGTGACTTTATGGAGAATTCACAAATACAGGAAAGACGCACTTCCGACTATTTCGTTAACGCTGATTTCGTTGAAGAATATAGTCAAATGTCTGTATCATATATATGCGTTTCAGTCAAACACCAATAATAAATGTTAATCTTTTGCTACTTCTGAGAGATTATAGGTCTTTGGAAATATTGGTTCCAGATCTAGGAAGACCATTTACGTGCAACATCTACCAATAAATTGGAAATGAGCAAATTAGTTTAAGTTGCTATTATTCGAAAATTAGAGAATGAAACCTGATGGATTTCTTTTATTATTTGTCACAATATCTTGTGGAATTGTTTCGAGTATCTCGCCTATATAAACGGTATCGTTTATTATAGTGTTGTAGGGTATTCAACGGTCGGCCCCGCTCGACTGTAGCCTTTGCTTACTTGTTTTTATTTTATTTTATTTTATTTTTTTTTTTTTTTGACAAAAATATTACGATGTACCAAGTTTAGATCAATTCGAATTCTCCCTTCGAGAGTTATTGTGCGCACCAGCCAGCCAGACGGACGAACGGATGGACGTAAGAATACCTATGGAAGAACACCCAAATGTCCTGAAACGGATTTGAGAAATGTACCAGAAGTAGTGGAGGAGGAGTCCATTTCCGAACTCATTCTAAGTTTGACAACAATATTACGATGTACCAAGTTTAGATCAATTCGAATTCTCCCTCCGAGAGTTATTGTCCGCACCAGCCAGCCAGACGGACGGACGGACGGAAGAACACCTGTGGATCGACTCCAAATTTCCTGAAACGGATTTGGACCTAAGGTCTAAAAACTTTACTTCAATGCCGCATGTTTTGGCCGTATTAAATGATATATACCCTCTATAAACCTCTATAACCATATGGCTTAGGTTATAAAAAAAAAAAACACATGCAAATGGGGCCGACCATGTGATATTCTACAACATTTTAATATATTAGAAAACCTACTTTGGCCCAACTCCATTTTCGTTGACTTTTTTTAAATAATGTCATATGCCCTGCTCAAATGTTAACTTTGGTTTTTGACTTTTCTGGACTTTTTCTCTCCAGTCCTCTTTAAATATTTTTGAACATCCCTCGTATTTATTGAGCACTTGCATTTGATCCCTTGAAATAGAAAGTGATTTAATTTGTTAAATTTTCAAGAAATTGCACACAATTCCATGTTGGGGGGATAGGGGGCTGAATACTCAGCAAATAAAAATCAAATGCAACCAAGTGATGGAAATGAGAGACGACTAGACTTGATTTTGTAATGAAGAAACTTGCAAAGAAGTACGAGTTGAATGCAAAAGCAAATCTAAAAGGCAGTCATTCAGACAGACAGCTAAAGAATCCTTTCATCCGTAGCAGTAGTATGTTGGGTACATTATTGCACATATTTGCAGTAAATAGTTTGGGTTGCATCAGCATCATCATCACCGTCGGAGTCTACACCAAGAACTGCATTTTCAGCTTCCAAATGCAGTGAAGGGAGGGTATATAGCAACAACATCATTGTCGACATCCTTGTTGCATATGTCTGCGGTTGCTGTATGGCCCAAAAGTTTGTTTTCGGGGGAGATTTCAGAATTTCTTCTTCAACAACTCTTTCTCTCCCTCTCTCTTCCTAGTCTTCCTGCCATGTTGCCTTTGTTGTTATTTTGAAAGTTATGTCTGTTGACATAGCATGTCATCATAAACATACCTCACTAGGCCTCCACAAAATAACCACTGGAAATGGAAATGTTATTTCTTTCCTAGGGATTTTCAACATCATCTCCTTTTTTGGTTGGTTTTGCGATTGTCCAAATATGTTCGACTTATATCCCTTTGTGCCGATATTTCTGGTTATTTGTATGGTTGTGATTTTTAGCACTAATTTTGTCATGTTTGGCATTGATTGGAGTTATGTTATGGTTGATGCAATAAAACGCAATGCATATAAATTTGATTGCACGGAAGGTTTGAAAGGGAAGGTATGCCAAGGGAAGATATGGTTAGGAAACATGTAGATAAATAAGAGAGAGATATTTATAATTTTATACCCTCAGCCATATGGCTACCGGGGGTGGATATCATTTGATACGGCCAAAACGTGCCTCATCGAAATACGGTTTTAGACACTGGGTCTCTTTGGACTAAATTCGTTTCAGGATATTTGGAGTCGATCTAGCACGTCCATCCGTCCGTCTGTCTATCTGTCTGGCTAATTCTCGCCTTATTAGATTCAAACTTGGTACATCGTAATAGTATTGTAAAGCTTATATAGAGTTCGGAGATGGGTAATATAAGTCCACTCCTTCAACATTTACAAAGGAAATAATTTGTTCAAATTTTGGAAATCCCATTATTTGTATCATGTCCGCCCGTCTGTCTGTCTAGTCCGCACAATAACTCTCGAAGGGAGTATCCAATTTGATCCAACTTTGGTTCATCATGATATTATTGTGAAACATAGATCCAGTTCGGAGATGGACAATATCGGTCCACTTCATCACGTACCTCCACCACAAAAGGCTAAAATTTTGAATAAACATAAACTTTATAAAATTTGAAATAAACATCCGATTCTCTTAATACAGGGTAAGATAAAAAAACAGCAACAAAGTCAAACGCCATAATATTTACATTTTTTAAAAATTTCATTGAATGAAAGCCAAAAATATCGGAAATAGCATGAAATTTAAGAATAAGTTAAGATTTGTTCGAATTGGTCACCTTTGGCACGAATTATGACCTTCAAACGGCCAATGAAACCTTCACTAGCTGCCCGAATGTTGCTCTGCGTTATTTTGGCCTATTCCCGCGGAAGCGCTTGCTTGAGGTGATCGACACTTTGGCATTCTTTGGTGCTAACCTTGCTTTCCAAAATACTCCAACGGATTGGTATCCGGAGTGAGGAACCTCATTTTGTAACCATTCTTGAGTGGTGCGTACTAAGTGCGATGGTGCTGAGTACTATTGGAATATCCTAGATCTGCGGCCAAAATGTTTGCGTACCCAAGGCTTTAATACCCCCTCCAGAATATTTTCCTGATACTGTTCGGCATTTATTCTGATGCCACGGTCGATTATTACGAGCGGAGAGCGACCATCAACTGTTATGGCGGCACACACCAACACTATGGCCGGCGCTTGAGTTCTGGTGGCCAACCAAAGGCGCACATTTTCAGCTGACCTCTTTGGCAAGTAAACATGAGCATTTTGCTTGTTTACAAACTACTGGACAAAGAATGTTTTCTCATCGAAGAAAACCAAATTCTGCAGTTCACCACTTTTAGCCAAGCGAAAAAACTCTTTAGCTCTTTTGAGTCTATTTTCTTTCTGTTGCGGTGTAAGTTCTTGCAATTTTTGGAATTTCAATGGGTTTATCCCGGGCTCATTTTTCATTATTTGCCGAATGGAATATGGCGATATGTTCAGCTCACGATTAATTTTTCGGCCACTGTGGCCCGGCTCTCGATCAAGTCGCTTATTTAATTTTCGAAACATTTCTGCTGATTTTGCTGTTTTCTTCCAACCACTCCCTCGGCGTCGGGCTACGCTTCCAGTATCACGGTAACGAGCGATGTTACGAGACACAAAAGATGTATTCACATTTAAATGCTGGAGTGCTCTAACGACTAGCCACTTGTGGTTTTCCAGCCAAATATAAAGAAATCACACTATCACGGTTGAATTCCATGACGAATAACCTTTTTTCTGGAAATTTCTCACCAGAATGCTTTTGTACGCTTGTAAACAATATAATGACCTGTCACTGGAATAATTTTAACAGCTGTCGGACGAGTGGCTTAGAAATGACAGCAGTCTGAAGTTGGTTGCAGTTTTTTCATCTCACCCTCTATAGGATCACTCCTTGACCCAGAAAGGGTCAAAATTTTGAATAATTATAACTCTAATAAAATACGAAATAGGCATCGGATTCTCTTTAAATTTCACGCATCCTAATATTCCTACTAGCACGAGACCTGGTGTGAAGATGGTAGTTATCGATCGACTCTTTCTGGTACCTTTCCCACAAAAGGAGTCAACATTTTGAATAACTATGAAGCTCTTAAAACGCGAAATTAGCATCCGTTTATTTTCAAACATAGAGCATTCCAATATTTCTATCAACACAAGACCATTTGGGAAGGCGGAATATATCGGACCGCTCTTTCTGGTACCTCCCACACAAAGGGTTAAAATTTTGAATAACTGCATCTCCCATAAAATGCGCTATAAATACCCAACTCTCTTCAAATTTCACACATCCCAATATTTCCGGTGTTTAGATGAGTGTATCTGTTTACTCCTTACATATATTATATTTAAATCGAACATTGAGGCTGAGGTTGTACATCTGTCGGCAAAACCGGCTGATACGTTTTAACTTGGTTTTTCTTGTTTGAAAAAACATTCGTTTAATCCAGTCAATAAAAAGCCCGTACATAATTCCAGATTATTTTCATATTTTCCCATAAATAATCGACCAATTATAATCCACTCCCACAAAATGGCATTCCTTCCCCATCGACATCTTCAAATATTTGTGATATCCTTCCATGCCGCATAGCCTCCGAACTTCCATGGGTGACATCCAATATGTCTTACACTTGTAATTGTAAATTCTAAGCCTAACGGAATTGCAAATTATGTAATGTGTCAAGTAACCGGAAAATTCATTTTAATTGCTCAGGATATGACAACACAACACTCAATGCAATAAGCAAATTACAACAAATTTTCACCATCATTGTTGCATTCGAGATGACGCCACCTCACCTGGAAGAGCATTGCTGCAATTGATGTTCGATGTCAGAGATTTAATAAATGGATGCAAATCAAGTGTTAACTTCAACAAATTTGTCACTTCATTTGTGAAAGGTATAGAAAGAAGGGGGGGTTGTTTTCTAGAAGGAGTTCAATGAAATTTAATTGAAGGGATTGTGGATTTCTTTGTTGGGTGTTGCGCTGAATAAAGGAAAGGAGGGCCTTTTTTTAGTTTTAATTTTTAATGAAAATTTGCCGAGCCGTATGTAGGGCCTATACCAAAAATTTGTCCCTCCTATCGGAACGATGATTTAGAAGTAATTTGTTAATAAAAACAAGTTATCAAGTATTAGTTGGTTTTTATTTCTTTATATTTGGCTGGAAAACCACAAGTGGCTACTGTTAGATAACTCCAGTATTTAAATGTGAATAAATCTTTTGTGTCTCGTACCATCGCTCGTTACTGTGATACTGGTAGCGTAGCCCGACGTTAAGGGAGTGGATGGAAGAAAACAGCAACATCAGCAAAAATTGTTCGAAAAGTGACGGAAACCCGCGTCACAGTGGCCGAAAAATGGCTCGTGAGCTGAATATATCGCAATATTCCATTCGGCAAATGTTGAAAAATGAGCTCGGGGGAAAGCCGTTAAAATTCGAAAAAGCGCAAGAACTTACACCGCAACAGAAAGAAAATAGACCCAAAAGAGCTAAAGAGTTGCTTCGCTTGACCGAAAGTGCTGAACTGCCGAATTTAGTTTTCACCGATGAGAAATCATTCGTTGTCCGGCAGTTTGTACACAAACAAAATGATCGTGTTTACTTGCCAAAGAGGTCAGCTGAAAATGTGCACCTTCGGTTGGCCACCAAAACTCAGGCGCCGGCCATGGTGATGGTTTGGGCCGCCATAACTGCCGATGGTCGCTCTCCGCTCGTATAAATCGACGGGGCATCAGAATAAATGCCGAATATTATCGCGAAAATATTTTGGAGGGTGTATTTAAGCCTTGGTCCGCAGACCTTGGACATTCCAACAGGACTCCGCTTTATCGCACTTAGCACGCGCCAGCCAAGAATGGTTACAAAATGAGGTTCCTTGCTTCATTTCCAGCACACAATGGCCAACAAAATCTCCGGATACCAATCCGTTGGACTATTGTGTCTGGAGTATTTTGGAAAGCAAGGATGGCACTAAAAAATACCAAGGTGTCGATCACCTCAAGCAAGCGCTTCGCTGATAATGAGCCAAAATACCGCAAAACAACATTCGGGCAGCGTATGACGGTTCCATTGGCCGTGTGAAGGCCAAAATTCGTGCCAAAGGTGACCCTTACGAACAATTCTAAACTTTTTCTAAGATTTTATGCTATTTCCGACAATTTCGCTTTTACTCTATAAAATTAACCAAAAAAAAACAAAAATGTAAAAATTATGGCGTTTGACTTTGTTGCCGTTTTTTTTATCTCTGGTCCTGATACAACGGTACCCCCCGATATTCGGTATTTTAATGACACACAAATCCACATTTTTCAATGGAATTGTCTGAAATTCTACAAAAGAAGTTTTTTGTGACTTCTTTAACCCCTGGAAGAGAATTATCTATATAGGTCCACGATATCGTATAGCCTCTATACAATGGTACCCCGATATGGGGTATTTTGATGATTTTAGTCACATTTTTCAATGGAATTGGCTTAAAATCCACACAAGGAGTTCCTTCTCAGTACTCCACCCCCTGAAGGGGAATTGTCTATATAGGTCCACGATATCGTATATCACCGATATAACTGTAGCTCCCGGCATTCGATATTTTGATGATGTTAGTCACATTTGTCAATCGCATTGTCTTAAATTGAACACAAGAAGTTCTCTACGAATACTTTTCGCCCTGAAAGGGAATTTTCTGTATATGTTCACGATACCGTATAGCCCCCATATAGCGGTACACCCGATATTCGATATTTTGATGATGTTAGTCCCATTTTTCAATGGCATTGTCTTAAATTCTACACAAGAAGTTCTCTGCGAATACTTGAAAGGGAATTTTTTGTATTTTGATGATTTTAGTCAAATTTTTCAACGGAATTGTCTGAAAATGCACACAAGGAGTTGTCTCTGAGTACTTTACTCTCTGGAAGAGAATTGCTTATATAGATCTACGTTTTAGTATAGCACACATATAACGCTTCCCTCAGATATTCGGTATTTCCAGGATTTTCGCATCATTATCCACCGGAATTACGTCAAATTTCGTATTTGAAGTCGTAATGGGTACTTCAATCTATGACGGAAAATTTTCTATGCAGGTTCATGTCTTAGTACAGCCCCAACACAACGGTTCCTCTCTTTATTCGGTATTTGGATGATATTAGAGACAATATGCACCGGAATTGTTTCGAATTTCGAATTTGAAGTTCAGAATCGGTACTACAGCCTATGGCAGAAAATTACTTATCCAGCACCACGTCTTCGTATAGGCCACATATAGGAGATTTGTATTTCAACGGTATTTTTCTACAGTTTTTTTTTTGGAAATTTTTTATGTTTCTTCCGAATTGTAGAAGGTATAAAAAGTTCGACCCGGCCGAACTTAGTATAGCCCACATATATAGGTTTTTATTTAAACGGTATTTTTCGACAGATTTTTTTTTGGAAATTTTTTTATGTTTCTTCCGAATTGTAGAGGGTATAAAAAGTTCGATCCGGCCGAACTTAGCTTCTCTTTTACTTCTATTTTTTTTCTTTTGAAAATTTTTCGTTTTAAAATTCATTGGAGTTTTTGCATTTTAGATATATATTGTGTCTTCGGCAATATTACTGACAAAAATTCGAATATCATTTTGTTGGAAAATTTGAGCCCACAAAAGATCAACAAAGGGTATGCTCGGTTCGGAAATCATTTCAACGACCTCGTAGCAATTAGAAATATCCTAAAAAATTATTTGTCATAAATATATACGTCAAAAATCGACTCCTTAAGTGAATGCTAAGAATTCATCAACAATAAAAACAGATTTTAAGTTTCATGTGAGTTTATGCGAAATTCTCCTACACAAAATCATTTTTGGAGGATGAAGCGAAAGGCCAAAATATTTTCAAGAAAAATTTCCCATAAATCTCTAAAGAAATGAAACCTATACATACCTTAAAAATGGAGATTTTTTAAGAGTTTGTTTAAATAAGGTGCATGAAAAAAAAAAAAAAAAAAAACAAATGTTGACCGTGACTGCGTCTTAAATGGTCCATGCGCTTAGTCCAACATTTCGGGCGGTATCTGACGAGAAAATGCGTTAATGGCATCAATTTTGACAAAAAAAAAAGGAAAAAATATTTCCTAATGATGATCATTTTTTCTTCTGGCATTATCGTTTTTTGCGTTACATAGGGAGATTTTATTAAGAGCTTATTGAAATAAAGCGTATGAAAAAAAAAACAAATGTTGACCTTAAATGGTCCATGCCCTTAGTCCAATTTTGCCATACACTTTCTAACATTTCGGGTGACATCTGATGAGAAAATACGTTAATGGCTTCAATTTTGACAAAAAAAGGATAAAATATTTCCTAATGTCGATGATTTTTTCTTCTGCCATTTTCAGTTTAACGCATAGAAATAACATAAAATTTCGATGTAGACAAAAAGTTTCATTAGAAGAAATATCCTTCACAAAATTTCACTATAAATTTCAGGGTGAACCATACATCTAGGTCTGACAGTTTTTATGAACATTTAGTATTACAAGTAGCAATTATGTATTTACGGTTCCATTCTCAGCCAAAATCTCCCTTAATATTGCATATTTTGGGAATGGCCAAAATCTTCCTTAAGGTGGAAGATGTCAAAGGAAAAAATATTCTACATCAAATTTCAATGTTTGACCCTGAACAGAAAAAATGTGTATTCATAATATGTATCAAAAATATCATCGATTTCGGTTTATAGAAAAAAAATATTTTATAATCGAAAGAGGTAGTTTCTTTTTCTTAATATGACAAATTTTAACCCATAAAAACATTTTGCCGCATTTGAATATGGCTAAACATTCTCCTAGGCATAAAAGAAACAAAAATCCGAAAACAAAATTCTTAAACATTCAAAAAGTCATAAAACTGCATAATAATGCTATAAAAACGCCACGCACATTCATCATATGGGTATCATCAAACACATCGGCCTGCTCTCTGAGGCCAAGGAACATGTGATGAACAGATAGACACATCGGCAGACAGACAGACAGACACCCAAGAACAAAACAAATATTTTATGCCAACATATCAAAGGATTAAAGGCGCAAGCGCGTGCGACCCAATGACGACACAATTAACTAAAACTAAAAAACAAATTGAGAATGTTGATCGCAGAGAGTTGCTACTCCTCTCTGGTGTTTGTTTACATTTTCATTAATTCAAAAGATCATTAAATTCATCACATTTTTTTATTGCATAAATATCCATCCGAAAAAGGGAAGATTATTGAGGGATTGTGTGTTGAAAATTATGTTGTGAATGGGTGGTCTCCTCAGGGTGGTCGTTGATTGGCAATTAAAAATAAATTGTCTATTTTAGGTAAACTATTTGCTCATTATGAAATATGTTGGCTGTTTGTTTGTTGTTATTGTTTATGGAATGTCAGAAAAATCAATAAAAAAAATTTGAATTATATTTTTGATGGGGTGGAAAAGGAAGGGAAGTCAACATATTTTGTGAATTATGGTTGAAGTTTTTTTATAGAGTTGGTACATACTAATATTGAAAACAAACTTTATCAATAGGTAAACATTAGAGGACACTGTGGGAATGTAGACAAATATTATTTTTTCACAGATATTTAGGAATATTTTGAAAAAGAAAATTCAAGAACCTTCGTAATTTTTGGAAACGGATTTTTAAGAAGGAAAAGAACAGTGAATTTGAAAAAAAAATACTATTTATGTACTTCATGATATACTAAAATACAAGGTCTGGAACAAAAAGGTGCATTTTTTGAAATTACAGAAACTTTTGGGTCAAAAATCGAGAATTTTGAAAATATTTTTTTCATTCAATACCTGAATGAAAAATCTTGGATTTTTAGGAAAATGTATAAAAACAATAATACAGGGATTAAGCCTGACCATTTTGCAACAACAAAATACTATGGTATCCCGAAAAAATAAGACAACACTGTTCTGAAAATGTTTTAAAATATCATTCTATTATCATGTTTTTATCTATCATTCGTTGATTTAATAAATAAAATTCAGGAACTCCCGAATTTGCTGGATTTTTACGAAACTTCTTTAGGTGTCCGAAACCGAAATATGTGGGCTTAAAAAAATATTTGAAATTAAATGTTAAGGGGCTTTCTGTCCAAAAATCGTGTATGTCTACAAAGAAATGGTGAATTAAAAAATTAAGGTCCGCCAGAAAATTTTGGAAAGACTTCAAGATTTTTTTTTACTTCAAGTACTTCCTGGTCAAAGATCTTGAACCAAATGAAAAAGAATAGAATTTTGGGAATACCTCTTAAAAAGACTTAATAGACAGAAATCTTGGAGGACTTCCGGAATTTTTAGATTTTTATTTAAGAAAAACATTATTTAGAACCTTCAGGCAAACAATCATTGAATTTTTAGGACCTTCTGGCCACAAATCGTGTTATTCTAAACAGAAATCGTGAAATAAATAAGTTAAAAAGTATCAGTCGGTATTACCGCCAGATATATACCCTCAGCCTATGTTCGATTATCTAAATATATTTTGACTAGTGTTTTATGAGCTACATGGGTACTCAAAATTTCAATATTTTGTGTGGAGGTACCAGAAGGAGTGGAGCGATGTATTCCCCCTTCACACCAGACCATGGGTTAATACAAATATTGGGATGTGTGAAATTTGAAGACAACCGGACTCTTACATCACATTTTATGAGAGTTATAATTATTCAAAATTTTTACCATTGGTGGGGGAGGTACTTGATGGCTGAGGGTATAAAAAAATTAGGTACCGCTATTAATTTTTAGATTTGTAAAAAAATTCTTTCAGGGACCTCCTGGCTGAAAATCGTAAAAATTTATAAAAAAAAACTTGTTCCAAATACTTTGTCTTAAAGGAGGTCCCTGAAAGAAATTTTTTACAAATCTAAAAATTATTTATAAAATTAATTAGCCTTGCAGTTTTTTACAAAACTTCTGACAAGCAAAAAAAAATCAAGAGTACCTTAGGGTCAATATTTTTAGGTAATTTCTTTCAGCAACTTCCTGACCAGGATATGTGGATTTTGTAAAAAAAAATATTAAATATAAAATATTATCACGTGATTTTTATAAGCAATTTTCTAGAGGCCTCCACGCCGAATGCCCTTGGACCTTTTGGTTAAATTTCTTGGGTTTTTTTTTAATTTTGTGAATTTATAAAAAAAGTGAATTCATTAGAAATACTTACTGGCCAACAATCGTGGAATTTTTTTATCCTTTTTTTAAAGGACTCGGTAAATATTTTGGATTTTTAAGAAGTTAACTTCACCGTGCAGATAACTCCTATCCATATTGGTTCTTTCAAAAATTTTTTTCAAATAATTTTTATTGACCTTTTTGTAAAAAAATTTGGATTTCCGACCTAAAAAGTTGAATTTTTAAAGAAAAAAAATTCAGGAAAATCATGGATATTTAAGAATATTTTACAAGGGTCTCTTGACCAAAATTCAGTAACCAACTCCCTGTACCATTTTCCAGGACCCAAAAATCATATATTTTTAAGAAAACCGTTTCAGGAACACCCTAGGGAAACATTGCCGATTTTTGAAAGTGAACCCTCATTCCAAAAAATTGTGATTTTTTAGGACAATTTTGTCTAGGTATCGTCTCGTGAAAAAACAAAGACCTTAAAAAAAATCCTGTTAAAAATTTGGATTTATAAGAAAAAATTATTGAGGAACTCCCAACCGATAATCTTGAATTTTTGAGGGAAACTTTTATAGGGAGCTGCTGGTCAATAGATTTGGATTTTTCAAGGAAAGCCCCTGGGAAATTGGGAATATTTAAAAAAATCAAATATTTTCATCGACATTCTGTACAAAAATCATGAACTTTGAATATATTTTCAAGGACCTACTTGGCATACTACCTACTTAATACAATGTTTTCAAATACCGTCTGGGAAAAAATCAAAAAAAAAAACTAGTAAAATATGTGAATTTCAAAAACTGAATTTAATTGGGAAACTTCTGACAATCTTGGATATATGTCAAGTACATTATTATGGGTACCTTCTCGCCAAAAACTTGGATTTTTAAAGAAAAACATTATAAGGACATCCTGGACCAAAATCATGGATTCTTTTCCAAAATACGAAATTTGAGCATAAGCTCTTGAGAGAAAATTGCCAAGCAATTTTTTCAGGATAATTTGGTGGTACCAGAAGGAATGAACCAATATTGTTTATTTCCGACTTATTTCAAAGACAATCGGGCTTATATTTCACATTTTATTAGAGTTCTAATAACGCAACATGTTGACCCTTTGTAATGGAGGTACCAGAAAGAGTGGGGAGATATTGTCCATTTTCGCTCCGGAGCTAGAACTGATGCAAATATTGGGACTCACAAAGTTTGGATGAAAAATTGCATGATTCTTTGTATGAAGTAAAATATTTTCCTTGAAAATATCGACATTGGTGGGGGGTGGTACTAGAAGGAATGAACCAATATTGTTTATTTCCGAACTCGATATAAGTTTGATAATAATATTACAATGTACCAAGTTTGGATCAAATGAGATACTCCCTTCGAGACAGACGGATGGACGGACAACCCTAGATCGACTCCAAATATCCTAAAACGGATTCGGTCCAAAGATTCCTAGGGTCTAATATCTCATATTTCTCCACCAATTAATGTTGAATTTTAAGGTTTCATTCTATTCTTCATCATATCCTAGACATCCAAAGAAAAAATGCATTCAACCTGTCTTTTCTGATCAACCTGCTGTTCATAAATCAAATGTTAATGAAATTTCCTTAAATTACTTCGATTCATTTGTCAGGACTGCTGTTCACTGCAAATCTAAACTGATTAAATCAATTTGGTCTATTTGTAACCAAACATTCTTAAATGGTAATTTTTCAGATTCACACATGCCAAATACAAATGATGCTACAACAGGACTAGTGGAAAACAACTGCATGCCGTGTGTGTGTGCCGCTATCCAAATGCATGCACTTAGTCCTTGAACTGAGGTCTAAAAAACCCTAATCAACACTTAAATTTTCCCAAAACAATTTTAATCATTTGTTCCACAAAAACAACCACAAATAAACTCTTTTTGTGTGTGGAGAGTATGTGTGTGTGTGTTAGACTCACATACATACACGCACACACCACTACATACGTTTGACTTGTTATGTTTGCCATGGGCCTACAAATGGCTTAAACCAAAATATGGTCAATACCATGGACTAACTACTTTATGCATTCCTTCATTCACACACTCAACCAGCCAGCCTTCTAGCCAGTCACTTGTTCCAAAAGTGATTTATCTTTGCCTTTCAACAACAAAGTTTCCTCAGGGGAAATGTGGAAAAAGAAAAGCCTCTGTGGAATTTTCAACACTCCTACAATGTTATTATGCCACTTTAGGATTCATTCGGTTAAATCATTCAGTTCCTTTTTCTGGTGCAGTTCAATGCAGCTACATCTGGATTAGAGTTGCCTCTAGTGTATGTGTGTGTGCCAGTTTGCCTGCCTACATTAACAACTCTGTAGCCTCAGCTCTTCCGTAAGGAAAGACGGAGGTTAAAAAAAATGCAACAGCAATGCATCTCTTCACTTTCAAGTCCATGATAATCAAACACTCAAAGTTGTCAGACCGAATGGTTGGAGTTTGAGTGAAGATAAATTGAATTTTTCTTTAGGATTTTTCCACAAAGCAGCAGTCAACCTCGATCCGGAGGACAGTGGGTAGGAGAAGAAAAGCAAAAATTTGAAAGAGAGAATTTATTTCAAATGAAAGAGAGATGGAAAATAAAGGGGTCGAAGGGTCCAGGGAGTTCTCAAAGACGAGCTGGAGGCCAGGGAGCACTCAAAGTCGAGCTGGAGGCTAGGAAGCACTCAAAGACAAGTTGTAGGCCAGGGAGTCGGCAAAGACGAGCTGTATGCCAGGAAGTCCTCAAAGACAAGCTGTAGGCCAGGGAGTCCTCATAACAGGGCCGAAGATCATTCGAAGATGAGATGAAGGGCCGAGACCCCTCATAGGCGAGATGAAGAATTGAAGACACTTCACAACTGAAATAAAGGGTCGACGATCCTTCATAGATGACTTGAAGGCCCGAAGACCCTTTAAAGTTGAGGTCAAGGGCCAAAGGCCATTCACAAATGAGATGAAGGGCGGAGACTCATCATATATGAGATGAAGGGTCGGAGACTCTTCATAGCCAAACTGAAGAGCCGAAGACTCTCCATAACTGAGATGAAGGGACGAAGACCATTCACAGATGAGATAAAGGGCTGAAACTCTTAAGAAATGGGGTTAAGAGCCAAAGAGAATTCTCAAATGAGATGAAGGGCCGGAGACTCTTCATATATGAGATTAAGGGCTGGAGACTCCTCATAGTCAAAATGAAGGGCCGGAGACTCTACATAACTGAGATGAAGGGCCGAAGAGCCTTTCATAAGTCAGATGCAGGGCTGAAGAGTCTCCACAGGCGAAATGAAGAGCCGAAGAACCTTCATAGCTGAGGTGAAGGGCCTGAGACCCTTCATAGCTGAGATGAAGGGCCGAAGAGCCTTTATAGGCGAGATGAAGGGCCGAAGAGCCTTCATAGGCGATATGAAGGGCCAAAGACCATTCATAGATGAGATGAAGGGCTGAAACTCTTAAGAGATGGGGTCAAGAGTCGAAGAGAATTCTCAAATGAGATGAAGGGCCGAAGAGCCTTCATAGGCGAGATGAAAGGCTGGAGACTCCTCATAGCCAAAATGAAGGGCCGGAGACTCTCCATAACTGAGATGAAGGGCCGTAGAGCCTTCATAGGCGAGATGAAGGGCCGAAGAGCCTTCATAGGCGAGATGAAGGGTCGTAGAGCCTTCATAGGCGAGATGAAGGGCCGAAGAGCCTTCATAGGCGAGATGAAGGGTCGAATATCTATCATAGGCGAGGTGAAGGGCCGAATATCTATCAGAGGCGAGAAGACCCGAAGACCCTTCACAGACGAGATGAAGGGCCGAAGACCCTTCACAGGCGAGATGAAGGGCCGAAAGCAACTCATAGATGAGATGAAGGGCCCAGCACTCTTCATAGATGAAAGGCCCAGCACCCTTCTTAGATGAAGGGCCCAGCATCCTTCATTGGTGATATAAAGGGCCGAATACCATCTGTAGATGAGATCAAGCCCCGAAGAGCCTTCATAGACGAACTGAAGGACCGAATACCTTTCATAGAGGAGCTAAAGGCCCGAATACCCTTCATAGTAGAGATGAGGACCAACGACCCTTCATAAATTAGATGATGGGCCGAAGACACTTTATAAGTGAGGTAAAAAGATGAAAAGTCGAGGACCCGTCATAGAAGAGATGAAGGACCGAATACCCTTCATAGATAAGATGAAGGACCGAAGACCCTTCATAGATAAGATGAAGGACCGAAGACCCTTCATAGATAAGATGAAGTGGGCAGGACCATTCATATATAAGATGAAGTGGACAGGACCATTCATAGATGTGGTGAATGGCCCGGAACCCCTTTCGTTTCGTTTCCTGGGGCCTTCATCTTCATTCAGAGGACTAATTTTCTATTCTTAGGAGGAGAGTGATGAATGAAGGGCCAATAAATTTGTGATCCAGAAAATATAATGGAGCATTTATTCAGCCTTCACCCCCCCCCCCCCCCCTTTTCCCGCATCCTCGTATTTTGAAAATCGCCAATTCCAAGCAAGCCCCTGTGCTCATTTTCCCCTTTTAAATTTAAACAGCCTTTATCACACAGCCAGCGATACCATATGGAAATTGCATTTCCATCACTCGCTCAAACACACACAGATGCACATGCAAAAAGTTTGGCCAAGGAAACCCAAGCATCCGCATTCATTGCTGGTCAACTTCATTGGTCTCAAAATGGGGAGGGCAAAACAAAAAACAATTAAGTTCTAAAAATCTTAATTGTGTACCCCTAGAAGTACGTCATTCTTGGTCAGTGTTCGGGACAATGCTTTCAATGCGGAGGGAGCAAATGAAAAATGCCAAGGATGTAACTCAAAATCCAAACATTATTGCAGTTGACAAGCCATACCACCACCATCAGCACCACACATGTATGCACACAAACTCACAACGTCATTTCTCTTGGAGTTAAATGGGAATTCTCCCCTAAAACACTGGCAGAACTTCAGAACCGAAAGTGTGCTTTGGCTTGGTTTTTTGCTTTCCATGTTTAGACCTGACATCTTTAGGCCTCTTGACGGCACGCACCACGCCATGCGAATGCACCCAAAGACCATAAAGTGTTTGTCAATGTTACCACAATGCAGCTTAAATGCGGCATCTAGACGCGACCACCATGGCGTGGGTGATGGATGCGGGGCAAAACAGCAATCGCTCGTCTGTTTGACAAAACCAAAGACAAGCTGCTAGGTGATTGTGGAACACGACGATGACTGTGACGATGATGGCGATGTCTACAACAAGTGAATTGACCAAACGTTCCAGTTGATTTTGGCAAACTCCCCCTAGTCCCTCTCCTTCTCTTGGCCAACGAAAAAGAAATGAAAAACAATCATTTGGCTTTCGACGAATGCAAAGATGGCCAACAGAGGTTGCCCAACAATTCTATGCCAAGATATGCAATTTCGCATTAGACCTCATCGTGTTGGGGATCTATGCAACAGCCATGCCTATGGCCTAACCGTCTGGCCATGCGAGATTGTGTTGTCCATAATACAGTTACCATCAAGGTTATTACCGCAAAAACCAAAGCCACCTCTGTCACCGGCAAAACAACAATCCTTTTAGAGGGCTACCAACAGCAACAAACACCCGCAGCATTCCTGCCTTGCATGTCCGTGTCCGGCATGTTGACAACAAAGTCAAATACAAGAGTAGAACATCTTTACGAACATTCCAGTCAAGATTTCACATTAAGGCCATACTTCCCCCCTCTCCTCCTTGCAGTAGTATGGTGCATGTTCCACATGTCCGACGTTTCAATGCACAAAAATGCATTTAATGGCCACACCAAGAAATGCTACCAAATTACCAAACTTAATATGGCAATTTAGGTTTGTATCAAGGCATGGCCATTTCCTTCTTCCATTGCCAATGGCCTGCAATTTCTGGCAAACAATGAGCCAGTGATAGGCTGCTTGCAGCACACAAGGACTATCGGTGCCGACCTGCCTGCCTGCCTTAAATCTTTACTAAAACAAGAAAACAACATCAGGCAGATGACTTTAAATGGTCGTAATTTGTGAGGAGATTGCAACGATGCAACAAAGTGCACTTTTTGTCTCCTTGTAGAAGTGCCTAAAGGATTTCCAATTTTTTTCTCTTTCTTTCCGTTTTTTTTTTTGTTGTTGCAGCTGCTCCAAAGGAACATTGTTTGGTTACCCAAAAATATGTTGTTTTTTGGTAGTTTTTGCTTGCATGTTGTTCCTGGTCCATTCCGGGTCCAACCACATTTGTGTGTACAGACTTGTCAGGTTTTACGAAGATCATTATTGTCCTTAACCAGGATATGTTTATGTGTTGAGTGACGATGAGGATGTTATGTACGTGTGTGTGTGTTGGCCTCTACAAATTATGTTCCAAACATCTTTGTTTGGCTTAAACACATAATTGTGGCCTATATCCGATATACATTAATCAAGGCTCTGCAGTTCGGTTGTTTTTAATTTAAGTGGATATTTTTGGGGAAAATTATTGCATTTGCACGAGTTGTTTAAATTTGATATATGGGTAATGGAGGGAGAGGGGAAGACTATAAAGACAAATAGAGGAAAATATTTAAGAAATGCTGTATTTAAGCAGGGCTAGCCAACAATTACCAATACAAAAGCTTTAATTGTGTATGTTTTACAGACATGAAAATAGAGAGAGTAACTCTCTCAAACAGCTACTGTCTGTCCGCAAAACAAATTTGTTGTTGGTAAACAAGCGAACAAGCGAAGAAAGTGGGGAGTCTACTGATCGACGTTGAGTTTTAGACACAAAACTACGACCGCGTGTAAGGTGTGGTGAATTGCCTAATGGACGGTGTGTTGGCAAGCGCTCCATAAAAGGCCGAAAGGAAATTTTAATTGAGTTAAAAATTAAATCCTTGAATGGACCTTTAAAAATATGTAAGTTGTCACATTGGACAAAAGCCACAGTTTGAGTCCCTCTAGCATTGTCCGATCTGTTTGGATGAAATTTAGATCGAGATCTATTATGAGAATTATTAGCTCACAAAATTTAGTTTTTATAAATTTAGTTGTATATATTTCGAATAAATTTAAAATATTAGGGGAAATTTAACAAATGCTGTGTTATTGGAGGGGTAAAAAAGGTAAGCCCAAAAAATTATAACTTATTGGCCGAAACGAATTTTTAATGAAGCGATGTAAGAACCTAACAAGAGTACTTTTTGGTGTCAGGAAAAAATATTTTTGAAATTCCTATAATATTCTCAAACGTATCGATAAGGGCGGGCCTTTGATATAGCCAAAGTGTATCTCATGGACATATTGGTATTGAGAATATGCCTGAATGAAACCCGTTTGAGTACATTTGGAGTCTATATGTTGGTCTTCCCGAGGCAGTATCCAATCCACTAACCATTTTATCTAACTTCAGTCGAGTTCAAAGATGGTTCATATCGGTTCACTGCCCCTGAAAATTCGTTCACCATATATATACCCTCAGCTATATAGCGATAAATCATTTGATATGGCAAAATAATTGTTCTCTTTGGACCAAATTCGTTTCAAATCATTTGGAGTCGATCTAGGATTGTCCGCCCATCTGGCTGGCTGGTGCCTTCGATAACTCTCTTGGTACATTGTAATATTATTGTTAAACTTAGATCAGGTTCTGAGATGGGCAATATAGACACACTCCTTCTGATACCTCCCCCACAAAGGTCAAGAAGAAATGATCATCCGATGTTATGTTAACTTTACAAATCATAATATTTGTATTAGTGCTAGACAAGGTGCGAAAATGGACAATAACGGCCCACTCCTTTGAATACCTTCTAAAAAGTGAAAGAAGAGTCCGATTACCTTCTTATTTTCCAAATACCCATAATTTTTACCAACTACGGATGTTGTTTGAAGATGGCATAGATCAGGCCACTCCTTCTGGTACCTTCCCCAAACGTGTCTAAATCGTTAATATCCATAACCCTCATAAAAAAAAGAAAAAAAAAAAAATACACATCCTTTTTGTACCACCACACAATGAATCAAAATTTAGAATTATATCAAGTTTCACATATCCCAATATATTTACTAACACATGTTTTGACGTGAATACTATAGATATCAGCCTACCCCTTCCGGTACCTTCCCTACATCGGGTCAGAATTATATAAAACATTGGCGCTCATAAAATGTGAAATAAGCATCTAATAATTCCCTATAAATGTCAAACATCTGAAAATTCTTACTAACCCCAACTGAAGATGAGAGATATCGGTTAACCTCTTTTGATACCTCCCTCACAAAGGGTCAATATCATATATCTCTCAAGACATACGACTCAATTTAGCGATTTCCTTCAAAATTGGCATATCTAAATATTTATTTCAAGCTAATATTTGACAGGATTATGGAATATACAGGGTGAGATAAAAAAAACTGCAACAATTTTTTTTAAATTTTATTGAATAAAAGCAAAAAATATGGGAAATAGGATCAAATTTTAGAATAAGTTTAGATTTGTTCGAATTGGTCACCTTTGGCACGAATTATGGCCTTCAAACGTCCAATGAAACCGTCACACGTTGCCCGAATGTTGCTCTGCGGTATTTTGGCCCATTCCCGGCGAAGCGCTTGCTTGAGGTGATCGACACTTTGGTATTTTTTAGTGCCAATCTTGCTTTCTAAAATACTCCAGATACAATAGTCCAACGGATTGGTATCCCGACATTTTGATGGCCAATGAAGAGAGGAACCTCATTTTGTAAACATTCTTGGGTGGCGCGTGCTGAGCGCGATGGTGCTGAGTCCTCTTGGAATAGCCAAGTTCTGCGGCCAAAAAGTTTACGTGCCCAAGGCTTTAATACATTCGGTATTTATTCTGATGCCACGGTTGATTAATACGAGCGGACTTTTATGGCGAGAACCATCAGCTGTTATGGCAGCCCACACCATCACCATGGCCGGCGCTTGAGTTCTGGTGGCCAACCGAAGGTGCACATATTCAGCTGACCTCTTTGGCAAGTAAACACGATCATTTTGTTGGTTTACAAACTGCTAGACAAAGAATCTTTTCACATCGGAGAAAACCAAATTCGGCAGTTAACCACTTTCGGCCAAGCGAAGCAACTCTTTGGCTCTTTTCAGTCTATTTTCTTTCTACTGCGGTGTAAGTTCTTACACTTTTTGGAATTTCAATGGCTTTACCACGAGCTCTTTTCTCAATATTTGCCGAATGAATATTGCGATATGTTCAGATTCCGAACCATTTTTCGGCCACTGCGACGCGGGTTTCGATCAAGTCGCTTCTTTACTCTTCGAATCATTTCTGCTGCGGATGAACACATAGGAAGATCCATATGTAATATCCTTTGTCCAAGCAGATGCTCGAGGTGTTACATAATTTTTGTACCAAAAAATCTCTCATTATCCTTAGCACAGGGTTGTAGAGTATAAAAATATTGTTTTATTTTCTAAGCCCATTATCATTTGGGCTGTTTGTATTTAGGTTCTACTTCCCTCTCTTCATATATAAAGAATCCATTCAACTCGTCCTTAAAATTCATTGAGTTCTTCTATAAATTCCACTCGATCCATTGGGAAAGTCCCCCTTCAGCTGTCCTTAAAAAATTAGTTAGGCTATGAAGGCTAGTTTTTTTCTTTCTTAACTCTCTTGGCAATCATGGATAAGTTTATAAAAAAAATTTAAAGTTATGCGAATCTGGTGGCCGTTTCGAAAGGTCTTAAATTTTTCCAAAAAAAAAAAAAAAAACATAATTAATTTAAATTGCTTGTGTTTAGATGTTTATGCTATGGGCTTAGTAAATCCTTCCGAGCATTATAGATATAGGATAAATAAATAAGACAAATACGTTCAGGCTGGTCTAAAATAGCCTGTATGTCATACTTTCCCTTCGTTCGTCAATAAAATATGTCCGCTATTTTATTCAAACATTGCTAAACTCTCAATTTTTTTCGTTGATTCTTATTTTTTTATTGCTAATATTAGGTCTCCAAGCTCCTTCAAGCACCTCTACATGGATTCCTTTCTATAAATATTGACCCCAAATCCAGCCACCTCTTTAGATTTTAAGCCAATGATCCTAAGAATTTCAAATATTCAAAATGTTTACAAAACGAATTTTCTATTTTTAGCCTCGCAACCCAAATGTGAAGAACAACAACCAAATTCATGGCGAAAATTAAAAACTTTTTGGCCACATTTGTTGGTTTGATTTTTGGCCAACAAATGGCCATGCGACACCAAAAAAACACATTCAATTTCAATGAGAAAAACACACACCAAAATGGAATGACATAAAACGCCGAAAAAATATATTTTCTTTTTGGTTTGTTTGTTCACCATAAATCGCCAGAAAAAAACAAGTATGGGAGTGTTGGTATCTGTCTGACACAGAGACAGACTATGTGTGGGTGGGTGCGGGTGAGTGTGTGATGGTCTATATTTTTTCCTAATTCATTGAATGGATATTCTGGTATTCTAGCCAAAATAACATCAACATACCACAAGATATTAAATGGTTCTTTTGGAATCAAACCTCAATTTAAGGCATCACAGATACCGTGCCTTGTCTATTTTAGGGGAGGAGGTGGTCTCTGACAATTTTTTTTCGTCTCTCGTCTAAGCCCTATTGAAAGTGTTGGTAATACTTTATTGTTCGACAGTGACTAGGGTTCATAGCCACGGAGTGATTGGGGGTAGAGCCAAAACCAAAAATGTCAATTTTGAAAAACGACATATCCCAGCCGCCAAATCCTGGCGATGATACGCGACAAAACAAAAACCAAGGACAAAAAACGCGGTTTGTCACCTTTTGATTTGATGCCAGAGTGTTTAAGAGCTCTATACCTCAAACTGTTGCCTGTATTTATCATGCCAACGGCCATCTCACGCGGAGGAACTTAACAACCTGGGGTCACAGAGAACACTTTGACTTTGTTAAATCAAAATTGATGGTTTCGTGACTTCCGTAGTCGTCGTGGTCCTTGTTCGAATTGATGTAAATTTGTGCTGTAACCGACAGGGAGTAACAAGACGAACTGCCAACACTAGTGTGGCAGTGTTAAATGGCCCTTCTTTTGCCACGGAAGTGGTATCAATTTACTAGAGTTGACATTTTTCTATTTTTTTGCCGCATTTTGTCCTTTGGCTGGGAATAGAGAAAAGGATTTACTAGGATGTTAGGGCTACAGAGGTGGGTATCTAAAAAAAATGAATATTTTAAAACGAGAACATGGCTAAAGGACCATTGTTCTACCTCTGCGAAATGTGTGTGTGTGTGTCTTTTCAGCTATGTTTCACCGTTGTAGTTAAGTTTTAATTGGAGTTTGACCTTAGAAAGGATGTTTTTTTGTCTCTCCATAAACGTAAAACATACCACATGTGTTGTTAATATCAGAGGTTGGTTATTTGTTTTTTATTTGTCCATGACAGCGACTGGCGAAAATTGGTTACATAAAAAACGTTTAATAACTGGTTTAATAACCGTAAGTCTGGACAAAGTAAAAGAATTTCAAATATTATTAAAATGTTTGACCCTTATTTATATTCCAAACGAAATAGCTCGAGTCAACGAAACACAGGGGAGGAGGAACCAAGGAAAGGAAAGAGAGAATGTAAATCGATACTTTAATTTAAAAAACTCTGTAGACGAGTTGAAAACATTGAACATAAATGGGTAGGAAGGTACGGTATAGAAATGTTGAAGGGTATTTGCATAACCAAGCTGGAGGGAGTCATCATAAAGGAGCTAAGGATCATCCTAAATGGAGATTCTATAAAGCGGCTGAAGAGAACATTTATAGATGAGCAAAGGGGAATCCTCATAGATGTTGGGGATACCTTATAGATGAGCTGAAAAGAGCCTAGGCGAGCGAAAAATCGCCACCATAGATGAGCTGAAACCCGTCTCTCTCTAGACGAGATGAAATTCGTCTCTCTCTAGACGAGCTGAAACTCGTCTCTCCATAGGCGAGCTGTGTAGGTTATCTCTCCATAGACGAGCTGTTGTAGGTCGTCTCTATTGACGATCTTAAAGTCGTCTCTATAGACGACCTTAAAGTCGTTTCTATAGACGACATGGAAGTCATTTCTATAGAAGACCTGAAAGTCGTCTCTATTATCGACTAAAAAGTCGTCTCCATAGATGACTTCAAAAGTCGTCTCCACAGACGACCTTAAAAGTCGTCTCAATAGACGTCCTGAAAGTCGTCTCCATAGACGACTTCAAAAGTCGTCTCCACAGACGACTTTAAAAGTCGTCTCCATAGATGACTTCAAAAGTCGTCTCCATAGACGACTTTAAAAGTCGTTTCTATAGGCGACTTCAAAAGTCGTCTCCATAGACGATTTCAAAAGTCGTCTCCATAGATGACTGCAGAAGTCGTCTCCATAGATGACTTCAAAAGTCGTCTCCATAGATGACTTCAAAAGTCGTCTCCATAGATGACTTCAAAAGTCGTCTCAATAGACGACTTCAAAAGTCGTCTCCATAGACGACTTCAAAAGTCGTCTCCATAGACGACTTCAAAAGTCGTCTCCATAGATGACTTCAAAAGTCGTCTCCATAGATGACTTCAAAAGTCGTCTCCATAGACGACCTGAAAGTCGTCTCCATAGATGACTTCAAAAGTCGTCTCCATAGACGACTTCAAAAGTATTCTCCATAGACGACTTCAAAAGTCGTCTCCATAGACGACTTCAAAAGTCGTCTCCATAGACGACTTCAAAAGTCGTCTCCATAGACGACTTTAAAAGTCGTCTCCATAGACGACCTGAAAGTCGTCTCTATAGGCGACTTCAAAAGTCGTCTCCATAGACGACTTCAAAAGTCGTGTCCATAGATGATTTCAAAAGTCGTCTCGATAGACGACTTCAAAAGTCGTATCCATAGACGATTTAAAAAGTCGTCTCTATAGGCGACTTCAAAAGTCGTCTCGATAGACGACTTCAAAAGTCGTCTCCATAGACTATTTCAAAAGTCGTCTCCATAGATGACTTCAAAAGTCGTCTCCATGGATGACTTGAAAAGTCGTCTCCATAGATGATTTCAAAAGTCGTCTCCATAGATGACTTCAAAAGTCGTCTCCATAGACGACTTCAAAAGTCGTCTCCATAGACGACTTCAAAAGTCGTCTCCATTGATGATTTCAAAAGTCGTCTCCATAGACGACTTCAAAAGTCGTCTCCTTAGACGGTTTCAAAAGTCGTCTCCATAGATGACTTCAAAAGTCGTCTCCATAGACGACTTCAAAAGTCGTCTCCATAGACGATTTCAAAAGTCGTCTCCATAGATGACTTCAAAAGTCGTCTCCATAGATGACTTTAAAAGTCGTCTATGGAGACGACTTTTGAAACCGTCTCGTCTCCATAGACAACCCTAAAAGTCGTCTCTACAGACGACCAAAAAATCGTCTCTATAGACAAACAAACAGTCGTTGCTATAGATGATCAACAAGTCGTCTCTATAGACCACCAGAGGACGGAAAGTCCGTTTCTTCAGAGGACCACAAAGTCGTCCTAAGAGAGTTTTTAGAGGGAAATACCCCACTGACGAGCTACATGACGGTCTTTGTATTCGAGCCGATTATGGTCTCAATTTTTACAAATTATTTTGTTTCCTGTTTTTTAATTTTAATTAATTTATTTAATTTTGTATCTTTTCTTGCAGATGGCGCTTCTCTAAATCCGCAAAGCATCCGTGAAACAAAAATCTGCATCAAATCTTCAAATTGAAAATTAATTTCCCCCAAAGAAATTAAAAATTGATCTTCTTTCTCCAGACGTTGCCCAGAACTCTACAAAAATTGTGCGTTTCAAACAAGTCGTTGCCGCCAATTACGGCCAAAGCACCCAACACCACCACCACCAACAGCCGCAGCAGCAGCACAGCACGCAGCACTATCCAACGCCAGCAACTGCAGCGCTGCATTCCAACCACAAAGTGAACAACTTTGAGGCAAAAATGCATCTCACGACGACAACAAATGGTGGAGGTGGGGCCAACAATGCCAACAACACGGCCGCCTCCAATACTGCGAACAGCAACAACAACAACAATTCGAATACACAGAATAACAACAACGCGAGTTCGAATAACACAAATACCAACAACAGTTCGAATGGTAACAATAACAATTCCACAGAACAAAATACTCCGCCCACAGCAGCTCAACTGCTCAATGAGGCCTACACAAAAATGACTTCGGATATTTTGGCCGAACGTACATTGGGCGATTTTCTTACCGAACATCCGGGTGAATTGATACGAACCAGTAGCCCGTTGTTTGTGTGTACCGTGCTGCCGCCGCACTGGCGTTCGAACAAGACATTACCGGTGGCATTTAAAGTTGTTTCGCTGGGCGATATTATGGACGGGACAATGGTGACGGTGCGAGCGGGCAACGATGAGAACTACTGTGCAGAGCTGCGGAACTCAACGGCGGTAATGAAGAATCAGGTGGCCAAATTTAACGATTTACGTTTTGTGGGGCGAAGCGGTCGAGGTGAGTAGAGGCTTTCTTAGCCGAATTTTATTGCCGAATATTTGTTGATTTGAGTAAATAAATATTAAATGGTGTAGGTTGCGATTTATTAGCTTCAATAAAACACGTGTTATTGGTGTTTTTAAGATTTTCCACGAAAATACTTTGTTGCATGTAAGGCGTAAATAACCATAAAATATTGCCATCAAATGTTTGCCAAAAGAGGTTAACCACCACAATGTTGGTAGTGCCATCTTAACTGAAGTCATTTAACGCCATTAAAAATGTCAACAAATGGGGCAATTAGCGAAACAAATAACATGTAAATATTTGGCCTTAAGAAGGTAATAAAATTTCATGGAGATCTGATATGTCATAGAACCATAAAATGCCTTGTACAAAAAAATAAGCGTTAGTATTCATAATTTCATATGACTGCAGGTTAAACAAGTAAGCAAAGGCTATAGTCGTATGGGGTCGATATCCTACAACACTACAATATGTTAGAAGTCCAATTCCATTTTGGAAGATTTCGCTTTTGAAATAATGTCATAGAGCACTGCACAGATATTAACCTTAGCACTCCGTCGTGTTGTTAGTTGTTGTGGTCCATTTTACATCTATATCCAGGGTGACATGAAACAAGTTAAAAAGCAAAAAGTTCGGCCGGCCCGAACTTTGAATACCCTCCACCATTTGGAACGAATTCGGAAATTTTCGAAAAAAAAAATAAAATCCCTTAAAAGTACTGCTAAAATCTTAAAAAATACCAAATATAGCCGTTATATTGGTGTATATACGAAATAAACATGAAACTTGAAATAAACGGTGAATAATGTGGCTAAAATCATCAAAATACCGTATACAGGGAGGTACCATATCGAAGATCTGGACCTGCATAGACAATTTTCTGTGACAGTCTGTAGCATCCATTACGAAACTTCAAATACTACATCTCAAACAATTTCTATGAATATTGTTGCTAAAATCGTCAAAATGCCGAATATAGGGAGGTACTGATATACGGGGCCTATACGAAGACCTAGACCTGCATAGACAATTTTCTGTCACAGACTGGAGTTCCCTTTACGAACTCTAGATACGTAATTTGAAACTACTCCGGTGAATAATGACGCTAAAATCATGAAAATACCGAATACCGGGAGGTACCGTTATATGGAGGCTATACGAAGACGTGGATCTGCACAGACAATTTTCTGTCTTAGGCTGTAGTATCCATTTCGAACTTCAAATGCCAAATTTGAAACGGTTCCAGTGAATAATGTCGCTAAAATCATCAAAATGCGGAATATCGGGAGGTACCGTTATATAGGGGCTATACGAAAACGTGGACCTACATGACCCATGTACGAACTTAACCTGCCTACTGGCAAAAAAAAAACATGTAACGGAATGACAAAGTTAATTTACCCACCATAGTATGGTGGAGGGTATAAAAACTGCAACCAACTTCAGACTGCTGTCATTTAATAAGCCACTCGTCCGACAGCTGTTAAAAATGTTCCAGTGACAGCTCATTATATTAGTTACAAGCGTACAAAAGCATTTTGGTGAGAATTTTCCAGAAAAAAGTTATTCGTGATGGAATTCAAGCGCGATAGTTTGATTTCTTTACATTTGGCTGGAAAACCACAAGTGGCTATCGTTAGAGCACTTCAGCATTTGAATGTGAATTCATCGTTACCGTGATACTAGTAGAGTAGCCCAACGTCATGGAAGTGGACGGTAGAAAACAGCAACATCAGCAGAAATGGTTCGAAAAGTAAGTAAGCGACTTGATCGAAACCAGCATCGCAGTGGCCGAAAAATGGCTCGTGAGCTGAACATATCACAATATTCAATACGCCAAATTTTGGAAAATAAGCTCGGGGAAAAGCCCTTGAAATTCCAAAAGGTGCAAGAACTTACACCCCAACAGAAAGAAAACAGACACAAAAGAGCTAAAGAGTTCCTCCGCTTGGCCGAAAGTTGTGAACTGCCGAATTTGGTTTTCTCCGCTCTGATGAGAAAACATTCGTTATCCAGCAGTTTGTAGACAAAAAATGATAGCGTTTACTTACCAAAGAGGTCAGCTGAAAATGTGCACCTTCGGTTAGCCATCAGAACTCAAGAGCCGGCTATGGTGATGGTGTGGGCCGCAATAACAGCCGATGGTCAATATTAATCGACCGTGGCATCAGAATAAATGCCGAATATTGTCGCAAAAATATTCTGGAGGGTGTATTAAAGCCTTGGGCACGCAAAACTTTTGGGCCGCAGACCTTGGACATTCCAACAGGACTCAGCACCATAGCACTCAGCATGCGCCACCCAAGAATGGTTACAAAATGAGGTTCCTCACTTAATTTCCAGGGCACAATAGCCACCAAAATCTCCGGATACCAATCCGTTGGACTATTGTGTCTGGAGTATTTTGGAAAGCCTAGGTTGGCACTAAAAATACTAAAGTGTCGATCACCTCAAGTAAGCGCTTCGCCGGGAATGGTACGAAATACCTCAGAGCAACATTCGGGCAGCGTGTGACGGTTTCATTGGCCGTTTGAAGGCCATAATTCGTGCCAAAGGTGACCAATTCAAAATTATTCTGAAATTTGATTCTATTTCCTCCGACATTTTTTGATTTCATTCAATAAAATTTAAAAAAAAAAAATGTAAAAATTATGGCGAATGAATGGATTTCAGGGAATCTTAATTCAAAAATTAAGAACAATTTGGTTAATTCGGGAACGTGTCTCCTATATTCAGGCTACTTTGCGATGTAAACTTCCAAAACGACGTTATACGTGTCCTACACTCTATATAATCTGCTGGATTTTTCCTGTAATTTTTGCTTGTGTTGTTCTGTAAAATAAAAAATTAAATGATCGTCGTAGGTCCGTTGGTACGTATGAGATACATTACTCAATGTTTGCAACAATCATACGCCCACCGCCAGTACTCTGTGTGTCTAACTAGCGATGTGGTGTCCGTTGGAATTGCAATTTTCGGATTTTGAAAAAAGGAAAGTTGTGCTGAATTGTGCTAGGTTTGTGCTCAATTGTGCCGATTTTTTCGACCCTCGAAAAAAATTCTGAGAATTGCAATTTTCGAATTTAGAAAAAATTAAAGTTGTGCTGAGTTGCACTCGTTTTGTGCCCATTTGTGCCGTTAAAAATTTTTTTCGATATCTCTTACCAATTCCGAAAAAAACGACAGTTTCGAAAGTATGCCAAAATTGCAATTTGCGAATTTCGAAAAATTAAGAGTTGTGCTTGATTTGTGCCGTTTTATTCTCAATATCTTTAACCGTTTTAATGATATAACAATTTCGAAAAAAACAGTATTTTTCAGAAAAATTGCTGTTATTGTTGTAAAAATTCAAATTTTGAGATGTGGTAAATTGCACTGAGTTGTACTCACTTAGCACAATTTTTCGTCAAAAAAAGCACACAGCACAATTCCTAATTTTTCGAAATTCGAAAATTACAATTCTGGCCTACTTTCGAATTTGTCGTTTTTTTTTGAAATTGGTAGAAGATATCGAAATAATTTTACGGCATAAATGGGCACAAACCGAGTACAACTCAGTACAATTTTAAATTCGAAAATTGCAATTGTCTCAGATTTTTTTGAAAAAAATCTTTTTTCGAATATCTCAGAAATTTTTTCGAATTTTGAAAAAAAAAATCGGCTCAATTGAGCATAAACCTAGCACAATTCAGACCAACTTTCCTTTTTTCGGAATTCGAAAATTGCAATTCCATTGATTGTTAAACCTCCATAACTTAATTTATCAATCTAACACATACATTCATTTAATTTAAAAATCGGAAACAAAAAATAAAAAGTAACTACCATTGCCATTTGTTTTGGAATTTCCCTTGCAGGACAATATTTCCTTTTTTCCTTGCTCTTTGTTAATAAAATGACAGAGTTTTTTAACTTTTGATATTTAATTTCGTTCACACAGAGGCCAACGAAGAAGAAGTTTGCGTTTTTTGGTCAACACTTAATGAACTTTTGTGATAAGCGGGAAAATATTTTTTTATTTGTTGGACAACACCAAAAAAAAGAGTTTTTCCCCCAACAAAATGAATACAAAACCGTTGTAGAAAACAAATTGTTCCAGAGTTTCTACTTCCATCCCGCAGTAAGGAAACAGGGAAACAAAAGTGTAAATTGCTGCGTGTTATATTGTTGTTTTCAAAACTCACACATACACACAAACGACCACACAGCAATTGGTGTGGCCTTTTTTTGCCTTTGAAGACAAAGATAGAAGGGAAAAAACAGGGAACTCATTGCTCTAAAAAACAGTTGTTAACTCAGCCTTACACAAAAGGCTGGGCATTGTTTTCTATGGTCAAGGATAGCATTTTTTTTGGCCAAAAACAAAAAAACCTTCCTAAAAGCAGTTGAAAATGTTGATGGTCTGCCATGGAGCAACGGAATTTCACTGTTGCTGCTGCAACCAAATTGCTGTTGTTTTCTGGGTTGTTTAAGTGTTTTGTATTGTTTGTTTGAAGTAAAGGGATTTTCCAGCAGCCATTCTATGGGCCAGCGTCAGATGTGAAAGACAGAAATCTGTCATACCATCGCTGTTCACCGCTATTCAAGATAAAACTTGTTAAGTGGTATTCTTGTTTTTTAACGCATTGCAAATTAAAAGTTCGCTCTCCTCTAGATTTTTTTTTGCAAGCAATTATATAGCAATTTTATTTTTAGTGTAATAGAAAATTATTTTGCCAAAGTGCAATTGTTTTGGCTAATAGAGTTTATTGTTAAACACGAAATGGATTCGTTAGTGTGTGGGTGAGGCTAGAAATAGTTCAAAGCAATATTCCAGAAGGAAATTTCGCAATTTATATAAAAGAGATAAAACCAAACCTCTCTGCTAGAAAATGTTTTAAGTGTTAAAAACGAGCCACTGGGTACATCCGAGAGTTCTCCAACCTTATAATCACATGCTTCAGGTTACGTTGACTATAAGGCAAATGTGAAGCACAAAAATTAAATTTTTGTTGATTGGGCCCCCAAAATGGTTTATATTGCAGAAAAAACGGTATAACTAAAAAGCAAGCATCCCAAGGAATTTTAATCCGAACAATTCTATTTAGGTCACTTTGCGATGTAAACCTTCAAAACGCCGAAATACGTGTTTTTTTATTTTTAGCTCTTTATAACACTGTGCGATATATTTAATTTTTTTCAATAATTACGAGGGAAATACAGCAGATTATGAAAGTAGAGCTAACAAGCGAAAAAGTGTTAGTCGATTTTGTCGACAGATGTATACCCTCAGCTAATGCTCGATTACTTAAATATAATTTTACTTCTATCATGATAACTCAAATTGTTAACCCTCTATGGAGTAGGTTCCAAAGGAATGGACCAATATTATCCATTTCGTATCGGACCTAAATAATTATGATAGAAACATTGCGACGTGGCAGGTTTAAACTAAATTGGTTATTTCCCTCACTTCATGTGAGATATGTGATAATTTTCGAACATTTTAAAATGTGCGGAGGTACAAAGATATAGCCGATCGAAGTATTCCATTTTAATACTTAATGGATGGGCAAAATTACAAGAAAATCGAACATTTATATCCAACTTTATGCAAAATCAAAAACAAGGATTTTTTCATCTCAGGTTCCTGCGTCAGAGAAATATTTAAATATAGCAATTTGTGTAGAATCGCTGACTTGTTTCGCAAGTTATGACAGATAAAAGTATTGAAAATTTCTGCGATGAGAAAATATTCGTTGTCCAGCAGTTTGTAAACAAACCACATGATCGTGTTTACTTGCTGACCTTTAAAAAGGTCACCTGAAAATGTGCACCTTCGGTTGGCCACCAAAACTCAAGCGCCTGCTATGGTGATGATGCGGGCGCCATAAAAGCCGATGTTCGCTCTCCGCTCGTATTAATCGACCGTGGCATCAGAATAAATTCCGAATTTTATCGCGAAAATATTCTGGAGGGTGTGTTAAAGCCTTGGGCACGCAAACACTTTAACCACAGACCTTGAACTGACATGACTCTGCTCCATCGCACTCAGCATGCGCCACCCAAGAATGATTACAAAATGGGTTCCTCGCTTCATTTGCAGCACACAATGGCTACCAAAATCTCCGGATACCAATCCTTTGGACTATTGTGTCTGAAGTATTTTGGAAAGCAATGACAGATAAAAGTATTGAAAATTGTGTCTCTTTGTGGCTGAGGTACCAGAAGGCGTTCACAGATGTATATCATCTTAACACCAGATCTTGTGTTGGCAAAAATGTTTGTATGTGTGAAATTGGAAGAGGGTTGGATATTTCGGTTTCTTTGAGTGCTTTGTTTGTAAAAATCTTAAATCCTACGTGGAGGAGGTATCAGAAGAAATGGTCCGATCTCTACCATTTTTATAACAGATCTTGTGTTGGTGGAAATATTGAGAAGTAACAAGTCTGAATGTAATTCGATGTTAATTTAGCGTTGTATTAGCTTCATGTGCATTTAAAATGTTGATTCCTTTTGGGGGAGGTACCAGAAGGAGTGAACCGATATCTTCTCAGCAGAGTTTCTGTTAATAGAAATAATAGTAAGTGTGAAATAATAAGATAACCTGATTAGTATTTCGGATTTCATAATCTTTTTGTTATTCAAAACTTTGACCCTTTGTGGGGGAGGTACCGCAAGGAGTAGACGGATAAAGTATTCTCCTTTCATCAGACCGTGGGTTAATAAAACTATTGGGATGTGTGAATTCTCTTACATCACATTTATAAGAGTTATAATTATTCAAAATTTTTGATGCTTTGTGGGGGAAATACTTGATGGAGTGAACCGATATAGTCCATTTTCGCGCCTGATTTGCAAAGTTGGAGCAAAATTTGATTATCCTTTCTCTTTCTCCGCAGAAAAATTTTTTTATTTAGTTTTTTTTGATAATTTCTACCTTTTGTGCGGGAGGTACCAGAACTATTGAACCAATAATGCCCATCTTTACAGTAGATCTTGTGTTAGTAGAAATAATAGTATGTTTAAAATAATGAGAGAACCGGAGGAGTATTTCGGATTTCATGATCGTTTTGTTTATTCAAAACTTTGACCCTTTGGGGGGAGGTACCACAAGGACTGGACGGATAAATTATTATCTTTTCACCAGACCATGGGTTAATAAAATTATATATATATATATATATATATATATATATATATATATATATATATATATATATATATATATATATATATATATATATACATATATATATATATATATACATATATATATATATATATATATATATATATATATATATAGTATATATATATATATATATATATTATAGATATATATATATATATATATATATATATATATATATATATATATATATATGGAAGATGGAGAGGATCGATGTTTTGATATCCGAACTCGATCTAAGTTTGACAATAATTTTATTTTTATTACGATGTCTCAAGTTTGGACCAGATAGAATAATTCCTTCGACAGTTAACGTACGCATCAAGCAGTTCAAAGAGACATAGGGTATAATACCGTTCTTTAAATGGGCATGCTTTGGCCGCATGAAATGATATATACCCTCTCTAGCTGAGGTATGGCTGAGGGTATAAAAATCGGATATAGTAATTTTTATGTTCATCCACTCAAGCGATCCTCATATATCTGAAACCAAAATTTTCCAGAAAACTAATACTGACTCGATTTTTATTAAAAATGTGAACAAATGCACATTTTTGGGCGATTGCCCTTCTAATTACGCCCTCTGTCGCTTTAACAGGAATGCTAAACAGAATTCCGAAATTGCAAGTTCTTTTCCATGTTTTTCCCGTTTCTGACTATATAGGTCTATGAAATCAGCATCAAGGAAAAAGTCAGAACTAACATTTTTATGTATATTTGATTTCACTTTTAATTCCATTTCCGCATATACGGCTGAACAGAATTGTTGGTATTTTTCGCACAAAACTTGTGATCAATTTTATCCGCTTAATATTAACGGATGACCATCCAAAGTGGTGGGCTTCTGCCCTGTCCTAAACTCTACCCTGATACATTCCACGTCGGTTGTTCTATAATTGTGAACTGGATGACGATTGCATGTCGACCAAATATTTTGCAATACTCTCCAAAAACAATAGGCTTCTATTGTGACCCTAACTAACTTCGTGCAAAAAATTACTGAGGATCGGGGACGGATTGACACATATAGACCAATATTTGGAGATGTTACAAATTGTTGACCCAATCAAATGTATAATACCCTTAACATATAGTTCTGTAAAAAATTATAAGAGTTGCTCAGAACCAGAAAACAAATATGTAACTTCTAGAAGTGGATTGCGGAAAAAAAAGTGATTTCAATTTCATTGTCTTGAGAAACACAAGTAACATTTAAACATTCCCAAAGTATGAGTATACATTCACATTGCTAGTATATAAGTATCCGAATTTATCTTTCTCAGCATATGTGATTAATTTCTTTTCCGACAAAAATACAAATGAATGACAAATACTCCTTTGCGTATGTCCTTAATTTCTTGTTGCTGAGTGAAGGTAACAGAACAAAACTGGCTAAATTTCCACGGTAATTTTATTTTAATTAAAACTCTTTGTGTCACTGTTGGTGACACCCAACAAACACACATGTAGTAGTACTCCATTGGATACGTTGAACACGTATTTGAAAGCGTTAAATGAGTTAATTAAATTTCAGTCAAAAAAACAAGAAGACGAAATAAACTTTTCCACGAAACGTTGTCTTGTTTGTCAAACAGAAGAAAAAAGGGTTGAAGTTAAGTGATAAATCTTTTCTTTTTGTCTAACCACCGGTTAAATATTTACCGTTGGGTAGAACTTTCGTAGCCACTTGTGTTTTTTTTTATCTTAGAAAAGATCTCCGGAGGTGGAAAAAGGACAAGACGAAGAATGAAAAAAGGAAATCTTAGGGAAGATGAATCTGCACAACATTAACATCGAAATATTCGTTGTCAAGTAAAGAATCCTATCTCGATTTAGCCATTCCACACGTGTATGGAAATGAGGACAAGGATCGTAATATTAAAAAAGGACTATATAATCTTCCATATACACTATTGTACTGGTCCACTAATCGATTTTAGATATTTTAAGGCTAAAATCGGGGAAATTTTCTGAGGCTATTTTTAAGACAATTTCTGAGGCTGCAATCGTGTATTTTTAAGAAAAATTTCAATGGCTTAATCGGAGATTTAAAAAATGCTGGGGCTATAATCGTGGTTTGAAATTCTGAAGATAATTTCTGAGACAATAATCGTGGATTTTTATAGAAAATTTCTGAGGCAATAAACTTGGATTTTAAAGAGAATTTCTGAGGCAATAATCGTGGATTTAAGAAAAAAAAAAACTAATCGATTTTAGATAATTTAAGGCCAAAATTGGCGAAATTTTCTGATGCTATTTTTAAGAAGATTTCTGAGGCTGCAATCGTGAGTTTTTAAGAAACATTTCAATGGCTTAATCGGAGATTTAAAACAATGCTGGGGCTAAAACCGTGGTTTGAAAATTCTGAAGAAAATTTCTGAGGATATAATTGTGTATTTTTAAAGAAAGTTTCTGAGTCTATAATCGTGGATTATTAAAACAATTTTCTGAGGCTATTAGCGTGGATTTTCAAGAAAAATTTTTAAGAAATATTCTGAGCTTATAATCGTGGAATTTGCAAGAAAATTTCTGAAGAAATAATCGTGGATTTTTATAGAAAATCTCTGAGGCAATAATCGTGGATTTTTATAGAAAATTTCTGAGGCAATAACCGAAGATTTTTAAAGAAAATGTCTGAGGCAATAATCGTGGATTTTTAAAGAAAATGTCTGAGGCAATAACCGAAGATTTTAAAGAAAATCTCTGAGGCAATAATCGTGGATTTTTTAAAGAAATTTTTTGAGGCAATAATCGTGGATTTTTAAAGAAAATTTCTGAGGCAATAATCGTGGATTTTTAAAGACAATTTCTGAGGCAATAATCGTGGATTTTTAAAGAAAATTTCTGAGGCAATAATCGTGGATTTTTAAAGAAAATTTCTGAGGCAATAATCGTGGATTTTTAAAGAAAATTTCTGAGGCAATAATCGTGGATTTTTTAAAGAAATTTCTGAGGCAATAATCGTAGATTTTTAAAGAAAATTTCTGAGACAATAATCGTGGATTTTTAAAGAAAATTTCTGAGGCAATAATCGTAGATTTTTAAAGAAAATTTCTAAGGCTATAATCGTGGATTTTTAAAGAAAATTTCTGAGGCTATAATCGTGGATTTTTAAAACAATTCCGAAGACATTTTCTGCGACAATAATCGTGGATTTTTAAAGAATATTTCTGGGACATAATCGTGAATTTTTAAAGAATGTTTCTGGGGCTATAATCGTGGATTTTTAAAAAAGTATCTGAGGCAATAATCGGTTTCTGAGGCAATAATCGTGGTTTTTTTTTTAAGAAAATGTCTCAGGCAGAAGTCTTGGATTTTTTAAGAAAATGTCTCAGGCAAAGTCTTGGATTTTTTAAGAAAATGTCTCAGGCAAAAGTCTTGGATTTTTTAAGAAAATGTCTCAGGCAAAAGTCTTGGATTTTTAATAAAATTTCTGAGGCTATAATCGTGGATTTTTAAAACAATTCCGAAGACATTTTCCTGCGACAATAATCGAGGATTTTGAGGAATATTTCTGGGACTATAATCGTGAATTTTAAAAAAGTTTCTGAAGCAATAATCGTGGATTTGTTTTAAGAAAATGTCTCAGGCAAAGTCTTGGATTTTTAAGAAAATGTCTCAGTCAAAAGTCTTGCATTTTTTAATAAAATTTCTGGGGCTATAATCGTGAATTTTTAAAAAAATTTCTGAAGCCATATTCGGGGATTTCAGGAGAATATTTTTGGGGCTATAATCGTGGATTTTTAAAGATAATTTCTGAGACAATAAACGTGGATTTTTAAAGATAATTTCTGAGACAATAAACGTGGATTTTTAAAGAACATTTCAGAGGCTATAATCGTGGAAGATTTATTAAAAATCAAGATTATTTGGTCTCTTGGTCTTTAGAATATATTTAAAATATCACGATTATAAATTAAATTAAAAATTCTAATAATAAAATAAGGTTGATATTGTTCAGAAAAATTCCCTGTCAGATTCAGATTAATTTCTAAGGTTCTTTAACATTTCCTAAATTTGTCACATTTCCAAAAAAAAAAAAAAAAACTTTGCTAAGCTTTCGAATGAATCTTTGTTTGCTGGTCTTCAAATAATTCGAATTTTCAGTTTTATTTGTTCGCCTGCGCCCAAATGGTTGTTTGTGTACTCTGATGGGGCAAATAGCGACCGCATCAACGCGTTTATTCAAATAAAGCAATTTTCTCGTCGGCCTCTCTCTGGATGGCAATGGTAGAAATGGCCTCCATTAACCGCGCGAATGTTCGTTACACAAAACGGCCAAACAAGACCCGTTCGACGGATTGTGGAAAATTGCATTGCCTATTTTGGGATACAAAAGCTGCTGCTGCCTTTGGCCAAAATGAAATGGAATGGACTTTGTTTGTAGTTTATTGTAGTATTACAAGCATTTATTTGTAGCCTTTCCGAGGTGCACACACGCACCCACTCACAGAGAATATAAAAAAAAAAAACATCCATGGTTAAATAGAGCCATGGTTTGTTGTGTGTGGAGCTTGAATTGTTTGTTATACAACATGGCCGTGGTTTTGTTCGTTTCGTTCCATATTGTGTTGTAGTTATTTGGGGTATCCGTTAGCCAATCAATTCAATTGTTCAACATTTGTTGATTTCAGTGTTTCAATCGCCAGCTTTCTCTGTTTCCTGGGGAGGAAATTCAAACACAGAAAAACTACATCTATTTCTTGCGCCATCATCCCGCATTTTTGCATTGCGTTTTGTGTTTTTTTTTTTTTTTTTTTGAATATCCTGGAATCTAATTCAGTTAGTTTTGGTAGTAAATTCCTATCCATGAACGAACGACGTACACCGAACACAAACCAAATTGAATCAAAGCGGGGAAAAAATCACTGGTTATCTATTACAATCGCTGATCTGACTCCAGGGTAAAATATAAGGGGTAGGAGGGGTTGTGCCGACCTTTAACTATTATCAGCACTAAGGCCACAAACATTTTTGAGCGCCCATTTAGTATGGGTTTGGTGTCTCTTTTTGGATTTGCTTTTATATTTTCTGGACGCGGGTGGTGAGGACGATTTTGGGTAGTATGTAGTTTGTATTAATGTTCATTGTTTTCCTGAAGGTAGTCTTGGTGTATTCCGTTAATGGGGTAAAAGGGGGTTTTTTGGGGATGTCACTTTTTTGTGTGCTTGGGAGCTTCAAAACGAATATGTGATTTATCACTCTCACGCCTTGGGTTATTGAATTGAAAGAATAATTTCTACGAAGTCTAGATAGAGGAATTGAAATTAATTGTGGGAGGGAAGTATGAGATAAAAGAAACAGAATCACAAAAACAGAAAACCACAGGAATATAGAGAACACACAGCATCAATTTTGCGCCTAGTTTTAGTCAGAATAATAGCCTCAGAAAACTTATTTTTTAAATCCACGACTATAGCCTCAGAAATTTTTCTTTAAAAATCCACGATAATTGCCTCAGAAATTTTCTTCAAAAATCCACGAAATTTTCTTAAAAGTCCACGATAAAGCCTCATAAATTTTCTCTAAAAACCCACGATTCTAGTCTCAGAAATTTTCTTTAAAAATCCACGCTTATATCGTCAGAAATTTTCATGAAAAATTTACGATTATAGCCTCATAAAATTTTTTCAGATTTTTCTTTAAAAATCCATGATTACAGCCTCAGAAAAAAATTTTCAGAACTTTTCTTTAAAAATCCCGATTATAGACCAGAAAGTCTCTTTAAAAATCTCACGATTATGCCCTCAGAATTTTCTGTAAAAATCCGTGATTATTGCCACAGAATTTTCTGTAAACATCCACGATTATAGCCCCAGAAATTCTCTTTAAAAAGCCACGATTAGAGCCTCAGAATTTTCTGTAAAAATCCGTGATTATTGCCACAGAATTTTCTGTAAAATCCACGATTATAGCCTCCGAAATTTTATTTAAAAATCCATGATTATAGCCTCCGAAATTTTATTTAAAATCCACGATTATAGCCGCCGAAATTTTATTAAAATCCACGATTATAGCCTCCGAAATTTTATTTAAAATCCACTATTATAGCCTCCGAAATTTTATTTAAAAATCCACGATTATAGCCTCGAAATTTATTAAAATCCATGATTAGAGCCTCCGAAATTTTATTTAAAAAATCCACTATTATAGCCTCCGAAATTTTATTTAAAAATCCACGATTATAGCCTCCGAAATTTTTTAAAAATCAACGATTATTGCTTCAGAAATTTTCTTTTAAAAACCACGATTATTGCATCAGAAATTTTCTTTAAAAATCCGCGATTATTGCCTCAGAAATTTTCCTTAAAAATCCACGATTATTGCGTCAGAAATTTTCCTTAAAAATCCACGATTGTAGCTTTAGAAATTTTCTTTAAAAATCCACGATTATACCTCAGAAATTTCCTTTAAAAATCCACGATTATAGCCTCAGAATTTTCGTTAAAAGTCCACGATATAGCTCCACGATAATTGCCTCAGAAATTTCCTTTAAAAATCCACGATTATAGCCTCAGAAATTTTCTTTAAAAATTCACGATTATAGCCTCCGAAATTTTCTTTAAAAATCCACGATTATAGCCTCCGAAATTTTATTTAAAAATCCACTATTATAGCCTCCGAATTTTATTTAAAATCCACGATTATAGCCTCCGAAATTTTATTTAAAAATCCACGATTATAGCCTCCGAAATTTTATTTAAAAATCCACAATTATAGCCTCCGAAATTTATTTAAAAATCCACGATTATAGCCTCCGAAATTTTATTAAAAAATCCACGATTCTAGCCCCAGAAATTTGTTTAAAAATCCACGATTCTAGCCCCAGAAATTTTATTAAAAAATCCACGATTCTAGCCCCAGAAATTTTATTAAAAATCCACGATTCTAGCCCCAGAATTTTTTTAAAAATCCACGATTCTATCTTCAGAAATTTTATTTAGGAATCCAGGATTATAGTCTTAGGAATTTCTTTTAAATCCACGATTATTGCCTCAGAAAATTTCTTTAAAAATCCACGATTATAGCCTCAGAAATGTTCTTTAAAATCCACGATTATAGCCTCAGATTTTGTTGAGTCACGATTATAGCCTTGTGTTAAAAAATCCACGATTATAGCCAAAGAAATTTTCTTCAAAAAAAGCCTCAGAAATATTCTCTATCCGACTATGGCCTCAGAAATTTTCTTTAAAATCCAGAAATTTTCTTAATTTTCTTTTTAGGATATTTAGAAATCCCAGTAAATTTATTGCTACATCCAGAATTATTTTTGAAATTTTAAATAAAAAATCGCTCATAAATTTACTCCTCTATTCCAGGAAAAGTTTCACCTTAACCATAACCGTTTCAACAAATCCGCCACACATTGCCACATACAACAAGGCCATTAAAGTGACTGTCGATGGACCCCGAGAACCACGCTCCAAACCAGTAAGTATTTCCAAATAATATGTATGCAGCAGAAGCAGCAGCAACACCATTTTACATTCATTCTCAAACACTCACATATTCACACTTTACAACAATCCATATGAAGTTGTGTAAATTGTATAACAGACATTGTTAATAATATGCATAGATGTATTTATTATAACATGAGAGAAGGGAAGGAAGGGGGAGGAGGGTCAAGGAACAAAATCTCATAAATCCTTATACCAGAGACAAAGAACAAGATTTAATTCTGATGGCAAAAAGAAACATTTAAATAAAATACACAATTCATTAGATTTTCTTTCTCTCGAAGAGATAACAAATACATGCATATTTCAATGCAGTGTTGGACAGTGGGTGAGATGAAGAGGTTTTTCTTTTGCCATATGATATAAATATTTACAAAAGGAGCTGATGCTTTAGGACACTTACAAAAATGCTAAGAAAATGTTACGAATTCAAAAAAAAAAAAAATCCAGAAATAAATTGAAATGTTTTAAATTACTAGTGAAATGACTCAAATTACATCTGTAAAAGGGATAGACCTTTGGAAGAGTGCTTCTAGACCTTAGAAATCGAATATTTTGCTTTATTTGTATACTTTATTTTGGGTACCTTTTAGTACTCAAAAGCATATTTTTTCATACATCGTACCTAATTTTCAAATTTTCAAGGTTTTCTATATCGCATAAGTTTTTTCCTTGCAGGAAAAATGTTGTTTTACATTAAAAAATTTTTCAAATCTTTCAATTTGATTTTACCTGCGGAGGATATTAGTAAAACCATTGCAGAATATACCCACATCCCATTTTGCTGTACAAACGTCTCCATATGAAAACCCAAGAAACCAAAAGTAACCTCAATAGTAAATTTCGGAATTTCAGTTCTATCCTAGTAACACATTTAGTAATATTTAGGATGTATATCCAAAACAATACTCAACTCTCCATCCTAGACACCAACAATGATACAAAATTAGTACCATTTAGTACTTTTAATTGTAGTAGTATCAAATTTCCAGATTCTAGCTCTGTACATTTACTCAATACCAAATCAAGTAACTTTTTGTACTATATCCATAACCACCTCTATAACTCAATCCCTCTCCACCAAAATTAAGGATTTCGGCTCTTTAACTTTCCCTATTACCAAATTTAGTTCAATTTAGTAATTTTCGAAATACTACCTTCACTTCATAGCCTTCATAGCTGAACCACAGACCCCAATATTGACATCTATATCAAATTTCAAAATTCAGCTCTATTGCTTCACACAATACCCAATTTTGTACCACTGAGTACTTTTCGTACAATTATATAATTCCAGCTCCGTCGGTTCATCACTATTCTAATTTGTACCAAATGTAGTACCATTTAGTACTCATAAGTATCAATTTACAAAGTTTACTACATACCCCAATCCTACACTTCTAAAGTAATTCCAATTTCAAATTTTAGGATTCCACCCAAAGCACATTTTAGTACATATAAGTACAAATTTCCAAATCTACAAGTCCCAATCCTATACTCCGATAGTAATTTTTTTCCAATTTTCAGGACACCAGCTCTATTGCTTCACGCAAATCCAAATTATATCAAATTAAAGCATTTAGTAGTGTTAAGTAGAAATTTCCAAAAAATACCCCCATATCCCAATCCTAGTTCACAACATTAATCTTAATTCTTAATTTCAGAATTCCAGCTCAATAGGTTCAATAAAATCCAAATCGTACCAAAATTTCCAAAACTATCCATATCCCAATCCTACACTCGGACAGAAATCTTATTTACAATTTTCAGGATATCATCTCTATTGCTTCTCTCAAATCCTAGTTGAGTATCATTTAGTACTTATAAGTACATAATTCCAAAGTTTCCTACATCCCCCAAACTGCTCTCCCACAGTAATCCCTATTTCAAATTTTAGAATTCCACACCCTGTTGGTTCGCCCAAATAGAAAGTGTACTTTATTTAGTACATATAGTACAAATTTCCAAAATTAACTACACATCCCAATCCTTCACTCCGACCGTAATCTTATTTTCAATTTTCAGGTAACCAGCTCTATGGGTTCACACAAATTCAAAAAGTACCAAATTTTGCATTTAAGTACACCTTTTCATGACTACCTACATCATACAGTCCAATAGAGATTTTTTTTTAAATTTTAGGATTCCAACTCTACCAGTTCTCTCCCAAAATTTAATTGTACTAAATTTAGTACCACTTGATACACATAAGTACGAATTTCCAAAATTACCTACATTCCTCAGTCCTAGAATGCAATGGTAGTCTTATTTCTAAATTTCAAAATTCCAGCTCTATCGCTTCATCCATATCAAAATTGTACCAAATTTTGTGCCATTTGGTACACAAGTACTTAAGTACAACTTTCCATAACTGCCTACTTTATACAGTCCAATAGAACTCTTACTTTTAAATTTCAGGATTTCAACTTCACCGCTTCACCCTAAATTTAAATTGTACCAAATTTAGTACCTTTTAGTACAAATAAGTACAAATTGTAAAGCTTCCTAGATACCCCAATCCTACGCTCCCACAGTAATCCTAATTTCAATTTATAGAAATCAATCAACCTGTTGGTTCGCCCAAATCCAAATTGTACCAAATTTGGTACCATTTAGTACACATGAGTAGGAATTTCCAAAACCTACCTACATCATAGTTCATTAGAAATCTTATTTCTAAATATCAGAATTCCAGCTCGAAAGCTTCACCCAAATCGAAATTGTACCAATTTAGTACCAATTAGTACTTTAAAAACTTAAAGTGCACATTACGAAAATTTCCTCCATATCCCAATTCCACGCTCCGCCAGTAATGTTAATTTCAAATTTCAGGATTTCAGCTCATCCGTCCCTTGACATTCAAATTGTACTAAATTACGTACCTTTTAGTACTTTTCGTGCATACTTCCACAACCACCTCTTCCTTACATCGATCTTACTCCTCAACCTGGTTCCATTCCAAATTTCAAGTTTTTAGCTCTAACCGTTGATACGAAACGGTACTGAATGCAGTACATTTTAGTACTTTTCGTACACTTATAGTGGGAATTTCCAAAAACCCTATGGTACATCCATCATTCACCCCAGTGATTCAGTGAACCTCATTCCAAATAGAGGAGTTCTAGCTCTACTGCTCCTCTACCATATTTAGCACCTTTTAATAATTTTCGTACGGTTCTAATACGAATGTCTAAAAACTCAGCCTTATCTGACCCCTTCACACCCGATTGACTCTCACACAAAATGTCAAGATTCTAGTTAGGTTTATTAAAGATCGGATTACCAACAAATGCTACCATATTACCACCTTTTATTACTTTTCGTACGGTTCTAGTACGAATTTCCAAAAACTCAGCCCCTTCACACCCAGAGTGACCCTCACACAAAATTTCAAGATTCTAGTTAGGTTTATTAAAGATCGGATAACAAATACAAAGGCTACCATATTTACCACTTTTTAATACTTTTCGTACGGTTCTAGTACGAATTTCTAAAAACTCAGCTTTTTCTGACCCCTTCGGACCAAGAATGACCCATACCCTAAAATTTTAAGATTATAGTTATGGTTTTTAAAGATCAGATTACAAATACAAAGGACATTTAGGACCTTTTCATATTTTTCGTACCGTTCTAGTAAGGATTCCGAAAACTTAGTCTTATCTGACCCGTTCGTACTAAGAGCGATCCTCACCCAAAATTTCACGATTCTAGTTGGGTTTTTTAAAGATCGCATTACAAATACCAATGGTTCCAAATTTAGTACCTTTTAAAACTTTTCGTACGGTTCTAGTACGAATTTCCAAAAACTTAGGCTTATCTGACCCAAGAGTGATCCTCACCTCAAATTTCAGGATTCTAATTAGGTTTATAAAGGTCGGATTTATTTGGTTTTTTTTTTTTCAAGAAAAAATGGCTTTTAACTCGAAAACCTTTCTTTCCCAATTTTGTCCCACTGTTCTTCGGAGGGCAGACTTAAATCATCCCACCAAGAACGACTTATCTTCATCTCGTCTCTTCATTTCTAGTAATTTAAAAATCCAAAGATAGTTTATGACTCGAAAAGACAAACAAAACTTATTCCCTGCATCTGTGTGTGTGTATATGTGGCTGGCTGCCACCACTAGCTACCAATCGAGATTCTGCTCTGCAGCTCCACATTGTCAGTGGTATTCACATAGAAAACAATTCATCTTTCAAAAGAATATTCATTATGCTAAATAACATTACGGGCATGAATGAAGGCATGCAAAAAATGGCACAAACGGACAGGGTTACTTTTCCCACAAAAACAATGAAAGGAAAAGAAGAAGGACGAACGACAGACAGACGGACAGAGAATGGCATTGTGGCCGGGACAAGTTGGAAAAAGAGGACAGTTAACAATGCAAAAATACGACAGACTGGCAACCGGTAGCAGGACAAAACGTCCATTTTGTAGTTTGAAATATTTATAAAGATGCAAATATATTACATTTTGCATATGTTAAGCTTGTCTTGTGGAAGACACAATGACAACACACACACACAAGAATGTTTAATGTGTGATACACACACACATACATAGATAGCCCCCCTTTTTTATTTGTCTTCTATAAAACTATTTACTGTTTCCTCTCTAAAAACAGAGGTTTATTCTGGCTTAATGAAAGGACTGCTTAAATGTTGGCTTTCAAAAGATGACTCCTTTACCACTTCTGTCCTGCTACTGTTGCTAATGCTCTTCATTGTCCTTTGCTAGCAATTCATTGTATTTTCCATTCATTTTACTTTGACTTTCCACAAAATGATTTATCTCGTTTAAGTTGTGTCCTTATTGTTGTTAGTCGTTTTTTGTTTATTATTTTAATTTTGAAAAGTTTTCTAAAGGAGGGGGAGATGATGAGGTCTTGAAAAAATGACAAGTGAGAGAGAAGAGAGAAATATTGAAGGTTTTTGAGACATAGAGACCTTAGGTATGTCTTCTCTCTTTAGAAGTCACTTAGAGGGCCTCATGCTTCTAAGAGTTTCACAGAAGGTTTCCTACCTGTTAAAAATTGTCCTCTCTCACAAAAGACCGTCTGCGGATTTTCGGACTATAGAAAACCACAAAATTGTCTTCGGTCAATAGAAGACCCACATCCATCCGTAGAAGAACTCCTTGTCCATAAGATACCCTAAGAGAAGCTCCTAACAACAGGATACTATGAAAACCTTTTCAATACTTAGAAGTACCATTTAAGATCTCGTACCCCTGGAAGTCAAATTAAGGCCCTATTTTGACATAAATATCTTTGGAAGTCTTATCTCTTGGAAGATTGTTTTTTTTTATATAGAAGACCTCTCGAAGGTATTTTCTTTATAGAATATCGTCAGGAATCTTCTTTCTATACTAGACCTTAAAAAGTTTCGGAATCATCCGGGTTCTCTTATCCGTTGAAGAGTAATCGTCGATGTTTTTCCCAAAGGAGAACTTTTAGATGCACATTTTCTTTTTTGAGAGCTCTTTAAAAAGTTTCCAGCCATAAAAGACCTTCGAGCTAGAGAAAGCCATTAAATTACCTTCAGAAAAAAAACTCCATCCGTTTATAAAGAAATCCAAAAGGCCTTCTCTCTTTTGCAAGCCTTGTTCTCAATTGGGAAAACCTTTGTAAAGAGTTCTCCATTTAGAAGCAGTTTTGAACCGATATTCAAAAGTTTGCTCCCTAATAATGATCTTCTAAAGAACATATTTCTACATCTGAAGGACTTGAATGGAACTTACATCGCAGGAGACTTCTGGAAAGGTTCCTCTATTTCCTTTGTTTGGAAAACCTGTGGAAGGTATTGCTTGTATAGATGAAAAGACTTTTCTCTATAGAAGGCCTTTGGAAGTCTTCTGTCAACTGAAGAAATTTGACATAAGTTCTGTCTATAGAAGACTTTTGCAAGGTCTTCTCTCAATATTAACTTTAGAGGACCTGCTTCTATAGAAAACATTTTGTATGTCTTCTCTAAATTGCAGGTCTTCACAGGCAATAGGCAAGGTCTTATCTATATGGACGACCTATAGAAAATACTTTTGGCAGGACCTCCTTTAAAAATGTTTCTCTTTAATAAAGACCTTTTCTATTGAAAAAATTTGGACCGACGTATTTTTTCTATTGAAAAAATTTGGACCTGAGGTCCGACGAATTTTTCTATGAAAAAAAGTTGGACCTGAGGTCCGACGAATTTTTTTCTATGGAAAAAAATTGGACCTGAGGTCCGCCGATTTTTTTTTTCTATGGAAAAATTGGACCTGAGGTCCAACGATTTTTTTCTATGGAAAAAAATTGGACCTGAGGTCCGACGATTTTTTTTTTCTATGGAAAAAAATTCGACCTGAGGTTCGACGATTCTTTTTCTATTGAAAAATAGCACATGACGTCCGACGATTTTTTTCTATTGAAAAAAATGCAACTGACGTACGAAGAATTTTTTCTTTTGAAAAATTGGACTTGAGGTCCGACTTTTTATGCCTCTCAATAGAATACATTTTGAAGTCTTCCATATTTTTATATTTCAAAAAAAATTCCCCCACCCATCAAAAACCCACTCACAAACATACACACACACACACACACCTATACATACTCATTGCAACTTATTAAGGACAGCCAATAAAAAAAGCATTCAAAACACAGTGTTATCTATTTTAGGACAACAGCAACAGTTCCATTTTGCCTTTGGCCAAAGACCGTTTCATTCTCAACGGATCCACTGTCTGGTTTTCGTATGCCACCAATAGGCAATTGTCAAAGTAAGTAGCAAATATTACAACAACTACAAAAAAAAAAACGCTCTTAAATTTTATAATTAACAACATCACTAAAGTCTAGAAAAACCCGATATTAGCCTTTCGGTAAAAAATCGAATAAATCTCATAACATTTAATTGCATGGTGACTTTCAACGGCACTCTCTACTCTATTTTAATGTCGCTTTTTATACATTTTATATATATAATTTATTATTATTAACAAATTGATTTAAATGCTGGCTAAGTGCATGTGTGTAATTTAGTAGAGGACCATTTTTAATATAATGTAAAACAACAACAAAGAACAAGTGCAGAACAAAAAAAACAGCTGCAGAAGTTAAATCTGGACAAAAATGCCATATCAATACCACTGTCAGACACCACAAATCGAACCTCAGAAGCCGCATAAAATCCACACAAAAACGATAGTTTGTCGTTTTTTTTAGGTGGCAGTAGGATGTTTTTTTTTTTCGTTTGCTCTTTTTTTTTGCTTTGAAATTTCATTGAAAAAGTTAATAACGTTGTCGGGATAGGTGGAGAGACCAGTGTCCGATTGGGTGTCTATGGGTGTGTGTGTGTGGTGCAGTATATTTATTCTTATTTATGTGTGTTTTATATTTTATTTTTTATTATTGAGGTTTTTAAATGTATTTATTAGTTTTGTACAAAGATGTCAAACGATAGAAGTTATGGAAAGTATAAAGAGAGAGAGAGAGAGAGAGAGAGAGAGTGAGGCGAGAGTATAAAGTTCAGTAATATTCCTGGCAATAAAAGAAATCAACCTACAAAACTGTTTGAAGTAAAATAATAAAAGAATTTGAAGCGAATCGGGAAAAAGTGCAAACATTTTTCAGAAATAACAACATTTTTTATTTACAAAAATTGATGTGATTTTTTCAGAGACTCACAATAAAATTTGATCTAGAATTAGGACTTTAACACTTACTCCAAACAATGAAGTACAAAAGGGAGATTTATAAATGACAGAAAAAGTCGTCTATGCCTTCTACACATGATCTTAACTGGTACTGTTTCAAAAGAAGATATTAAACAGTATTCTTTAATTAAAACAACTTCTATGCCTAGGAGACCTATTAAGAAAGAGGCATTCTATACCCTAACAAAATTTCTCTCAATATAAAAAGGATTTCTTCCCTCCAAATGACCTAACTGGACTTTTTGAATATCTAACCATTTTTTCTCCTATAAGAAAAATGAGACTTTGGTATTTTTTAACAGAAAAAACTCGGGTGTGAGTTCCCATACATTTTTTCTGTAGACAAAAATGGTACATAGGTTCGAATTATATTTTTTTAAACAATTTTTATGCCTAACAACTTTTATTCTACAGAAAAAATAGTTTTATAATCCATTGATTAGGGATTTGGGATTTGAAGTCCAATTCCTCATCACGCATAGATTCAAAGCTAGCGTTAACTTTACGGGAGTATCCAAAGCTCTAATAAACATATCAATTGTCATCAAGGGCAAATTCTACTTCGTACATATACGAAGGAACCAATACGAAAGGATTTTTTTCTGAGTTCGTTAATTCTTCTCTACACAAAAAGATCGCATGTGAGTTCCTATAAATTTTTTTATAGAAACCCCATAATTTTTTTCTTTAATTTCCCTAAAAGATCTGGTGAATTTCGTTCTATAAAAAATGGGTGTTTGAAAAAATTTCTTTATAGAAAAAAATGGCTTTAAGATTTTAATTCTGATTGGAAAGGTATTAAATTAATTGTAAAAAAAAAAATTTAAAAAGTATCAGTCGGTTTTGCCGACAGATGTATACCCTCAGCCAATGTTTGATTATTTAAATATATTTTTGTCTTATGTTATGATTATTCAAATTGTTAACCATCTATGAAAGTACTTTCCGATGGAATGCGCCAATATTGTTCCACTTGTAATCGATCCTAAATAAATATGATATAAATATTACAAAGTGCCAGGTTTGGACTACATTGGTTACTCCCTCCACCTTATATGATATGTGATAATTTTAAGAAAAAAACGTATGACCAGATATAGTCGACCGAAGTCTTCCATTTTTATTCTCCATCTCATATAGATAAAATATTGTCATGGGCAAAATTACAAGAAAAACGAACATTTATATGCCATTTTACGCGAAATGATAAATTTCGTTTTCATCTCAGGTTTCTGGTTGAGAGAAATATTTAGATATAGCAGGTCGTAAAGAATCGCCGACTTGTTTCGTTATGACAAGAAAAGTATGGAAAATTATGACCCTTAGTTGGTGAGATACCAGAAGAATGGTCCGATCTCTACCACTTTACAAAATATCCTGTGTTAATGATGTACTAAGTCTTACTGGAATCGAATGTTAATTTCCTGTTTTAAGAGCTTCGTGGATATCAAAATTTGACTCTCTGTGGGGGAGGTACCAGAGGGAGTGAACGGATATATCC